>NW_006791811.1:161676-164490 GCF_000442215.2 Lipotes vexillifer
CCCCTGCATCGGCAGGCGGACTCTCAACCACTGCGCCACCAGGGAAGCCCCCATCCACTTTTATATGATACTTATCTGCTTGTATTAAGTCTTTCATCTCCAGATTTGACAACAGGCTTAACCACACGTATTTGGACACGTCTGCATTGAGGATTGTTTCCTATAATGTCTAGGTAATAGCCTCAAACAGATGCAGTTGTTCTTTTGCTCTTCACAGGACAAGGACACATTCTGAAAATAAATTTGTCTCTAATTTCCTTTGTTTCCTGTTTCTATTTTGATTTCCTAAGCCTGCTGTATTTGGCAGGCAGACACATTTTCCAGATGAGGCAGTGAGGAAGGCAAGAATCAGGACATGTTTTATGATGTTCTTTTCAGGTTGCTTTACGCAGCACCATATCTAAAGAACCCAGCCTTCCTGAATGTCCACACATGTGGCTCCTTTATGAAGCCACTGAAATAGCTCGCCCCAAAATGGACAAGTGACAAGCTCCCAACTGAGTAGGTAAAAGCACTGCACTCGGGGTTCTCTAAGGTCAGTCAGTTTGACTAAATGTACAAAGACAAGAACTACACTGACTTTGGGGCTGCTTTTAAAATGGGTCAATAAATAATCACCATTCAATCAGAACAGCAGTGAAGAGACTCAATGTATTCAAAGGCAGTTAAATGGAGGTGAGAGTAACTTTCCATTTAACTGAGCTGTTGTAAGGATCAAGTGAGAATCCAAATGAAAGTGTTTCAGAAAATGTTAAGTGTAATTCCTATCTATCCAACACATTCTCTTTCTAAGTATTTAACTAGTTTTCACGATTCCAGCCAGAGAGAAGCTAGAAATATTACCCAAATTATTACCCTTTACAAAATTGTTAGAAGAGAATTCCCTCTTAAAAATCAAATATAGGATGGGTAGCAAACTGCTGGCTCTCAGGTCAAGCTTGATCAGTAGATGTATTTGGTCAGACCAGACTTTTCATATCAATGGACTAGTCATCAAATTTAAAAATTCAGAATGTTTCCAAAAAATAATTTGAACTTCTCTTCTTTATTGAGAAAGTAGGAGATTTGGGAGCCTGATTTCTCATTTAGCATTCATTCATTCATTCAGTCGCTCATTCAACAAATATTTATTGAGGTTCTACTATGTGCCAGGCACATTTCTAGGCATTAAGAACATGACAGAACAAAGTAGGACAAAAAGCAGCTAAAAGTGCAGGAGCTGCTACTACATACAAGAATATGCTCTTTAGTTTTATCAGAGCCATACCACTCCTACTTTACGTTCTGACCATCAAGCCCACTATATTCATTTATTTTAACTGTCTGGTCCCTGTAAACATTCGTGTTGGAGATGCCTGCAGTACACCTGCAGTTTGCACATATTCATTCAAATTGTAGAAAGAGACATTTAATGGACCCAAATTATTCATTCTTAATAGTACATGAGGGATTAAGTTAGGAAGAAAATTGCTGTCTGTTATTAAATTCAACTCAAGCCTCTATTGAGTCTCTGCTACATATACATTCCTGGAGAGGGTAGTCTGGGAATTGAACCTTGGAAGGAGGGGAATTTCCACAGTAGGATGCATGGGAGGTATATGCCATTTCAGGGGAAGGTAGTATAACCGGCACATTTGAAAATGTTGAAGAGACCAGTTTGGCAGGAGCCTGGGATGAGGGAGAGAACAGCACTATTTCATGGCCCTACACATGATCCAAAAGGTACTATTGTCGCTCTGTCCAAAAAATTAGCAATCACAGGTAAACAAATCCTCCAGAAAATAACAGGATAACAAAGAATCAAGTGGTTTTAAAATATTACGTTCTTATAATACCTGTATAATAGAAAATGAGCACTATACTATACCTGTAAAGCTTTGAGAGGGAGAAAAACAGACAACTGAGCAGTTTTTAAACATCTACATTTGGTCCCAAATAAATTCCCTCATACTTGGGCATGATTGAACCATTCAGATAAGAGTTTTCACATAGCATTCCAGTATATTAAGTTTGATGAGTCATGATAGTAAAAGTACTTATTAAGTCTTGGCTTCAGTCTAAGAAACATTTTTAGCTTGTTCGTGTGTCAAAAATAACCTCTGAAATCATATTTTTCTATGACATTTTTGGAAAGGATGATAAGATATACCCTATTGTGTATGCCTATAAACTGTATTACAAACAGGAGTGAGTGTGGTAGTTAGGAAGTTAGAATGCCATGCTAGCACCTGACATTTTGTAGTTCAGAAAAGAAAACTTTTGATGTCTTCAGGGGCCAAGAAATCTCTTCTTCATCAACATGAAATTTGTTTATTTTATTTTAGTAAGGACTGTGTAAATACCATGCACCTAGGGCTAGATTAGGTACAATGGAAATGGTAGCTTGGAGAAATCAAAGAACTTGTTGTCAATGAGCTCGTGATTTTCAGGGGTCTAGTTTTCCAATGTGGCATTTGCACAAGTTTAAGGAAAGGCAGAATATCTCATTATCTATTCTCTTCTCAGTCCCAGGGTAAGGCAAGTTTTCATTATTGGGAGTGGATTGACTCCTAAACTATATTAGCAATTATGATGGGTACAATTAACTGATAAAGAATTTATTATCACTTACAGTACCCTAAGAATTAAATTTGATATTTATTTAACCTTACTCTGTATAGCACACTGGGCTGAAAGGGATACAAAGAAATAATGAAAGTCGCATTCAACACTTGGCTCATCTGTACCTGTCACTCCGCTAGACACTTCATGAACATTATAATTTTTAAACTATGACCAAGGTCTGTGAGGTTGCAAAGTCTATTTTCTTTCCCT
>NW_006791811.1:164567-175583 GCF_000442215.2 Lipotes vexillifer
GTCTATTTTCTTTCCCTACACTATGCTCTGGTGCTTGCCCTTAGTGAACTCATAAATCCAGTGGAAGAGACAAGGCTACTACATACATATAAAGCAGTAAGAGAATAAACAGAATCTAGTTCTGTAGCCTTGATTTTAATACCAAAACAAACAAACAAGTAGCAACAACAACAAAACCAAAACCAGTTTAGGGAAGGGCTTAAGTGGCAGAATAGAAGTATATGGCTCTATGTCTCCAACATCATAGACTTCGGTTGAAGCCCAGATTTGCCCTCACCCTTTCCAACTCGGTGACCTTGAACTCTGATGCTCAGTTTCTTCATCTGTTCCATGACAATAATATGTACTGCACTGTGAGAATTAAAGCTAGATGTAAAACACCTTGCATAATGTCTGCCCCAAAGTGGAACCCCTGTGTTATTCAATTCAATGGGCATTTTCTGCCTCACGTTAAATGACCTACATAATTTTTGACAAAGTGACTGGTGACAACTCTCTAGAAACATCTTCATTCCTTATGACCTGAGATTTCAGTCTTAAAGCTTTCCTCCTACCTCTTTGGATACTTCTTGATTTTTTTAAGGACTCAGTGCTAGATCTTAGTCTGCTTCTTTTATCACTGTACTCTCTTTCTATAGAATCTCACATACAACCATGACATATACATGTATATTCTGATAACTCCAAAGGTATTTCAGGATTCAACCTTGCTTTTGAGTCCCAAAGTGGATTATACAATTGCCTATTCAATACCTCCATTGACTGTCTACTTGACCAGTTCCCAAGGGGACTATGTCCACACCTGAACTCTGTGTATCACACGAACTCCCCCAACCAGCTGAAAATCCACTCATACCATACCTTTACTTTAAGCACTTCGATGGTTTTCCATTGCTCTTAGAGTAAAAATAAAAATTTTGCCTTTGCCTACACTGCCACACTGTAATTTGCCATGTAAGTATTTCTCCAGCTTCATCTCATGCCATTCACCATCACATTCAATAATCTTCAGCTAGACTATTCTTTTTTAAGTTCTTCAAATACCCCAAGTTCCTTCCTGAGTCAGATGTTTTGCACCTATTGTCCTTCCTACCTCTTTGCTTAGTAAATTCTTTGTCAAATTTCAAGTTTTAGCTTAAACTTTTCAGAGAAACCTCCAGGAACCTCCAAATTAAGCAGACTAAGCTTGGTTCTTTTGTTACATGCTTTCATAGAACTCTGTATTTCTCCTTCCTAATACTTAGAGCATTCATTTTATATATATATATATATATATATATATATTTCACTTCCATCTCCCCCTGAAGATTGCTTCATAGGGCAGCAACTGTTCACCAGTTCCAGTGTATCTCCCCTACCCACTACAGGGCCTTATACAAAATAGGAGTTCAAGAAACATTTTTAGTGGATCAATGTTCAATGTCCAGTGGATTAATGTTCAATGTCCAGTGGATTCAAGAAATGGTGGCTATTAATAGAGCAACAGTGACACTAGTTACAATGTATATTAATCTATTAAGACTGCTATAACAAATACCACAAACTGGTTGCCTTGAACAACAGAAATTTATTTTTTTATGGTTCTGGAAGCTAGGAAGTTCAAGATCAAGGTACTGGTCAATTGGGTTCCTGGCTTGAAGATGGTCACCTTTTTGCTTTGTCCCCACATGTCAGAGAGAGAGACAGAGAGAGAGAGAGATCTCTTCCTCTTCTTACAGGGTTCCAATCCTATTGGATTAGGATGCATTCTTATGACCTGATTTAATCTTTTTTTTAAAATTTTTATTGAAGTATAGTTGATTTACGATGTTGTGTTAGTTTCAGGTGTATGGCAAAGTGAATCATTTATACATATACATATATCCACTTTTTAGATTCTTTTCCCATATAGGCCATTTAATCTTGATTACCTTTTAAAGACCCTATCTCCAGATATAACCACACTGAGGGTTAGGATTTCAACACACGAATTTTAGGTGAATACAATTCAGTCCATAGCATAATGTTTCATAAACCAGGTAAGACTTAAGATGGGCCAAAGTATATGGGAGAAGAAGGAAATTAAAGTACATAGTATATATGACAGATTTTAAAAGGCAAGCAGAAGTGTTGATTAGTGCAGGAGGCATTAGGAAATAACAGCAGGTATAGGCAGGATGGATCAGATGGGTTCTGGCTATGATATTCAACCATGCATAAGGCATGGAAGCAAGAGCTTCAGTAATGACAATGGGAATAGATGGAAGAGAGTCATTCTAGGAAAATTTTTCACAGAAAGAGAAAAAACTTATAACAGCTTGGAAGAAAAAAAATATATATTTATGACTCTATGAGGCAAGAAGGTGAAAAAAGCACTATAAGAATGAGGAGGCTGTGAAGGAAAGAATTTTAACCTAGAATAGAGATCTCAAGGTAGACCTGCAAACAAAACAACACAGCCACTTGACAACAAACTCGGCACTGATTGCCCATGGGCAGAAATCTTTGACCACCACACCAGGTACAGGAGCTCTCTGCTCTATCTCCTGTAATTCATCAGCAACGAATCCCAATGTTCAGGTGACCATAATTTTTCTGCCTTTGCCACTGATTTTCATCTTCAAAACCTACCTGCAAATGGCTTTCTCTTTGCCTTGGGGTCCCCAGTTATGAATCCTGGTGAGCTGGTGTGGTATATTAAGAAATATATTTGGTCTTTGTTTCTGATTCCTAGGACAGAGCTTCTGAAACCTTTGGAATTTCCTAAGTGATAGGAGTGTCTTTTGTTATTCATAAGGAGCCCTCTGAGCCCAGCTGAATTTATGCTAATGAGGTGACAGGGTAGGGTCCCTAGATAGCCTCAGGATGGGGCTGGTCAAGGGAAAGACCAAGTGACTGGAGGGGTTCTCAGCCCCACCCACCACTTCTAGGAAGGGAGGAGGGCAGAGAAAGCTGGAGATAGAGCTCTAGAAAAACTCTTGAACAAGCAGATTTGATGAGCTTCTGGGTTAGTGAATATGTGGAAGTGCTGGGAGGGTGTGCACCCAGACATAGTAAGGAAGCTCCACGCCTTCTCTCCCATGCCTTGCCATATGCACATCTTCCATCTGGCTGTTTCTAGGTAGTTTCCTTTTATAATAAATCAGTTAATGAAAGTAAATGTTTCTCTGAGTTTTGTGAGCCATTCTAGTACATTATCAAACCTGTGAAGGTGGACTGTGGGAACTCAGAATTACAGCTGATTGGTCAGAAGTATCCATGACAACCTTAATTTGAGATTGGCATCCACAGTGGGGGCAGTTTTATGGGATTGAGCCTTTAATCTGAGGGATTTGATGCTATCTGCAGGTAGACAGTATCAGAATTAACTTTGTAGGACATCCAGTTGTTGTCTGCTGAGAAATAAAGAATTGCTTGATGTAGAAAAATCCCCACACATCTGGTGTCTTGAGAAAAAAGAAGAAAAATCTAGTTTTCCCTTACAGTTAGAGTCAATACCAGAGCGCCTCAGGTTAGGTGAATTTATCTCAGATTAAACATCTATGGTTATACTTACCAACTACCTAAATGCATAACTGGTAGCATTTGGCATCCCCATTCTTGGTGGCTCCAAATTATGCTCAAATATCAGTGAATATCTGAATATATGCTTACCATCTTAAAAAGGTTCCTCCTTATTTATTTGAAGGATGGGATATGTATTCATTGATTTGTGTATCTTTTATTTTTGTCTTTGGTTTTAAATAACATGCTGCTGAAACAAAATTTTTTGGTACATCTGTGACTACAGAATCTACCAACATGTGTAAGCATGCCATGTGTAAGCATGGCAGATCCAGCTATAAAAAAAGAGAAGAGAAATCTCTCTTCTCTCTGTTATTTAAAAACCATAAACTAAGCAAGGCTAGGCATGATTTTACGTGTGACGGAGAAGCCAGAGCAAGCAATCTTCGCTTTAGGAGACCTAGCTCTAGGTTTTGGCTTAAAAACAATGTCATTGCTGAATCTGAAGGGCAAATTTGCCACACGATAATCATGGGGATGTCATAAATTGCATTCTTTCCTTCTCCCTGAAGAGGTTATTATAGAACAAGGATTATTTTGAAAATGTCATCAGAGAGGTGGAAAAAAATAATCTCCCCCTCTAGGTAGAAGATAATAAAAGACTAAGGGATCCTGGTGGATTTTCAGCTAACAGAGGGCACAACCTTCTTTCAGTTAAAGCAAGAAAGAATGCGGCAAGGTTACATCTCTTTTGTACAACCCTGCTATTTTTATTTTATGGTTATCAAGCCTTTCCTTCATGCTCAAGCTCTTATAGAACATGCAGAAAGACAGTTTTCAAAATGGGTTAAAGTTTTAGGTGAAAAAAATTTTTCTCTCAAGAAGGTTACCTCCGGAAAGAGAAAAAACAATTAGATGCAGGCAGCATTACACAGATTGCTATGTTTTTATGGATACTGAAAATAGACAGTATGACTGGGCTTGGGAAAAATGTTTACCCATTTTTCTTTTCATCTATTTCCTTTATTCCACAGGACACTTCAAGGCAGCATGATTAAGAGCCAGTCCACAGGTAAAGGGATTTGGAAGAGGAAAAAGAGAAGTCTTTACTTGTGAAAGATGGGAAAATTTTCCACATATATGAAATAGGGTAAAAGAATAGATGGGGGAGAGTGTGGGTGTAAATTAGAAGCAGTAAAGTCTGCTTGATTTAAAAAAGAAACTGACAAGTGTAAGAATAGTGAGTTCAGTTTCTCATATTTATATGCTCATGTAAGTTCAGTTCTACAAAGAAAAGAAATTAGAAACATGCTATAGTAGTACATCCTAAGCTATGATTTTGTCCCCATAAAATTCCATGTACCTGAAATGATGGGTGCTTTAACAGATGGGTGTATAGATCCTGAAGGTGTTGAAGTTTAAAAGTGAAAACTAGTTGTTTATATTTGATGAAAAATTCCATGGTAATATTGGAGATTTGAACATCCAGAAATGAATCTATTAGACTAAATTTTATTAACATAGCTATGAAGCAAAGCTTAAAATTTTTTTTAAAAAAAGTTTTCCTATGCTGAAAGCCTACTTTATTTTTTTTTGAATTTTATTTTATTTTTAAAAATACAACAGGTTCTTATTAGTTATCTATTTTATACATATTAGTGTATATATATTCCAATCACAATTTCCCAATTCATCCCACCACCACTACCACCACTTCCGCTTTCCCCACTTGGTGTCCATGCATTTGTTCTCTAAATCTTTGTCTCTATTTCTGCCTTGCAAACTGGTTCATCTGTATCATTTTTCTAAATTCCACATATATGCATTATATATGATATTTGTTTTTCTCTTTCTGACTTACTTCATTCTGTATGACCGTCTCTAGGTCCATCCACGTCTCTACAAATGACTCAATTTTGTTCCTTTTTATGGCTGAGTAATATTCCATTGCATATATGTACCACATCTTTATCCATTCATCTGTCAGTGGGCATTTAGGTGGCTTCCATGACCTGGCTATTTTAAATAGTGCTGCAATGAACACTGGGGTGCATGTGTCTTTTTGAGTTATGGTTTCCTCTGTGTATATGCCCAGTAGTGGGATTGCTGGGTCATATGGTAGTTCTATTTTTAGTTTGTTAAGGAACCTCCTTACTGTTCTCCATAGTGGCTGTATCAATTTACATTCCCACCAACAGTGCAAGAGGGTTCACTTTTCTCCACACCCTCTCCAGCATTTGCTGTTTCTAGATTTTCTGATGATGCCCATTCTAACTGGTGGGAGGTGATACCTCACTGTAGTTTTGATTTGCATTTCTCTAATAATTAGTGATGTTGAGCACCTTTTCATCTGCTTCTTGGCCATCTGTATGTCTTCTTTGGAGAAATGTCTATTTAGGTCTTCTGCCCATTTTTGGATTAGGTTGTTTGTTTTCTTGATATTGAGCTGCCTGAGCTGTTAATATATTTTAGAGATTAATCCTTTGTCCGTTGATTTGTTCCAAATATTTTCTCCCATTCTGAGGGCTGCCTTTTCATCTTGTTTATAGTTTCCTTTGCTGTGCAAAATCTTTTAAGTTTCATTAGGTGCCATTTGTTTATTTTTGTTTTTATTTCCATTATTGTAGGAGGTGGGTCAAAAAAGATCTTGCCGTGATTTATGTCAAACAGTGTTCTTCCTATGTTTTCCTCTAAGAGTTTTAGTGTCTGGCCTTACATTTAGGTCTTTAATTCATTTTGAGTTTATTTTTGTGTTTGGTATTAGGAAGTGTTCTAATTTCATTCTTTTTACATATAGCTGTCCAGTTTTCCCAGTACCAGTTACTGAAGAGACTGCCTTTTCTCCATTGTATATTCTTGCCTCCTTTGTCAAAGATAAGGTGACCACAGGTGCGTGGGTTATCTCTGGGCTTTCTATCCTGTTCCATTGATCTATATTTCTGTTTTTGTGCCAGTACCATATTGTCTTGATTACTGTACCTTTGTAGTATAGTCTGAAGTCAGGGAGTCTGATTCCTCCAACTCCGTTTTTTTCACTCAAGATTGCTTTAGCTCTTCAGGGTCTTTTGTGTCTCCATACAGATTTTAGGACTTTTGGTTCTAGTTCTGTAAAAAATGTCATTGGTAGTTTCATAGGGATTGCACTGAATCTGTAGATTGCTTTGGGTAGTACAGTCATTTTCACACTATTGATTCTTCCAAGAACAGGGTATAGCTCTCCATGTGTTTGTGTCATCTTTGATTGCTTTCATCAGTGTCTCATAGTTTTCTGAGTACAGGTCTTTTACCTCCTTAGGTAGGTTGATTCCTAGGTATTCTACTCTTTTTGTTGCAATGGTGAATGGGATTGTTTCCTTAAATTCTCTTTCAGATCTTTCATTGTTAGTGTATAGGAATGCAAGAGACTTCTGTGCATTAATTTTGTATCCTACAAATTTACCAAATTCATTGATTAGCTCTAGTAGTTTTCTGGTGGAATCCTTAGGATTCTCTATGTCTAGTATCACATCATCTGCAAACAGTGACACTTTTAGTTCTTCTTTTATTTCTTTTTCTTCTCTGATTGCCTGTGGCTAGGACTTCCAGAACTATGTTGAATAATAGTGGTGAGAGTGGACATCCCTGTCTTATTCCTGATCTTACAGGAAATGCTTTCAGTTTTTCACCACTGAGAATGATGTTTGCTGTGGGTTTGTCATATATGGCCTTTATTATATTGAGGTAGGTTACCTCTATGCCCACTTTCTGGAGAGTTTTTATTATAAATGAGTTTTGAATTTTGTCAAAAGCTTTTTCTGCCATCTATTGAAATGATCATATGGTTTTTATACTTCAGTTTGTTAATATGGTGTATCACACTGATTGATCTGCGTATATTGAAGAATCCTTGCATCCCTGGGATAAATCCCACTTGATCATGGTGTATGATCCTTTTAATGTGTTGTTGGATTCTGTTTGCTAGTATTTTGCTGAGGATTTCTGCATCTATATTCATCAGTGATATTGGTCTGTAATTTTCCTTTTTGGCAGTATCTTTGTCTGGTTCTGGTATCAGGGTGATGATGGCCTCGTAAAATGAGTTTGGGAGTGTTCTGTCCTCTACAATTTTCTGGAAGAGTTTGAGAAGGATGGGTGTTAGCTCTTCTCTAAATGTTTGATAGAATTCATCTGTGAAGCCATCTGGTCCTGGACTTTTGTTTGTTGTAAAATTTTTAATCACAGTCTCAATTTCAGTGCTTGTGATTGGTCTGTTTATATTTTCTATTTCTTCCTGGTTCAGTCTCAGAAGATTGTGCTTTTCTAAGAATCTGTCCATTTCTTCCAGGTTGTCCATTTTATTGGCATATAGCTGCTTGTAGTATACTCTCATGATCCTTTGTATTTCTACAGTGTCAGTTGTTACTTCTCCTTTTTCATTTCTAATTTTATTGATTTGAGGCCCCGCCCTCTTTTTCTTGATGAGTCTGGCTAATGGTTTATCAATTTTCTTTATCTTCTCAAAGAACCAGCTTTTAGTTTTATTGATCTTTGCTATTGTTTCCTTCATTTCTTTTTTTTTTTTTTTTTTTGCGGTACACGGGCCACTGTTGTGGCCTCTCCCACTGTGGAGCACAGGCTCCGGAAGCACTGGCTCGGCTGCCATGGCTCACGGGCCTAACCGCTCTGTGGCATCTTCCCGGACCGGAGCACAAACCTGTGTCCCCTGCATCGGCAGGCGGATTCTCAACCACTGCGCCACCAGAGAAGCACTCCTTCATTTCTTTTTCATTTATTTCTGATCTGATCTTTATGATTTCTTTCCTTCTGCTAACTTTAGGGTTTTTTTATTCTTCTTTCTCTGTTTAGGTGCAAGATTAGGTTTATTTGAGATGTTTCTTGTTTCTTGAGGTAGGATTGTATTTCTATAAACGTCTCTCTTAGAACTGCTTTTCTCACAACCCACAGATTTTGGGGCATCGTGTTTTCTTTTTCATTTGTTTCTAGGTATTTTCTGATTTCCTCTTTGATTTCTTCAGTGATCTCTTGGTCATTTAGTAGTGTATTGTTTAGTTTCCATAGGTTTGTATTTTTTATAGATTTTTTCCTGCAATTGATATCTAGTCTCATAGCCTTGTGGTCAGAAAAGATACTTGATACGATTTCAATTTTCTTAAATTTACCAAGGCTTGATTTGTGACCCAAGATATCCTTCCTGGAGAATGTTCCATAACCACTTGAGAAGAAAGTGTATTCTGCTGTTTTTGGATGGAATGTCCTAAAAATATCAATTAAGTCCATCTTCTTTAATGTATCATTGAAAGCTTGTGTTTCCTTATTTATTTTCATTTTGGATGTTCTGTCCATTGGTGAAAGTGAGGTGTTAAAGTCCCCTACAATGAATGTGTTATTGTCAATTTCCCCTTTTATGGCTGTTAGCATTTGCCTTATTTATTGAGTTAGCCCTATGTTGGGTGCATAAATATTTACAATTGTTATATCTTCTTCTTGGATTGATCCCTTGATCATTATGTAGTGTCCTTCTTTGTCTCTTGTAATAGTCTTTATTTTAAAGTCTATTTTGTCTGATATGAGTATTGCTACTCCGGCTTTCTTTTGATTTCCATTTTCTGGAATATCTTTTTCCATCCCTTCACTTTCAGTCTGTATGTGTCCCTAGGTCTGAAGTGGGTCTCTTGTAGGCAGCATATATATGGGTCTTGTTTTTGTATCCATTCAGCCAGTCTATGTCTTTTGGTTGGAGCATTTAATCCATTTACATTTAAGGTAGTTATTGATATGTATGTTCCTATTATCATTTTCTTAATTGTTTTGGGTTTGTTGCTGTAGTTCTTTTCCTTCTCTTGTGTTTTCTGCCTAGAGAAGTTCCTTTAGCACTTTTTGTAAAGCTGGTTTGGTGGTGCTGTATTCTCTTAACTTTTGTTTGTCTGTAAAGGTTTTAATTTCTCCATCAAATCTGAATGAGATCCTTGCTGGGTAGAGTAATCTTGGTTGCAGGTTTTTCCCTTTCATCAATTTAAAAATGGCCTGCCACTCCATTCTGGCTTATAGAGTTTCTGCTGAAAGATCAGCTGTTAACCTTATGGGGATTCCCTTGTGTGTTGTTTGTTGCTTTTCCCTTGCTGCTTTTAATACTTTTCCTTTGTATTTAATTTTTGATAGTTTGATTAATATGTGTCTTGGCATGTTTCTCCTTGGATTTATCCTGTATGGGACTCTCAGCGCTTCCTGGACCTGATTATTTCCTTTCCCATATTAAGGTTGTTTCCAACTATAATCTCTTCAAATATTTTCTCAGTCCCTTTCTTTTTCTCTTCTTCTTCTGCAACCCCTATATTCGAATGTTGGTGTGTTTAATGTTGTCCCAGAGGGCTCTGAGACTGTCCTCAATTCTTTTCCTTCTTTTTTCTTTATTCTGCTCTGCGGTAGTTATTTCCACTATTTTACCTTACAGGTCATTATCCGTTCTTCTGCCTCAGTTATTCTGTTACTGATTCCTCTAGAGAATTTTATATTTCATTTATTGTGTTGTTTATCATTGTTTGTTTGCTCTTTAGTTCTTCTTGGTACTTGTTAAACAGTGCTTGCAATTTCTCCATTCTATTTCCAAGATTTTGGATTGTCTTTACTATTATTACTCTGAATTATTTTTCAGGTAGACTGCCTATTTCCTCTTCATGTGTTTGGTCTGCTTCGTTTTTACCTTGCTCCTTTATCTGCTGCATATTTCTCTGTCTTCGCATTTTGCTTAACTTACTGTGCTTGGGGTCCTCTTTTTGCAGGCTGCAAGTTTGTAGCTCCCGTTGCTTTTGGTGTCTGCCCCCAGTGGCTAAGGTTGGTTTAGTGGGCTGTGTAGGGTTGCTGGTGGATGGGACTGGTGCCTGTGTTCTGGAGGATGAGGCTGGATCTTGGCTTTCTGGTGGGCAGGACCACATCTGATGGTGTGTTTTCTGGAATCTGTGACCTTATTAGGATTTTAGGCAGCCTCTGTGCTAATGGATGGGGCTGTGTTTTTGTCTTGCTAGTTGTTTGGGATAGGGTGTCCAGCACTGTATGTTGCTGGTCTTTTAATGGAGTTGGGTCTTAGTGTTGAGTTGGAGATCTCTGGGTGAGCTTTTGCTGTTTGATATTACGTGGAGCCAGGAGGTCTCTGGTGAACCAGTGTCCTGAACTTGGTTCTCCCACTTCAGAGGCACAGGCCTGACACCCGGCCGGAGCACCAAGACCCTGTCAGCCACATGGCTTAAGGCTCCACTGTGGGAGGATCTGCTTGCAAGCTGCTATATGGTTGCAGGCAGGATTCAGTTCTTTGAGGGCTTTTGGACTGACAGCGTCAGTTCCTCAAGGACTGTGAATGAGCAGCTCCCTTCAGTTCTTTGCCATAGGGACCTCTCCATAGGGCAGCTCACATATGGCATCTCAAGTGTGTCAGGGGACTCAGCTCAGGTCCAGCTATGATGGGCTGGTAAGCCCTGAGCGTCTGGAGCAGCTTTGAGAATGGCTGAATCAGGCCTGAAGCATCGCTGCTGCAACCGC
>NW_006791811.1:175593-178688 GCF_000442215.2 Lipotes vexillifer
AGGAAGCATAGGTGTTTGTTCCTTAATTCTTCTAGGTCTCTGTTAAACATTTTTTGCAGGTTCTCGATTTTTGCTTACATTCTTTTTCTGAGGTCCTGGATCATCTTCACTATCATTATTCTGAATTCTTTTTCTGGAAGGTTGCCTATCTCCATTTCATTTAGTTGTTTTTCTGGGGTTTATCTTGTTCCTTCATCTGGTACAGAGACCTATTCCTTTTGATTTTGTCTATCTTTCTGTGAGTGTGATTTTCGTTCCACAGGCTGCAGGGTTACAGGTCTTCTTGCTTCTGCTGTCTGCCCTCTGGTGGATGAGGCTATCTAAGTGGCTTGTGCAAGTTTCCTGATGGGAGGGACTGGTGGTGGGTAGAGTTGTGTGTTGCTCTGGTGGGCAGAGCTCAGTAAATCTTTAATCTGCTTGTCTGCTGATGGGTGGGGCTGAGTTCCCTCCCTGTTGGTTGTTTGGCCTGAGGCTATCAAGCACTGGAGGCTACAGGCTCTTTGGTGGGGCTAATGGTGGACTCTGGGAGGGCTCATGCCAAGGAGTACTTCCCAGAACTTCTGCTGCCAGTGTGCTTGTCCCCATGGTGAGCCACAGCCACCTGCCGCCTCTGCAGGAGACCCTCCCACACTAGCAGGTAGGTCTGGTTCAGTCTCCTATGGGGTCACTGCTCCTTCCCCCGGAGTCCTGATGCTCACACTACTTTGTGTGTGCCCTCCAAGAGTGGAGTCTCTCTTTCCCCCAGTCCTGTTGAAGTCCTGTAATGAAATCCCTCTAGCCTTCAAAGTCTGATTCTCTGGGGATTCCCCCTCTCATTGCTGGACCCCCCCCCCCCCCGCCTTGGGAAGCCTGATGTGGGGCTCAGAGCCTTCACTCCAGTGGGTGGACTTCTGTGGTATAATTGTTCTCCAGTTTGTGAGTCACCCACCCAGTAATTATGGGATTTGATTTTATTGTGATTGCGTCCCTCCTACCATCTCACTGTGGCTTCTCCTTTGTCTTTGGATGTGGGGTATCTTTTTTGGTGAGTTCCAGTGTCTTCCTGTCAATGATTGTTCAGCAGTTGGTTGTGATTCCAGTGCTCTCGCAAGAGGGAGTGAGCACATGTCCTTCTACTCCGCCATCTTTGCAGTAGACTTCTGAAGGCCTACTTTAGAACTAGTTTACATGGTGACTTGAAGCTTAAGACCCAATCGCTGATTGAATTAGCTAATTTCATACACTTGCCAACTTGTCCAGAATACACATGTGGACCAATGTGGCAATGTTGCCCTGTGCTCTACAGACAATCTTTTCACATAAAGCACAGGTCATCCTATTGGATGGAAATGTGTATGGTCAGTAATCTCAAAATAACATGCTGCCATAGACAATAGCACTCTCAGGCACACTCATTCCACTTTGGAACTGTAGGCAAAGTGGAGGTCAAGTAGAGTTGAAAAGGTCAAGTGGCTCTCAGACAGAACTCACTGCTTCTGTTCTTTCAAATGCTGTTGCTAGTCACTGCTCCAGAGCAGCAGAAATAATGAGCATATGTACTTGGCCTGAACCCTCCATGTTTTACCAACTATAGTTCACACTCAAGGCTACCCAGTTGACTCCAAAGGTATCATTCAAGTTGAACTTGAATTTCTATGGCTCTAAGGTACTTCCTAGTGTATAAGTTACAGAGACTTGAAAACTGCAAGCTATTAAGTCACTGAAGTGAATCGTTAACAATAAAGCCTATTGCCCTGCAGATTCAGATATACTGCGGGTCAAATAATGACTGCTGGGCCTTATTTTACTGATAGCTGGGAACACAGCCAGCAGAGTAGTGTTGAGTGAAGCCTGGATTTGGACTGAAGTAGCTCTGAATTCTAGTCTTTGTTCTAGCACTTATAAGTTGTGATAACTTGGCCAAGAAACTTTATATTTTTGAGGATTAAAATTTTACCTTTTGGGGGTTTAACTCTCCTCTGTCAGTGTAACCTCCACAGTGCAGAGAGAGAGATTTTTCTAAAACTCAAACATGACCATGTCATACCCTGCTTTAAAATCTCTAATTGTAAAAAAAAAAAAAAAAAAAAAAAAAAAAATCTCTAATTGTTACTCAGTGCCACAGGGTAAAATTTGAATTCCTTAGGAAGGCAAAGTGGATCTCTGGTAAATATTTTCTAGAGAGTTAAATTAATAAATGAACCAATGGGATGACCAGATAGAGGGAACTAATAATGACAAGACTTAGCATTTTTTGAACACTTGCTATGCGCTTGATGCCCTGATGTTTCATATTATCATCTCATTTAATCCTCACAACAACCTAACACCTATTTCTAAAGATATTTCTAGCTGTATTATTTTATGGTATTTGGTATTTAGTTTGTTAATATTTGTTATTTTTAATGTTAATGGACATTTTGTGAAGTATCTAGGCATCTGGACCAGTGGTTCTCAAACAGTGCATACCAGTATTTCGTTAGATACAGTTATTACTTTAAAAAGCATTCAGCATTCATATTAACAAATCCTAAATTAAGCAAATATAAGTGTTTCTTTACTATAGGAACCTCCTGACCTTTAATATAAGTTGGTGCATTGTGAATATCCATGGGAAACTACTGTAATACTGTATTATATGACAAAGCAATTCCTTTTGGTTGAATGCCTATTGGAGATACACTGGTATTCCATAGAACACAGTTCAGGAAATTCTGATCTAGATAAAGTAATCTTAGAGTGATGAGTCTTTGGCAAATATTCCTGGAACACCTTCTTAGTCAAAAAAAGCCTGCTACCACCTGAGGGTTTGGCCTCTAAGTAAGTCATATAGTAATCCTGCAGTCATTCCAGGAAGAAACAATTGTGTTGAAGCAATTTTAGAGCCCCTAGCAAGAGCTTGTGGTATGGAACAAGAGGGTCCTGATATAAGTCCACAGAATAACTGGGTATATGGCAAAGCTTTCATAGATCTATGTGAAATACAACATTGTCTAGTTTAATGAGTTTGCACAAAATTTTAAGATGGGGGAATTTAAAAAATATTACAGTAAATCCAAGCTATGGAGTACTTTGGAGTGATTAAAAAGAATGAAGGAAACTTATATGTATTGTAG
>NW_006791811.1:178698-214156 GCF_000442215.2 Lipotes vexillifer
AGGGAAAGTTGTCTATGGCATATTACTAAATGAAAAAGAAACAAAATGAAGAAAGCATATTATATAATGATTGCACTTATAATGTTAAGAAACATGCACATTTAGAAAAGAATAGAAATGGGTCTGGAAATACACATACAAAACACTCAATGGTGGCTTATTTCTGTGGGATGATAAGTTGTGGATGAAGAAAGATATTCAGTTTTTACTCTAAAAGCCTTAGTATTATTTGACATTTCATAATAGACATGTATTACTTTTGTATGAATTTTATTTTAATTGATTCACACATATTCTAACCATGAACAAATAAGATATTCCAGTGATTTTTTCCCCCTAGTTCCTCTGCCTTAGCTAGAGTTGGAATACCAATTATTATCACCTTTAAAAAGATTACAGAGAAGAATATTGAAGAGTACATAGGGTTATTTACTATAGATTATGGACAACATTAGGTACAGCTCACATCCAACTATGCAACCTATATAAGCTAGGGGTGTTAACAGGAAAAGGCACACTATTGCCTTTAGTATGGAACACAAACCCACCGGTTCCTTACTTTATACTCCACTTGTACATAACTTCTTTCCAGATCCTGCCAAATGCTAAGATTTTGTGTATCTCTTTTTGATCACATTGGTAGGCAAATGCTAGAGAGAGCCTTCTTTCTACTCCCATCTCACCTCCATGGTCTCACTGAACAACTAAGAATCCATCAAGAATAACTTTAGGATTTTACTCTTTAATGAAATGTTTCCTGACTTAGCTCCTTGTCCACCACAAGTGAATAAAGGATGCTTTTAAAAATGTAAACCTTAGCACTTATTATAATGTATTGAATGAAACTGCTGTATAATTTTAGCTTTTATCGCTAAATTATGTACTCCCTAAATATATCTTCATTTATTTATTTTTAATTCCTAGTGTCTGCATACAATAGGGTTCATAGTAGGTACCCAATTAAGTGTATAGAAAATGGATGGCTTTTGTTGTGGTGTTAGGATGCTACATGCAAGATATTACAGTAAGCTCTCTGAGGGCTCTGAAACTGAAGCAGGCATGTATGCTCCCTCTAGGAAAACAAGTTAAATGCCTACAAATAAGTATAATACTAAGAAAGTGATTAGGGTCATGAGAGAAATTTGGAGAAAATATATGCTATTCCCTTCCTCCCTGTAAAAACAACCCTCAGCAGTGCTAAATGGTAGTGGCTCAAACAATTTATGAATTTTTAAAATAAAAATAATTTAAAAAAAGAAAAATTAGCAATTTTAAAGGTAGATGAAAAATCAACAAAAAAGAAGTATTCATGACATGACCCTAATTAGCAGAAAAAAAATAAACCTCCTTGTTACGCAAATTTATCCCCTACCTATAACGTTTCTTTGTTCTCTTTGACAACAGATTAGATTCAGATCCTGAAACAGAGTATTGGACTTGAGTGTCTATTAAGATTATATGTTTTTAAAAATTAATTAATTAATTAATTTATTTATTCTTGGCTGTGTTGGGTCTTTGTTGCTGCCCGCGGGCTTTCTCTAGTTGCAGCGAGCAGGGGCTACTCTTAGTTGTGGTGCGCGGGCTTCTCATTGCAGTGGCTTCTCTTGTTGCGGAGCATGGGCTCTAGGCGTGCGGGCTTCAGTAGTTTCAGCACGCGGGCTCAGTAGTTGTGGCTTGCAGGCTCTAGAGCACAGGCTCAGTAGTTATGGAGCACAGGCTTAGTTGCTCCACGGCATGTGGGATTTTCCCTGACCAGGGCTCGAACCCGTGTCCCCTGCGTTGGCAGGTGGATTCTTAACCACTGCACCACCAGGGAAGTCCCAAGATTATATGTTTAATAAAGGATTTGTAATTGGCAACAGAAAAAATGACTTAGGAAAATGAAAGTAACAGAGTTTCCTTCTATTCTTTGGATAAATCAATCATATATTTTTATGGGTTTCAGAGCTTCCCAGCTGGGGGGCAGCCTCACAATGGGGTGTTGCGGGTGTATTAGGTATTGCCTCTAGCAACCCTCATGGCCCATTCCTCACCAGCCATAAGCAGGCTGGCTCAGTTATCCCAGTCATTTTCTTTGTGTGCTATGACAAAACATCTTGAGAAACATTGATCTGTTATGTGCAATCTTCATTCTTTCACATGAACCAGCTTTTTGGATAAATATCTAATACAATGATAATATAATTGAAGGGAATGGAAGCAAAACAAAATAAAGTTAAACAATAATGATCATTAAAATTCAAAATTGTTTCCACCCTTGAAGAAGTGACTTCACCTTTTATTCTTACTTTGTTCATAAAATGGATGAAATAATATCTTCTAATCTTTCTATTATATGATTGTTACAAATACCAAATAAAATAGTGGATGTAAAAGTGCTTTGGACACTGTGTATTATTAAATTATAAGGCTGGCTGTCAACGCCAGCTTATACTTTCTCCCTCTATGGAATAGAACTCTCTTTACATGCATCATTCTGTTATTTCTTCTAAGAAATGAGAAAATATTATAAGTGAAAGTCATTCAGGACTGAAATGAAATTTAACTGGAATATGGCTCCTATGTGTTCTATTTCAATTGCCATTATCTAAGAATATTTGAATTCTAAACATGAACCAAGCTAATACTGAAGTCCAAAATCAACATTCAGCTTTCTGAAATGTGAGCATACAGTTTCCAAATGCTATTTTAGCCTATGAGTAACCAAAATTGTTCATGTCACAATCCATTTGGCAGTATATAGAACTGGTGTTCATAAATGTAAGGTAGTAATGTTGATACTGTTGACAATGATGGTGGTAGTGATGATGATGATAATGATAAAAATCTCTTCCATTTGACTAAACCTCTGTATTTTCTAAAGCTCGTATATTATCTAGTGCAACATTTATAGAAGTGATAATACAAGTTCCATGGAGGCTACTAAGCTTGTAAATTGAGGGGTTAATTGTTTTCCTTCTATGCTGATTTCCTAGATGTTTAATATTCCAAGAAATTTTTCTTTTATGAACTTTTAGGAGGTAGATGGCATATACGGAACTCCCTATGGGAACATTTCATTCTCTCACCCTAAAACATCAGTAGAATATTGAAAATATTAAGTATTTAGTGGAATATATTTTATGATGTTGTCATCTAACGTATAGACACATATAGAACCTTAGTGCTGGAGGTGACCACAGTCACATGTCATCCAGTTCCACATCTTAATTAAGCAGATAGGGTTTTGAAGATCAGAGGAGGTAAATGACAGTTTTAAGCCTCCATAGCAAATTAGTGGTAGAGGAGAAATTACAGATGAAGCTTTTAAACCCTAGGGCTTTGTCTTTTTTATTATATCTTCTAAGATGGAAGAATAGCCCCAGGCTTCCTTTATCTCTGCCCAGTGTCTAAGTTAATCCTGCCACCTTTCCCTTCTCACCTATTCTTAGACATTTTTATACCTTTAATTTCTTGGATCAGGAATTCAAAAGTTATCTCCATGACCTCCAGGCTCTCTGCTTAAAGGACCTCTCCATGAATCATTTATCTTTATATGGATTCTTTAATATGGTTTTATATCTGTTTAACAGATGAGGAAAACAATATCCAGACAGTAAGATTTGTTCAAGGTCACACAGCAGTTAGTGATACCTAGCCAGGGCTAGGTATTGTCTGATATCTAATCCTCTTTTCCCACATTTTAATTTTTACAAAATAATGGCTATTATTTATTGAGTTTAAGTGACAAGCACTGTCTTAACTAAGCACTTTAGTTATCTCATTTAATCCTCTCATTGGCAAAGAAGTAAACTCAGGATGATTGTATCACTTTCCAAGGTCATAATGTTAGCAAGCAGCCATACAGGATTTGAACCAAATCTAACTTCAATGTACTATTCCATTGACCATACTCTGCTGACTTTAATTTTTAATTTGCAAATAGGAGAAACCAAAAATCATAATAAATTTTGACAGAGACAGTCTACAAGCCTGGAACAACTTTATATGTTAGTGTAGTCAATAGTCTTTTGCTAACCAGGCAGCATTGATGTCTCTATCAATGTTTGGAAAACCTAGGTTCTTGTCCAACTTTTACTCTTTATTGGCTTTATAATCTTGAGCAAATCACTCTGAACTGCAGTTTCCTTGCCTTTAACAGATGAATAATTATGCCTACTAATTTGTAGTAGAGGTCTGAGATCAAGATCTGGAGAGTGAGAGATGATTGTAAATTGGAAGGCCCTAGTCGCTGAGAGAGGAGACCTAGAAGCATTGTTGGAACCTTCGAGCCAAGGTAAAAATGAGTATTCGACAGAAAGATGTGTTTGCTGGGTACATCTGTGAGGTAGACAATGATAACAGCACCTTACAAATAACGTAGAAATGCATGTAAACTATGCAGCATAATATAAATGTGACAAACATAACCAGAAAGTATGTGAATAAAATCATGTTTACCAAATTTGTAATTTAAGAGGAAACAGATTTTGAAGGAAAGAAAGCACGTTTATATTTTTGGGGTTGTTTTTGACATAGTAATTATTTTTGTGACTTGATCTAGTTGAAACCGAAAGGCTCATTGAGTGAGGCATCAGATAAACTGGTGTGAAGCATCCACTTTACAATGTTTAGAGCACTCCTGGGAGGTTTTGGGGTTTTTTTTTTTTTGCGGTACGTGGGCCTCTCACTGTTGTGGCCTCTCCCGTTGCGGAGCACAGGCTCCGGACACGCAGGCTCAGCGGCCATGGCTCACGGGCCCAGCCGCTCCGCAGCATGTGGGATCTTCCCGGACCGGGGCCCGAACGCGTGTCCCCTGCATCGGCAGGCGGACTCTCAACCACTGCGCCACCAGGGAAGCCCCTCCTGGGAGGTTTGAAACTCTTTATATGCCATTTTAAAATAGAGGATTATGCAAAATGAGAGAAGAGATCATTTTTACAACTTCAGTCATATTACTGGGGGCTTTAAGTTGATATTCATAGATTGGTATTTTAATGAGCTACATAAAGTCTCCCTCTTAATGCTTATGACATATGTTTGTTCCTGGCAAGCTGTGTTTCTAAGAACTTAAATGCCTAACTATTTCTAATACTCTAATAGCCACAAAGGTGAAAACAGCAAGGAAATACAAGCAGGCTGGATCAGCTGGCATAAAAACCACAGCTTGTTCATGTACAACACTGAAAAAAACTGGTACCTTAGCCTAAATAAATATGATGCAGAAATATATTTCTGTTACACAAGAGTATTTCCATTTAACATGTTGAAAATTTCTAGCTAATCTTTGTACCACTCAATCTAAAAATAGAGAAGGAGGGGGAGATAAAGGTAGAGAAGAGAGCTTCTGGCAAAGTGAAAAATTACCTTTATTAGAGTGGCACCTACCTCTGCTGTGCTGTATTTAAGTTCTGTCTGAGCTGGTGTTATAAATCCTGTTTTCCAAAGATTTATAGTGTGATTATAAAAAAGGGCTGATATAGAGCCTTCAAATTTTCAGGCCTTAAGATTTAAGTTCATTCATCCATGTACAATTAGTGATATATAAAAATTTAACAGTAGGCTTATCAAATATCAGAAGTATTTTAAAGTATTAATATATTTCTAAATATTAGGCACCTAAGACCTATACAAGAATCATTTTACTAAATCTATATGACAGCTCTATGACACTAGTGCTATTTGTATCCACATTTTAAATAATTAAAATGAGTGTCAGAGTAGTTAAGTGATTATTCCAAGGCCACACAGCTAACAAATGCAAAGCCAGGATGCAAACATAGAGAGGTTGAGTTTAGCTCCAATTATTTAATTGTGTAGAACTTAAGCTCATTAGTTCCTATTACCAGATCTAAAACAACACAGAGCATCTCCAGTTGTTTTTATGGCAATAATTGTTGCAAAGTTCTCAAGACAAAAGGGGATTTAAATTCATTTAGCTAAGGGATGCAAGAATGAAAAGAAAGTCATAGTTTTAAATCAAAGTCTTAAATCACTTTTTACTGACACATTCCCCTAATTAACACTAGAATAGAATATATTTAAATAGTAAAGAATATGTGTCAGAAAACTTTGTCTTACTTTGGAAATAAAACACATCCTTTATGCATTGCTTTCACTTTACCATTTTTCCTCAGAAACATTAGGAGCTCAAAATCTCTGTATGTTATTGTTTGATTCTTTGAAGATCAATTCTTTGAACGTATATGAAATTAATACCCTAATCTACTTGCATGTGAAAATGTCTCTTTTGGAGCTTATAGAGTGTTGATAAGCAGATGCTCTTAGGAGTGATGCCTTCAAATGAAGAAAAATGTCAAAGCATTCACTCATGGTATAGAACATTAAAAAAAACAAAACGTTAAATATCTGGTATGAGTAGTGGGATTATTTCTAGTTTGACTTTTCTCATGTCCCTATCCTTATTAACGTATCTGTTCTATGATAATGTTAATATTCCTTGAAAATGAAAAAGCAAAAATTATAGAAGATACCATGTGCATGTAGGCATATATGCTTATATACATTTTCTACAGGAATAACATACATGCTTGTGTTTAGCCGCAAAGGTTTGTGGTTTGTATTATTGTTCTGAGGATCAATTAAAAAAGAAAAAAAGCCAAACCATTAATTTATTTGTTCACTGACTACTGAATACCTACTTAAATGCTAATCACTGTGCCTGTTATTGTTACTAATTAATAATGAGCCCAAAATAAAGAATAAATTATATTTGGATTTTAGTATAACATATCTTAAAAATGTGATAGTACTGGCTTATAAATAAAGACTTTTAAATCAATTTACTTTGGTCTCCTAGTGTTTGAATTCATCATTTTAATAGAGAAGCAGGAGTAATGAGTGACATTTAAAAATGACTTTTCAATACAGCTGGAGATACACAGTACATTCTGCATCCAACCTGGGCAGTTAATCTGTGTCTGGATCTATTGAACAATGAGCAGAACAGAGTGGTATTAGCAAAACATCACTGAAATAGCACTGAGTCAAAAAAAAAAAGAGAGAGAAATAGGAATTTCAGTGATTAGTTCAGTATAATAACAATAATAACACTGATTTCTCCTACATTTACTTTAATGACTGTATCCGTGAACTTCAAACTCTATTTTGGGAATTAGTTCTTATATTCATAACAGCCTTCTGAAGTATAGGGAGTTTTTTTGTTTTTTTAAATTTATATATATGGCAATGGAGTAAGAGAAAGTTTAAATTACTATCTGTCTATGTATCTATTTCAATATCTAGGTGACTTTATTTTTCAACTGGATAGTTTGACCTTGTGAAGTTCCTACATATAAACCACCTATACATTAAGACTTGGTTCTTATACCTCATACATACATCTTCCTAAGCAATTAGAGATTTCCCTAATTCATGATCTAGTGTCAACTTCCTATATATTAATTTGGCAATTACTCAGATATTACTTTGTGACCTTTCTTTAGTCATTCTATTAAACTGTTGTTGATCTTACATATCAACTTCTCACCTACATAACAATCTTGCTAGCTGGGTTTTTCCCTTAGGTTGAAAATTGGTGGTTCCAGGACTAGGTTCACTGGTAGATCTAATAGCACATGTAGTTAGCTTGGTCTAATACATTTTTTTTTTTTTTTTAATTTTATTTATTTACTTTTGGCTGTGTTGGGTCTTCGTTTCTGTGTGAGGGCTTTCTCTAGTTGTGGCAAGCGGGGGCCACTCTTCATCGCAGTGCGCCGGCCTCTCACTATCGCGGCCTCTCTTGTTGCGGAGCACAGGCTCCAGACGCGCAGGCTCAGCAGTTGTGGCTCACGGGCCTAGTTGCTCCGTGGCATGTGGGATCTTCCCAGACCAGGGCTTGAACCCGTGTCCCCTGCATTGGCAGGCGGATTCTCAACCACTGCGCCACCAGGGAAGCCCCCTACATTTTTTAATTAGACTTAATATGCACAGAATTTGACCCTTGTCTTATGACATACTTTCCTTTTAAGTTCATGAGTAAGTTCATGTGTTCATTTATTTAGTTCGTATTTTATTTTTAATAATGTAATGGCATCCAGGAACCCTCCATTCAATCCATAAGACAGGACCTTAATGATAACATGTATCTAATAATGCATTCCTTTTCTTCCTCCAGCAAATATAATTACCATTCTGTATCACTTGTGTTCATCATTTCATTGCTTTCCTTTTTCTAGTGTTTTATTGCCCATGCATATATTCATTAAAAGTAGACTTTATAACTTTAACTTTACAAGAAGTTAAAAAGGCTATATGAAATATTTTGGGATTCTATTTTTTATTTAATATATTGCTAAGCTTCATCTGTATTTTGCATCTTCCTGTAGTTCATTTGTTTTAATCACAGTTGGTTAAAAAACACATGAAATATTTGTCCACATTTATGGATTGGGAGAGGAGAGTTTACATAAAAATTCAAAGTTCCAGCTTCTCTGAAACAGTTGTATGACCTGGAGCTATTTGGTCTGCAGTCTTAAACATGACCTATCAGAGCTTAGAAGCAGCTACTGCTTTCCCTGGGGAGTGTGCATGCTTTACAGTCCCACCCCTGCCAACTTCACTACCTCACCCGGCCATATTGTGGAATATGAGTTGGTACCTCCGTTCTTAGACTGGCTGATTAGTAATTAATAAAAGTAATAGCTAATAGTTAAGAAAATCACAGAAACTCAACCCTTTAAAATGCTTTTTTTAAAAAAATTAAAATGATAATTCAAAAATGATCTACTCCGGATGATTCATGAGGACAAATTTACTGCTGCTCAGTACTAGGTGGTACCCAAGCGTGTGTAAGAAGGACTGACAATAAATATTTCTCAACACTTGCCTTGGGTCTTTCTGAATCTGACCTTTAAAAAGCAGCAGTAACTATTTACCAAAAGCTAGAAAAGGTCTGGAATAATATATTTCTTGTTTAGTGCTTTAAATTTGTTTAACCCATCTACATTTTACCCTGGGTCATTTATTAAAAGAAAATGTTCTAAGGTTCTGTGTTTATATAGTCAAAATATATTGACAAATTGAAGCATTCATCCAGATAACTTAAGCAAAGGGCCATGATGTTAGGAAAATAATATCCTTGACTAGGATCCTTGGTCAAAATGACATTTTTTGGCAGTCTACTTCAAGCAAACATTCTTTATCTCTTATTCATTTGTTCATACACTGGAATATTTTTTGAGTACTATGTGCTAGGCATTGTCCTTGAGGTTTATGTCATAATAGCTCTCTTTTGATAATATTCATTCATTGCCACAACGTACTTAAACCCAAAGAAAAATACTTGAAAGGCCAATTAGTAAAAAATAAAAACATTTGTTTTCTACTGATTTCAGGTTTTTATGCTTTTCTTCTGGATGTTAGATCCAAATAGCAAGAATAATATCTAACCTTACCTGAAAAAAGTATCAGGAAATAAACATCCCTTTAAAATAGCTAGATAGAAATAAAACCCAGACACAGCCAAACTGAATGCTGTGATTAGTTCATTTGGGATGTAGAGATATGGAAAAGAAAGTACAAATCTACAAGGAAATGCAGCACAGGACCCAGTGGAATAGGGAATGAAATAACTACAAATCAGGGAAATGTTCGCTGAGGAAGAGCCACCCAAGTGAACATCTGTAGTTTCAAGCTTAACAAGTCTGGGGAAGTATGTACTGGTAGAATGTTCACTTCTAAAAATGACCTATCAAGTGTGTACCACCCTGAAAACCAAAAAATGTGGAACACTTCATAGAATTCAGTGAAGGCAGTGTTTTAGATTTTTGCAGTTCTTTTTAACATGCTCTAATTCACAAAAAGTCCTTTGCATTGTCTCCCTTTTCATTTGGCCAAGCGAGAAATGGTTTAGGAACTTATGGACAGCTTCTGATTTTACTTCAGACATGAATGCTACAGCATCAGCAGACACGAATCCACATTTAAATTTCAAAGGATTTGTTCCTGGAGAGTAACATCAAATGTAACCCTGAAAGGAATCTGTAGATGCTTAAAATATCTTCACATTTTTGCTTATCATAAATATTCCAATAAGGTACAACATATTAATGGCTAATACTTTTTTCCACCCTGGATAAAAATTCAAATAATTAATTCAAAAAATTCAAATAATTCAAAAAATTCAAAGCCAAAATAAAAAGGATAAAAAAAATTTTTAATCTGTTAGTTTCTTTATGAAGATATAAGTTCAGCAATAAAGAAAAATGCTATCAAAGAAAAAGAAAGAGAACCTTTTTGACAGTGTAGGTCAAATAAAATGTTTATGAAAATTAAGTGGCTTAATAAAATGTACATGGTCAAACAAGAGGAAGGAGTCCTTGTAAGTTAGGCATAGAGAATAAAAATTGAGAAGCAACTCCAAAAAGCTGTAATGGCCATTCAGTAGCACCTAACAATGACTTCAAAGCTAGTTAAATCCAAACTAGAAAGTGATGAACAAGAAATAATGCCCACTCAATAGGGGGCTGCAAATAGACATAGGGGAAAAATACTTTTGAAACTTTAGATAAGGGAGCTTATTATTTTTACAAGTTTCCCCAGAAGGACAAATCACCCACAAAGTACAATAATGTTACCTTAAAATTATTAGAAGACAGTTGTTTCAGATTATATTATACCATTAATTTTTACCATTAGTTTTCCATTTCTTTTTCCAAGTAAGCCAATTAATTCTAAAAGCTTAGCAATGAAACAAAACAATAAGACAATTCAGCATAAAAGTTATTTAAAATATTCAGTATGTAACTCTACACACAGTTCTATTAAAATTTACAGAGCATTTTTTGCTATAAACATATCAAACACTCACATTTATAAAATACATAGATTCACTCAATATTAAAGACATTGCTTATATTTTAGCATGCAAAAATATAGATATAAATATATATGGTATCACCTGGATGAATCTCCAGAGACTTAGGCCTAGTGAAAAATGCCAATCCCCAATCTTACTCAGATGATTACATTTACACAGTGTTCTTGAAATGATAAAATTATAGAAATGAAATGGTTGCCAAGGATTAAAGATGGGGTGAAGCTGGAGGAAAGTGGGTGTGGCTATAAAAGGAAGCATGAGAGATCCTTGTGGTGATGGAGTTATTATTTATCTTGCCGTGTCAATATCAATATCCTGGTTGTGATACTGTACTATAGTTTTGCAAAATATTACCATTGTGGGAAACTGGGTAAAGGCAACATGGGACCTCTGTGTATTATTTCTTACCACTGTATGTATATCTACAATTATCTCAAGTAAAATGTTCAATTAAAAATTATGGTGTTACAGAAATGCATGGCTATTAATCACTTTGAATACATGAAATGAAGTAAAATAATTCCAAAAACCGTTATAGAAGACAAGAAGAGGAAACCTGAGCATGGATGTCTGAGAAAATTTTATAATTTCCTTCTATATCCAGGAATATTGAGCGAAAAATCAGATAGAAAAAATCTAGCTGCAGTTTATAATGGAAAAATGTAACCATTCTTGAATTTTTGAGAAAGTATTATATACAAAGAATAACCCTCAGTTCTTGGAGAAAAAAGCGTATATGAAAGAGCTCCTTAATCTCAAAAAGTTAACAATGTCTTATAAACTTTAAACTAGGACTAGATTCTAACATCAGTTAAAATCATTCCTCAGTGACTCTGGTAGTGAGACTTTGGTCACATGATTTAATCTTTTTGAAATTCATTTTATTCATCTGTAAAAGACTAATGGTTCCTACCAAAGATTGAATGAGATATTTTGTGTAAAGATCTTATCTCTGGGTCAGGTACAGTATAGATATCCAATCAATGGTAGTTACTACACTGTTTTCAGGGGTTCAAGCATTTGAGGCAAAGACCAAGCTTCTGCCTTCTTGACCAGTTTACCCACGTGCCCAGCACACACTTCATGGCCGCAGGATATTGTTACCATTCATACAATGGCTCCAAAACCAGCATCACTGATAACATACATTTCCAAGGGTCCCTAAGCGTCCTCTGTACTATTATTTCCTAATGGAGAAGTGGCAGGAATTCACTAGCTAAAATTTAAAAATGTGGAAATACCAGAAGAGTCAGAAAGAGTTGTATATACCCAAGAAAGAAAACAATCCTTTAAATATGGTGAAGACACTTTCCCAGAATGAAAATAATCTGGGGTCACTGAGTTCAGTCAACAACAAAACCCTTTGATTCAGTCAAGCTAGAAACTCAATCAGTTTCAATTCCTCCCCCTCTGGCACCTTCCACATCCAGTGAGAACTTAAGTTCCACGAATTAAACTTTCTAACCTACCTCTTGGTTGCTCTTCATCCTTAGCTCTACCCTACTTGCCAAGACACAACTGTATATTATTTTTCACCTATATCTATGCAATAGCCTCCTCACTGAACTCTGAATGCTCATTCTTTTCTTGCTGCTAGTGACAATCTGAGAACACACAGTTACGCTGCGCATTCTTTCCAATGATTACCACTAGCCATATCCTCAAAACTCACGTCATGCAATTACCTGGTCAGAAGAAATCTTTGGTAGATTTCCATTGGCTCCAGCATAATGTCTGAACTCCTCAGCATGGCACTTAATATCCTCTGTGATCTGACCCCGATTTCATGCCACCCATCTCAACACAATCTATGATCCTGCCAAAAGAAACTAACTCTAATCCTGCTGACCTGCACTTCTTCATGAATATGGGAATCTCTCCACTTCTCCATCACTTACAAAAATCCTACTCATCTGCACGATTGAACTCAAATCCTACTTCCTCCCTGAAACCCCTTTTAATTCCTAAGAACAACGAAAGTAAACAGAAAAAACTGAACTTTTTCTGTAGCACTATAACTCATCAAATATGTTTATTATATTATTTCTTTGATTTTTATTTATATTATATTTAATTTTAATATATCTAACTTGGATTGTATGTTATATTGTATGTTGAATTAAAAAATAATGTTATAAATACTCAAAGGCCAAATCTATGCCTAGTAAGACTATCTTTGAATCCCCAGTATGCTATGCTCCTTGGTATTCGCCACACGCAGTACACTGAGTTCTAAACATTCAACAGATATTTTTTGAGTAAATGAGGGAATGACTGCACACATCTGTATCCCTGGACGAATATACCACAGTGCAATATATCTAGTAAATACTCAGTAAAAGCTATTTGAGTAAAATAGCTCTAGTGAAATATTATTATATTTCTAGAACTCACACAGTCAATTTGAGTGAAGCATCACTATAATATTTTTGAAGCTTAAATAGCCAAGCCATAGAACGTGGATAGAAGGACAAATAAACAAGTGCGGAAGAAATAAGGAAATAACAAAAGCTTAAGGAAAGGATAGTTTGTAATACTGAAAGATGAAATGAGAAGCCATTGTGAAAGACTGGGAAATGGAAAATTGTATTAAATATGTAAGAGTAAACAAAAGATAAAGTGAAATATCATGACTCTATGAGATGACAGGAAAACAGCCAGCTGTTTTTATTTTTCTGCCTTTACACAGAAGCTAAGCTAGGAAATGTTACTAAAAACCAATATATAGCAAAAGGAAAATGATAAATATCAGTTGTGTGAAGTACACAGTGGTAGGTATCAGGGATACATGAAAGAAAAAAAAAAAAGGAAAGATGTTGTTATGCTCTAGCCATTTCCCCTCAAAATCTTACAACATGTGTATAGAAACTTAGGTAAATGCACAGCTATGCCACACAGTACAAATTATATTCAAGAATATTGGTGATGAGGGATTTTGGTGTGATTCTAATAGGTAATAATATTTTTATGTTATGTACAGCAATTCACCATAACACTAATACACTGCAACACAACAAAAGGCCTCTGATTCAAAGACATACATTTTTGTAAAATGCTGATGGGTTATATATATTTTTTTATATTTAATATATTTGATATGTGTCCATTCTCCAGAACATTTACCTGCCAATAAAAAACCATTCTCCCATCATTGTGTTTAAAATAAAATCTACTCCAGTTCCAAAAATTTAGATGAGAAGATTCTCTGGCTATTTGTGACGGTCTTTCTCAACAGAGAATTTTTAACTGGAGGAAAAGGTGATATTTGGATAAGCAAAAATGAGCCTTTATCTATAAAATTAACTACTCTGAAATATTTCTGAAAGGATTTTTGATATGCTAAATGCAATTATTACTCTTTAGAATATTCCCTCTTTCCAGTCCAAAAATTTTTGAGGAAATTGCTTTTTATCTATAATCAGTTTTATGCTTAATCAAAACCTTTCCTGAAACATTTCAACAAATGTGACACACCAGGAAATTCTATGTAGCAAAATGAAATGTTACTCACTATGACTAACTTCTAATGCAAATAAACCCAAATGTTAAAACAATGTGGAAGTTATAAGAACAATTGCAAGCTGAGAAAAAGATTTACAGTTCCTCCCAGTCCCCCATTTATTATATAGCAGCCATATGAGATTTTATTTCTGGATGAAAGCTGCATTGATAAAGAGGTTTAATTGTCTGTCAGTGTGCCTTATGGTGAAGTTGCTTCATTTATTTCAAGCCTGAATCTCATTACCAGTTCATTTCTCCAGGCTCCTCTCCATCTTAAGGCAGTGCTTAATTAGTGTGGCCATGGTGATGAGGGCAAATACAGCTTGCTTTCCCTTCCCCATCTTCTCCTGAAGAATCTAATACACTATTGATTTTCCACCCTCAAATAGATCAGGCACCATTCAATCATGTTATTAGCTGTCCATTAACTTGAATTCCCCACTTTCATGGGCTGTCAACACCATCAAGGCCATCCAATGAACCAATCAACAACTAGGTAGCACCTGCAGTTGGGAATCTCTTTGAAAACCATGCCTAAAATACTGTTCTTTGTTATTTTTTTCTCCAGAGGAGTTTATATTCCTATCCTCATTTTTCTTATTTAGCATTTGAATAAGGTTTTCATTTCCTAACAACTATACTTGGAAAGAGGTGTTTGCTTTTGAAAGGTTGATTGTGTTATATCTGCCGACAAGCCATAATTTTACTCAAAACTAATTCTACCCCTTTTCCACATCTGTAATATTTTGAAAATAATCTGACACTATAAACAGTTAGAACTTGTCAAAGCAAATAGATCCTTCTAATTTTAGAAGAAAGATCTTTATTAATTTTAACTCTAGTTTTAAGAGACGATTACGTTAAAAAGCAAAGGGGGAAAGAAATGAACACCTCACTCCGCAACCACACATACACATGAATGTCCAACAGTTAAACCAAGAGGAAAAAGAAAACCTGACTGATTTTTTTAAAGTGTGTATCAACATAGGAGGATTCACATTCAGCAATACCTGTGTCATTGAAAAAATGGCGACCACAAAGGCCTCTTCAGAGGGTGGAAAGTCTGAACTTTTGCATTCAATTTTAGAAATACTCTTTATTTTTTTAAAGTTATAGTACATATTATTTACAAAGATATTCATTGTACAATGAAAATATAGTGATCATGCCCTTTGTCTGACATGTCATTTCTTCTCTACATGTTGAAGCTCTATTCAAGTACCCTTTCCTCTGTGAGTACTCCCTGATCACCCCTATGAAAACAACTGCAATTTCTTCACTGTTCCCATTGTCTTTGATTTATTCGAGCACTTCTGACATAGCATGGATTATAGTAAAAGCACTTTTCTTCCCCTGAGGACAGGTAATAAGTCTTCATTCATTCATTAACTCAGTCAGTTGGTCAATCATTCTTCTAGTCATTTATCCATTTGATAAACATTTATTACAAATCTATAATGTGGTAGCTACTGTGCTAGGCATCAAGGAAAATTAGATAAAAGATAAACACAAGTCTGTCTTTAGGAAGCTCACGGTCCAGTGAAGGAGGTACTATGTAATTAAAACACACTGTCATTACTAAGTTAAAAATCAACTGTAATTTACTGAGAGCTTACAATGTAGCAGGCGCTAAACTCTGTGCTTTGCATGCATAATTGGATTTAAATCACAAACCGCCAAAAGTTAGTTATCATTGTCCCAATTTTATGGAGGAAATTGAGGCCAAAAAGAGTCAGTTAACTGCCTATGCTCACATCACACAGTTGATAGAGGTGGAAAGCCTTTGAAATCAGACCTGGCCAACTTCAAAACAGTCATGTTCTTGGCATCTTTCTTGCTGCACAAGGGAATGTGGAGGCCCTAGAAGCAGCATGGCCACATAACATATCACCCAACCCAGGACAATATAAATACTATACTGAGAGGGAAAGGGGGTACTAACCAAATAGAATGCTGAAAATAGACACATAAATCGGGATCATCCCTAGAAAACCTAGAAAAATGCACACTCTACCCAGAGAGGTACCTTCCTTACCCTTTACAAGGATTTTAGAAAGCTTCTGGCAGGCATGACTTGTAAACTGAACTTGAGGAATTTGGGAGAAAGAACACAAAGTAACTTTTTAGATATAAACCACAGCCTGTGTAAAAGCCTGGTGGCTTGAGACAGCGGTTCCTCCAATGGGCCATTGGGTGAACCACCCTTAGAAGTTAATATGAAAGCCAGGATGTGAGAATGAAGAAATTGGATTGTAAATCAGGGTAGGCATGGTCAGATGACAAGGAACCTTGTTTGCTGCACTAAAGAAGTTTGATTTTATTCAAAAGCTGTGGGAAGCAGAGCCACTTCAGGACTTCAAACCAAGAGACAAGATTAGCCGTGCACTTTTAAAAGATGATTTCAGCAGTGAGGCAGAGCTTTAATATAAGCATGTTAAATTCATAAAAATAATTTACTTCATGGTGGACATTAAAAAACAACTGTGGGTAAACACTTTTAACATAAGGATGTGTTGAGTCATGCAAAATTTAACCCATGTTGAAAGATTCCTATGTTGTCTAGAGTCTGGCTTAGCAAAATGGGAGCAGCAATGAGAGCATATGATTGCACTGTGGGTTTTCATTTTAAGTAAAATATTGGAAAACTCAAGGAAGATTTTTCTTCCCATTTCTTTGCTCGACAAGAAACACAAACTCCATACTCCATTAATGCAAAACCTGAATAAACTAAACTAATCATGCCTTCTGTGATCCAGAGAAAGCTCTAAGAGTCGCCATGGGTCATAGCAAAGTTTTAGGGAACACCTTTAAAGAGGATGCATCAACCTTGACAGCTGCCATGAGGAATCCCTGACTCAGCAAATCACATCAGCACTGCATCCCAGCCAGAAGTGAGCATCGAGAAACACTGCAACTTTTGGAACAGAATTCATTGCCTGACAGAATTAACTCCACAGATTTTTTCATAGTTTATCTCTCTTTGAGTCTCTGCAGTAAGTTTTCTTTTCACAGGGGCGCCTATTTCATGCTAGCAAATTCTTTTGAACTTTTTATTTCTGAGATTAATTAAATTAAGGCTTCCTTCTCAATTTCCTTACCATGTTTAACTAAATGGTTAAAATGATGGCATATATATTGCCAGTTAACATAATCACTGATACCTACCACTAATAAGTTTTAATCACTTTCTGTAACTGTTTATCCAGATACAGAACTGTATTCTCTCTTTTAATCCCAGAACTCTAAGGACAGCCTTCAATGAGAATGAATAATGTTACCACACATTTAAATGGAATCTGTGCCAAGAGAATCTCTAGCATATTTTCAGATGAAACCGGGCCTTTTTGAAAGTGTACTACCAAATAAAATTGAACGCTCTCTCCCTCACATATGTTAAAACCTGGAGATCATAAACAAAATTAAACACTGTAAATTAGCACATATACCAGCATGGCCTATATCATGGCCTGGTATCTACAGCAGAAAATAATATTTGCAATTTTAAAAAGGTTTTAGGTATAAGTTATAAATTATTTCAAAATGCATACATGTGGATTTTCATATTCAGATCTCGTAACACATTTATGAGATTTGGATCAGATGTTTATCATCTTTCAATTTATAGAAAAAGAAAGCTGGTTCCACGGCAGAACCTGGACTAAAATGTCTGCTTCATACCTCCTACTGTTTTCCCTTGAACATTTGCTTTTTGATTTATATAGTTGTTTCAAGGACTGCTTTTGGTTTTAATAGAAATGTCCAGTTTTAATAAAGCAATTTATCTTTAATATGAGTAACTATCAGAATTTCACATCAGGGAGCCCAACTTAGTTGATACCTTCATTTTGTGGCATTTTCATTCAATTAATGAGATCTTATTTAAATAAACAAAGCTAAGATTCCTGATAAATGCATAACCAGGCTTTTATGTAATGGATTTTCTAATGGCTTATGTATTTTTAAGACATTGTTCACTTTTTGATTTTTGGTTATAACACTCATTTGCTTTATGCTCTGTTCTTTAAACTGGAAGTGATTCTACCTATTAGTAGTTTAATAGACAATCCTTTTACTACTCAAAGTGCTACTGATTTATGGAGCAGCCGCCTTTATGGGATTTGGTTAGAAATGCAGAGATTCAGGGCTCACACTGAACATACTAATCAAAATCTGAATTTTAACAAGATGCCTAAGTGACTCAGATGCATATGAAAGTCTGAAAAGTACTATTTTATACTCTATTTAGTGTATCACTTCTAATAGGACTGCAGGAAACTGTGACTACCAGACACCCAACTTTTAACATATTTTCTTATTGTCTTCCACACTCGAAACAACCTTTGAAGCAGCAAATTCCCTGCTATTGATAAAAATGTTCTCCTTTTACCTTTACCGAATAATTTTCTAAGTGGGTATATAGGCAGATGGACATAGACATATATATATATATATATTACACAAAGAACAATTTTATCATTCACATCTGAATTTTCTACTTTTACGATAAAACAAATTTTCAAAGACTGAATTACAAGATGTGAAATATAGATAATCAAATATACTAAGTATATAGCCATAAACAGAGGAAAAATTTTTGTTCAGGGAGGTTAATGAAACTCTCAGTGGAAACAGGTCCAATCCTGTAAAATCTCATTAAGAGCTTTACTGCAAGTTGTAACAAATTAGCAGCATTATGCATGACATTTGTATTTAAATTTCCTTTTTATTTTTCCTGTGAATTGCGTTTGCTTTGGTCCAACATTTATGGGGAAATGCTTTGATTTTATCAGATGAATGTTAGTACCACCTCAGTGATATGCTGCAGAGAAAGTACTTGGAGAAGAAAGACAGATAAAACAGCTAATCCAGACATAAGTTTGGAGCTACATTAATTAAACTGTGGGCAGTTACGCTAGTAAGTACATACCACTCACTCACTGACAATGAATCACTGCATTATTAGGGGTAGCTGGTGTGGAGTGATAATGAGCGGGTATCTTTGTCATTAATTAGAGGCTGTGCCACACCTCTGACTACTTCTGTCAGGACTTGATCTCTCTATGAAACTCCAGGAGCTATTTCAGTTACTCTTTATAACTGCTTTCTTTGTAAACCTAGAGCAGAGATGTTCCATTATACACTGTGTTTTTATTCACAGCTGGATACACTGACTCCAAAACACTACATAATTGTACCCTATATTCATATCAATTGAAATAATTTTGGATTTAATGACTGACTATTCAAAAGGCTGAGTGAGTGACTAGAGGAATTATCTGTTTTTAACACAAGCTTGACAGAATGGACTCATATACATTATATTAATACATAAAAACAATTCTTTGCAGATCTAAATCCAAACAATTTTAAAGGCTCCCTTTGGGGCCATGAATATTCCATTTGGCAATCTACACTGATCAAATAAATTGAACAGCTGCCAAGTTTTCACTTTGCTGTTTGGTGTGTAGACCGTCCAAAGTTATTCACATTCATTCACTAATTTTTACTCTGAAGAATAAATATGAATGGTTTCTAAAAGTGATTTGAGTTCTAAGCAGAGCTCTACTTGAAACTTTGAATAGTTACAAAAATGAAATGATTAAGCCTTTGAAATTCCTTGCCATGAACGGAAATTTCCCATCTGCTTATTAAGAAAACATTCAGAAAATTGGATAATTATAATCATTTATATGTAGCTAGCATCTTTCTACAGTGGTACTCATAGACCCATTGTCTCATTAACCCTCAAATCATTGCCAGAGTGGAAAAATGGAAGCCCTTTGAATATTCAGTGGTGGTGAAAGCCACAAGTTATTAGTTAAAAAATTACACACACACAAACACATATGCACATAAACACACACACATTTGTCTGTGTGTTTGTTTACTTAATTACTTCATTTACTCCAGGATGTTATTCCCAGAAAGATGTTGCTTTACCTTTTAAGGTCACCTATGAAAGTCTCAGAGAGTTTCTAAATACCACTAACATGGGTTCTACAAAGTCAATCACATTTTTAAAAAAATTAACAAATATTCTTAATTAATAAGAGCAGTGTTGAGAGTTCCCACTAAAATAACATAATTCAGTAGGTTTTCTCAAAAATTATTACTCCTAACAAAAACCAAAAAATATAAAAGAAACCAGTGGTTTTCCTTTGTTATAAGTTCTGTTATTCAAAAAAATCACAAAATATTAGTAGAAATCCCATCTCAGTCAAACATAATAATTTACATATTTTGGGGGGGTTTCCATATTTAAATTTTATCCATTTTCAAACTGAACTCCTCTCTACTTTTGTAATCTAGCAGTAGAGATATAGTCATAACCTCTTGCCATTGTATCCCTAACACTTCAGGTAGGATTATTCCCTCTGATTAAGGCTTATAGGTCATTTTAAATGCATGTATTCTCTTCAAGAGTAAAGGAGACCTAGGTATTAAGCTATTCTGTTAATAACACATATTTATTAATCGTAATACCACATATTTATTAATCATAAATTAATTGTGAATTAGTTTACTAGATGAGCTGACTCTCATATGGAAATCCAGACTGTAAAAGAAAAAAATGAACCTGTATAAATGAGTGTGATGGTAGGAGGTATCAATGATAGGAGAACTGACTTTCTTATGAGTGGTTCTCAGGGACAGAACTGGGGAGCTGTGTCATCTGTTCCTGCTCTCCTATCAGTATTTTAGGGTGTTACCTAATTAAAAGCAGAAGCATAAAGGAGTCAGGCTATCTCATTCCAAAAAGAATTTATCTACATTCTTATTTATCGAGAGTGCTATTTGTTGGCATGATTTGAGTTTATCCATTCATAAAATTAATGTTTCTATATTAATGTAAAACTGAGTCTCCAAAGTACCAGGGGCTGTGATAGATACTGTGGCTATAGTGACAAAATTACATGGTCTCTGTCTTCACAGAATCTGTGGTTCATTTACCACCCACAAAAATACTCATGTACCTCCTGGACCATGTGAAAAGCATTATGATGGAGTCTTAGGGGATAAAGGAATAGAAAAAAGAGGTAGCTGGCCCAGCCTGGGGGAATTAGAGAGTTAAATTCAGTTGAAAAAGGGAGTCAGAGGAAGGGCACCTTGTATTAGTGTGTTCAGATGAGATTTCAATACTTAACTACAATTGCTTTGCCATTTCTCAGCAAAGCAGGAGAAAGAATATGAAACCAAGAGTTCCTAAGTCTCAGATGGTTCTTTAATGTTCTATGTCAGATGTTCTAATTTTTACTTAATTCTCATCCACACAGAAAAAGAAAGAAGGCAGCACTGACACTAACTGACTGATGACAAGCTTCTGTGAACAGGTTACAAGAAGAATTTCAGTCAACTTAATGAAGTTGCAACCAGCCACTCACTGGAACCATGCCAGAAGAAGAGGTTAATAATATGTCAAGAGAAAATAGAGCAAATGCTTATCAATTTGAGGAGAGGTTTATTTTCACTTTTTTAAAAAAATTACTTCAATTGTGTTTCCCAAAATGAACAGTTTCCACATAATAGAAACTCATTGCAAGTGCTATGAAGCAAAGAGAATCATCAATGTTCAGCTTCTGAGCTCATTCTACAAGGTTAGCATCACTCTGATAACAACACCAGACAGAGATATCACACACAAAAAAGGAAATTACAGGCCAATATCACTAATGAACACAGGTGCAAAAATCCTCAACAAAATATTAGCAAACTGAATCCAGCAATACATTAAAAGAATCATACACCATGATCAAATGGGATTTATCCCAGGGATGCAAGGATGGTTTAATATCCAAAAATCAATCAATGTGATAAACTACATTAACACATTGAGGAATAAAAATCATATCATCATCTCAATAAAGGAAGAAAAAGCTTTTGACAAAATTCAGCATCCATTTATGTTAAAAACTCTCCACAGAGTGTGTATAGAGGGAACATATCTCAACATAATAAATTCCATATATAATAAGCCCAGAGCTGACATCATACTCAACAGTGAAAACCTAAAAACATTTCCTCTAAGATCATGAACAAGAGAAATTAAGGAAACAATCCCATCAAAAACAATAAAATACCTAGGAATAAATCTCACAAAGGAGGTAAAAGCTCTGTACTTGGCAAACTATAAGGCACTGATGAAAGAAATTGAAGACAACACAAACAGACGGAAAGGTATACTGTGTTTGTAGGTTGGAAGAATTAATACTGTAAAATGACCATACTACACAAGGCAATCTAGAGATTCAATACGATCCCTATCAAAATACCCATGACAGGGCTTCCCTGGTGGTGCAGTGGTTGGGAGTCCGCCTGCCGATGCAGCGGACATGGGTTCGTGCCCCGGTCCGGGAGGATCCCACGTGCTGTGGAGCGGCTGGGCCCGTGGGCCATGGCCGCTGAGCCTGTGCGTCCGGAGCCTGTGCTCTGCAGCGGGAGAGGCCACAAGAGTGAGAGGCCCACGTACCACAAAAAAAAAAAAAAAAAATACCCATGACATTTTTCACAGAACTAGAATAATCCTAAAATTTGTATAGAACCACAAAGATCCCTGAATTGCCAAAGCAATCTTGAGAAAAAAGAACAAAGCTGAAGGTATCACTCTCCTTGACTTCAGGCTATACTACAAAGCTATAGTAATCAAGAGCATGGTACTGGCACACACACACACACAAAACAGACACATAGATCAGTGAAACAGAGATCCCAGAAGTAAATCCACATATCTGTGGTCAATTATTCTATGATAAAGGAGACAAGAATATACAATGGACAAAAGACAGTCTCTTCAATAAGTGGTGCTGGGAGCACTGGACAATAACGACATGTAAAAGAATGAGATTAGAAGATTTCCTTGCACCATATACAGAAATAAACTCAAAATGGATTAAAGAACTAAATGTAAAACGTGAACTCATACAACTCCTAGAAAAGAACATAGGCAGAACACAGGCAGAACGTTTATATGAAATAAATCACAGCAATATTTTTTTTGGATCTGCTGCCTAAGGCAAAGGAAACAAAAGCAAAAGTAAACAAAAGGGACCTCATTAAGCTTAAAAACTTTTGCACAACAAAGAGAACATTCACAAAACAAAAATACAACCTACTGAATGGGAGAAAATATTTACAAATGATAAATACATAAACAACCCATACAACTCAATATCAGAGAAACAAACAATCCATTTAAAAAATGGGCAGAAGAACTGAATAGAAATTTTTCAAAAGAAGACATACAGATGACTAACAGGTACATGGAAAGATGCTCAGCATCATTAATCATCAGAGAAATGAAAAACAAAATCACAATGAAATATCACCTCACACCTATGAAAATGGCTGTCATCAAAAAGAGCACAAGCAACAAGTGTTGGTGAGAATGTAGAGAAAACAGAACCCTCATAAGCTGTTGGTGGGAATGTAAATTGGTGCAGTCACTGTGGAAAACAGTATGGAGGTTCCTCAAAAAATCAAAAATAGAGCTACCATATGATCCAGCAATTCCACTCCTGGGTATAAATCCGAAGGGAAAAAACCCCACTAATTTGAAAAGATACATGCACCTCAATGCTCATAGAAGCATTATTTACAATAGCCAAGACAGGGAAGCAATCTAAGTGCCTACAATAGAATATTATCCAAGTTCTACAGTAGAATATTATTCAGGCTTAAAAAAGAATGAAATTTTGCCATTTGCAACAATGTGGATGGACCTAGAGAGTTTTATGCATAGTGAAATAAATCAGACAGAGAAAGACAATTACTCTATGTTATCACTTATATGTGGAATCTAAAAGATAAAACAAACCAATGTATATAACAAAACAGAAACAGACTCACAGATATAGAGAACAAACTAGTGGTTACCAGTGAAGAAAGGAAAAGGGAAGGGATGAGATAGGGGTATGGGTTTAAGAAACACAAACTATTATGTATAAAATAAATAAGTAACAGGGATATATTGTACAGCACAGGGAAATACAGCCATTATTTCGTAATAACTTTAAATGAAGTACAATCTATAAAAATATTGCATCACTGTGTTGTACACCTGAAACTAATAGTGTATATCAACTCTACCTCAATAAAAATTAATCCTCAATGTTTATGTCCTTTTCAATACTGATTTTGAAAACTCACATTTGTAATTTTTATTAAGGATTATGATGATAATTAATAATGTAATTACACTGGCACATTCTTATTTTTGGATTTACTTCTTATTTTCATGATGTCTACAAAAATGTTCATGGATTTCATACAGCAGTTGTCATTATTGGGAACCTGAAAGAGCATACTGATAGTAGTGACTGAGAAAAGAAATGAGGAGCAAACCTTAAACAAATCACTTACTTCTCCCAGGTTTCTGGGGCCAGAAGCTAGTCCACTTACACCCAGCATGCATCTCTCATAGATTAGCAATGAATCTACACTTGGAAATCTCTACCTATTGCCTACTTAATTTCTAAATATGAATATGATCTTCTACCATGACTTTGTGCCAAAACAAAGTAAGTGTGATCCTGGGAATCTTTAAGCAGAAAGCTAGTCTGGACTGGAGATCGACTTGAGTACCCCACCTTGTGACTCCTTTCCCCTAGTACCACATTGGTATCTGAGGCCACGAATCCTTCTATGCCTGGGGCATGACGAATAGAAGAAATCCATTTCACTCTTTCTCTTTGGGAGTGGAGGTGATGAGAATGATTTCTGACCTCCCTCTAGAGTCCAAAGTATATGACCAGCTTTGCCATTCAGACATTTGAATATTAATAGAAGTCTACTTTGTTAAAATTTTCAAAGAACTGTATACTTGGATATTTGCAAATTCCTTTAACACAGTTAAATATATTGAGCAGCTTGAGAAAAAGAGCACTGTCTTATTGTATGATCTGGTCTTCTTTGATCTTCTAATTTCAGACTACTCTGATCTGAGGTCGTTGTGAATGTACTGATCCCTGTCATTACATCTGATATTCTTCACGACCCTTATGATGACTAACACATGGATGAATATGTTTGCTAGGCAAGTTCCAGGAAATGGAATTCTAATGTCAAATGCAGAGAAATCATTTGCTCTTTATTGCCCATGCCCTCCTAGGAAAAGTTATGAGAATAAAACCACTATGAGCCTCATTTTCTTCAAAATCATTTGTCAAATTTCCCTCAAAGCCTTTCTGAATTCAGTAACATTTGTGAAATATTTATTTACTTTCTGATTTGTTGCTACAAAAATAAGGTAAGACATATAACTTACACAGGTAACTAATGCTCTATGAAATAAGGTTTCCATGATTATATTAAGTGCATTTTAGAAAGTTTTACACTATTGAAGTATATAGATTGTATTGGTACCTGATTAAATCAGCCCAAGTTGTGTAGAAGACCTTTGGGGGTCACCATGGGAGACAGGTGGGAAGGCCAAGTGTGTGGGGTTTCCGATTCTTCCCCATAATTGTTTTAACCACAGTAGTTCCATTTTAATCTATTTTATACACTCAGTGTCCATTAAAAAGGTCATACGAAAAACTATTCTACTGCTAAACATGTTTGAAAATTCACTCCTTGAATATGATATTTATAGTAGTGTCTGTAAAATGTTACACATATCATATGTATGTATATATGGGCCCTTACACAAGACAGCGACTCCCCTATCATGTTTTTTAGCAATCTAATTTAGCACACATCATTGCTATTACTAGTGACTTTCCAGGTAACCTGCAAGATGTGTGACAACTGCCCTTAATTTAATTTTCATTAAATTGATTTCATTAATTTTCAGGCTACCTATTTGTCACTAAAATTAGATTTTTCTTCTTGAACTAAATCCATCTCCATACCTGTGTTACTTTTGTTTTTCATAAAAGCACCTTTATAACTTTAACTTTTGAAACTTCTTCAGCAGGTTCAAGGTCTGTTTATCTATTTTTCAGACCCTGTCAAGTTACCCTCGTACATTTAACTCAGTCACGCTGACCATGAAGAAACAACATGACAAGGGTGCTGAGGCAGAAAAAGGCTTGTCCAGTCATAAATCCACAAATGCCCCCAAGAAAGTGTCCGCATTTGAAATGAGGGCTGCATGCCTGATGAACTCTCATTGCCCCTTGCTGGGGCAGAGAGAAATGGTTAGATGCTGCTACAGACAAGCCTCCTCTGACCAACCTGATCCCTCTGCCTCTTTCCACTCTGATTAGGCTATTACTTTTCAAAAGGTGGGACCGCTGCCGGCCAAGTCCCACAGCTGCTGAGATGAAAAAAGTTAGTCTTTGTGACTGGGTCACCAGGTTTCCCTTTTCTACCTGAAAATATATGCTTAACTCTTTTTTGTGTGTAGGGCCAAGGAATGCTGAGTAGAAAAGCAATTTATTTTCCCTAGAAACACACAGGGAGAATATTTATCAAGGTTTGATAGGGTATAACATGGAAATCCTAAAAAGTAAATAACAGATACTATTATTTATACCCTCAGGGCAGACTGCCTGAAAGAGACAGAAGAATCAGCAATATAGGTTTTAAATGATGTTTGAATGATTACCAAATTAAAGCTAAATTATGAGACAAAGGATTTGAAGATGTGTTGTAAACAACTTTACAAATATAACTCATCATTATTACATATTATAGCTTGGCTCTACAAAGACTTATAGGAACTACTGAACCTTAGGGTAAGTAAATAAGCACTAAGCAGGAATTGACCATGTGTATGTCACTATGTTATGAACTGTGATAACTAAGAGGATCCCTGCCCTTAAGATTTTTATAATTTAATAGGAGATAGCAGCATATAAATAAGGATGGAGGAACTGGAGACATGGGCTAGTCAGGAGTCATGCAGATTTTCAGGTAAGAGACACATGAATGTAAGATAAGAATGAAGAAGAAACTTTCAGAGAAGGAAATCTATTTGGATGTATAGAGTGAAGAAAATGAAGGACCTAAGTATGATCCCCAAGTTTACTTTTAGACTAGGAGGTGGATGGAGCCATTTTAAGGATGGCAGTGCATAAGGATGAGCAGGCGAGTACAGCAAGTAGAGAAATAATAATGAATTAAGTTTAAGGCATACTAAGCTAAAATGTTGGCAAAAGATGCACAAGGAGATGTTCACCCAATAATTACAACGACCTAATCCAGCCTTCCGAGATGGTGCCTCTGGACAAATTCTAATTTCACAGGACACTAAAAATTATATTTTCTCTGTTCCTTTTATTAATTTACTCATTTAGTCAATAAGCATTTATTGAATGCCTTCTATGTATCAGGTACTTTGTTAGATACATGGAGAGGAACAAAACAGACATGGTAACCCTCTTGTATGGAGTTCACAGTAAACTGGAGGAGGCAAACGACAAGTAAGTAGATAAACAGATACATAATTACACAGTGAGATCAGTGCTATGAAGGAAAAGGAAAGGGTAGTATAGGTGGAATGTGTTGTGGATTTGGTAGCCAGAGACATCCTCTTGGATGAGGTGACATCAAACCTAAGACTCAAAAGATGAGATTATTTTAGTCAAAAAGAACAACGTGTATATAGATCCTGAGGCCCATAAGATCTTGCCAATTTTAGGAATTCAAGAACATTGTACTGTGCTATGAAATGGGTGGGCAAGTTAAGTTTGCAATGATGGAGACCTCTAAATGGAGATGTAAAGTATGCGTCAGATAAGAAGCCAGTTTTGCTGGTGACCAGAAAGAGGAAGGATGTTTACTAAGAACAAAGGACTCCTTTGAAAAGATAAACATTTTTCTGATTTCCATTTAACTGACATCACTCCTTCCCCCATTCTGAAGCATCTCACTGAAATGAAGCAGAGCAGGAATTCAATGGAGAAAATGCAGGAGTGATCTTTCATCATTGTGGGTCTGTGCTATGAGACAGGGAAGGTGAAATCCATGTGAACTATTGTTACGGTTGAGAAGAGGAAAGCCATGTGTTTATAAATACCATCTAACATGGAATGCACATTTTTAAAATCTGTTATTTCAAATGTGAATGCAAAATTCTGTTTGCTTTTCAAAACACACAAAAAACCTGGCAATGGCAATTTTGAGAGTGATACTACTGACTGATATCAATATATATGTAGTCCAACTTCACAATTTATAAAAAGATTTTTACACATCCATTTATCGAATATTTCTTACAATAATCTAGTGAGACAAATGTTGTTATTATTATTATTTTATTAAGGAAGAAACTGAAGCTCAGAGAGAAGGAAATTGCCTAGGGCATTATACTTGCAGATAGTTAAAGCCCTGACATTCCTAAAATCCCACGTTTATTCCATGAGATAATTATGCTTCACAATGAAAGTTTCAAGTAGAATTTTTCAGAGATTTAGCGTAGATTAACAGAAATTGTAACCTTCAAATATGAGTCCAACCAAAATAAAACCCAAAGGATACCTATTAAATCTTAATAGCATATGGTGTGATAATAAGTCCCATTTCACATGTGGGGACACTGAGGCAAAGTGACATGAAAGGACTTGAGCTTCAAGCCATACAAACTTCAGTCAAGCTGCAAGATGGTGACTTCACCTTGTAGCTACCAGTCCCTGTAAGAGATATTGAGTCCTTAAAATATAAATGTTTAAACATATTCGATGTAAAACAAAAGGTAGAAACCACCTTTTCATTTTTGTTTCTACACTATGCTATTTTGAGGATGTAAAATCCATAAATTGCTTTTTAGACTATTAGTAAAAGATAAAGTTATTAAAAAATTTAAGAAAACATGTAAATATTCTGTAATAACCTATATGGTATGAGAATCTGAAAGAGAATAGATATATGCATAGGCATAACTGAATTACTTTGCTGTACACCTGAAACTAACACAACATTGTAAATCAACTATATTCCAATATAAAATAAACATTAAAAAATAAAATAAAACAAAAAAGAAAATATGTAAAATCGCCTTGCTACCCTAGATTTGGATTAGGGTCACTGTACTACAGTTGTATAGTCTATACTATATAGAACACTAGTACATAGATTTTTACTTTCTTGGATAATGTTCAGATTTGTACATCCATGTAATAAAGACAAATTTCCTCAACTTAATTTCCACGGAAAACAGAATTTCCTTATATAATTTCCTTTCCTTATATTCCAAAACCATAATATTAAATTTTATTATATTTTCCCCTTTAGATATATAAGAATACAGAGAAGACCATTAGAGAGGGAGAAAAAAAAAGATTTATGAAACACTTTAGAATGAGTATGTGTTGGGATGCGAAGAAGCAGGAAAGAGGCTCAATCTTTGTACTGTAATAAATATGTATAGTTATAAATAGATATTAACTAAATTATTGTGACACTGGCTAAAAGGATTGTCTAAATATTAAAGGTATACCAGCTAGCAGAAAAAATTACATTCAAGGTTTGAACAATTTATTTATAAGGTCAAACTTGGGAAAGAGGCAATCACAATCAAATTCACACCTTTATTAAATGTTTTCCGGGGTTTCATTTATATCAAGTAGGCTAAAGTGCTGCATTAATCTGTTGCTAGGTATTAGCATTATTGATGAGTTTGTGTGTAACTATTAATCAGTTCGCTTCAGAGAGACAAGCTACTGTTTTAATTTGTTTTCTTAACTACACTGTAATCTGCCTTTCTTTCCTTCCTCTAACGAATATCTCACAGACAACGGGGGTACGTATTACAGTGGCTTAGCTGGAAGCTGTGCCTCTAAAATGCCCTCATCTTCTAACAGGCTATGTGGGATCTTATTAAAGAAAGCACTATTCTGAAAACATGTATCTTTATTGCTTGCACTTATTTAGCCATAACTGGATCCTTGTATCTGGTTAAATTTACTTCAGATAGGTATCTCAATTCTTCCTTTTCCTTCTCTCCTGCAAAATTGTGTTTGCAGAAAATAAGGTTCCGTCTTGTCACAATGCCTTTCTAGTTAATGCAAATAAATGGAAGATTGTATTCCTTTAGATCCTGATGTGCCAGGCAAGGCTAAAGCTTCATTCTTATAAGAAAACTAAGCTTTTTAAGGCCATCCCACATGTGGACACAGAGGGGGAAGCGGAGGGTGGGATGAATTGGGAGATTAGGTTTGACATAAATACGTTACCATGTGTAAAACAGATAGCTAGTGGGAACCTGCTGTACAGCACAGGGAGCTCAGCTCGGTGCTCTGTTGACCACCTAAATGGTTGGGATGGGGAGAGGTGGGAGGGAGACGCAAGAGGGAGGGGATATAGGTATACATATAGCTGATTCACTTCATTGTACAGCAGAAACTAACACAACATTGTAACGCAATTTTACTCCAATAAAAAAAAATAATAAAGCCATCCCAGAGTTTGATTTATATTTTTGTATTAAAAAATACAAAAGGTATGGACCTTAGAACTGACTAGCTCAGGGGAATAACAATGAGCTACGGGGCTGCTCCCTTCCAGAATCCTGGTACAGATCCAGTTCATTTTGATAATGGCCAAGAAAATGTAAAGACTCGATGGATTAAAGATAGGGGGAAGGGAGATCGAGGACCGATTTGAAGTTAGAATCCATGGGCCACATGTGAAATGGCAATTGTCCATTAACTTTTGAATAACCATAAAGCTGAATGTTCATGTTTTCTTTAGGAATATTATGATTGGACTAACTATATCTTCATGAGATGACCAGAATTGTCATGTACCAACATGTACCAAAGTGCTCCAGAGAACCACTTTCCCCTCTGAAGTGAAAGAGAGAGAGAGAGAGAGAGAGAGAGAGAGAGAGAGAAATGTTATGAATAATATCACTTTTTGGTTTGTCTCAAAAATGTGAAATGCAGGATCCTGTCATTGGTATCACTTTCATTTATTTTTTCTACATTACCAAATGGCAACTTATTTTAATAAAAGTTTTTAATAAGACATAAACACAGCTCAGTGTACCTATGGATAAATGAAACCTTCTGATATACCAAAATTCTTATGTGACCTTCCACAAAATTTTCTCTTATAATTGCTAAGAAAACAACAAATCTTATCTGTCATACCAATGGTAACTGCTGTCCATTTTTTAAAATGAGATTATTCTCTCTCTTTTTTCTATTATACTTGTATATTATCCTCTGCATACCCTCTTTCCTCTGGTTTTTCTTATGCGTCTTTTCCAGCTCATAGTTGCCTCCTTGCATTTGCCGGTCCACTACTGTCTTAAAAGTTCTAAAGAGTCACCTGTTTTTGGTACCTTCTCAGAATAACTCCTTTACTTTATAGTCATAGTCATGTGGCTATGAGGTACTTGAGGGATGCTTTTCACAAAACATATTTTTTCTCTTTCTTTATACTTTTAAAAATTCAATATATTTTTATTTGTAATTATAATTTAGATACATTTGTCTATTCTCTCATATATAGAAGAGATCCAAAAGCTCAGAGGTAGTCAGAGATTTATTTTTCAAGTCATTTATTCTAGGATTTCTTTAGTACAGTATTTGTAGAGTAGATTCAGCTACTTCATTTGCTCTTCACTTTGGGACTTGGCCATATTTGAGGAGACTTATAATAGTAGTGATAAATCAAAGTTTAGATGACAGAAAGAGGGGAACCATTGGTTAGTAATTAATGAATTATAAATTGCCTTTTAAACATATTAGCTGGAATTAGGTAGACTTTATAAGGTTTTATAATATATCTTAAATGCAAAAGAAAATTCCCCAAAACAAATGTTATTCCTTTTAGAAAACCAAAGTTTAACACTTGGTTTTACAAATATGTTTTCCAGTACCTAAAGAAAGGAGAAATAAATAATTTATCAAACTATCTTAAAGAATGATATTTCTGGATTAAAAATGATAGCAGGGGCTTCCCCGGTGGCGCAGTGGTTGAGAGTCCGCCTGCCAATGCAGGGGTCACGGGTTCGAGCCCTAGTCTGGGAAGATCCCACATGCCGCGGAGCAACTGGCCCCGTGGGCCACAATTACTGAGCCTGCGCGTCTGGAGCCTGTGCTCCGCAACAAGAGAGGCCGCGATAGTGAGAGGCCCGCGCACCGCGATGAGGAGTGGCCCCCACTTGCCACAACTAGAGAAAGCCCTCACACAGAAACGAAGACCCAACACAGCCAAAGTAAAAAATAAAATAAATAAATAAGGCAAAAATTCCTTTAAAAAAAAAAATGATAGCAAACACAGCATGATCTCTTTGTTAGTTTTAAAGAAGAAAACACTGTGAAAGATCAAACAATAGTTTTGGATCTAGTATGGCCCCTGGCTAGATACTATACTATACTAGCTAAAGAAAATATTTCTGCAACAGGCAAAGGTTAAAGGCAAGCTTATTATTAATTTGGATTTTCCTTGTTAGTAATTGGAAAATATTTCCTATCATTAGGTCTAATTCATAAATCACCTTAAGAAATAAAAAAAAAAAAATTCCCAGAATGGAAATACATTCTATACTTGTTGAATAAATAGAGAAACTGCATGAAGCACTGGCAATCAAAATAGAAACTATGAAAACAAATAGCTGTTCTAAAAAGTTTAACTAGAGATGAGCAGCACTGAAGCCCTCAAATAATCCATTTGCCAGATTGATTAGAGATAACTACATTTTCATCTTGTTTCACAACACCAGGTTAATTTCCTTCAGGCACCAGGTCATCTAAGATCAATCATTGCTCTGGGTAGGTCAGAGCTGTCTGGAAAAGAGAAATTCTGCCTCATTGCTTCAGCACTGTTTCCTCAGGCTACACAGATTATGGTCTATCAATGCATCAAGGTTGCAACGTGATTTACAATTGTGAAAATCTGGAGGAGGCAGCAAATATCTTTGAAAGTGAGACATTACTACTCTAAAGTGAGTAAAACTCACCTAGGTGGGTCAGACTAGGGCCAGAGATCAACATTTCTAACCAGCTCCCCGATGATGTCTATGCTGCTGGTCTGAGGACCACACTTTTTTTTTTTTTTTTTTGCGGTACGCGGGCCTCTCACTGTTGTGGCCTCTCCCGTGGCGGAGCACAGGCTCTGGACGCGCAGGCTCAGCAGACATGGCTCACGGGCCTAGCCGCTCCGTGGCATGTGGGATCCTCCTGAACCGGGGCACAAATCCGTGACCCCTGCATCAGCAGGCGGACTCTCAACCACTGCGCCAGCAGGGAAGCCCTGAGGACCACACTTTAAACAGAAAGCAACTAGGAATCCCTGGGTTTTCTGGAAAACTGTTATGGTTTCCTGCAAAAAATTTTTGTTTTCTTAAATTTCAGTATGGATCATGTACAAATATTGCCAGTCCTCGGGTTTTTGATCCTTATGTGCCTTTGTATTCAACCTGAGTTCTACTGGTTTGGTTACAGAGAGTTCCTTTTAGTTTGGTTCTCAAATAGCCAACTCACCCTGTATGAATTGATACAAGTGTTCTTCCCCTTTGAAATATCTTTGTGAAGCCTTCTAGAGCAATAAACCATTCCTTCTTAAGGCACTCTCTATGTTGTTTCTTTTTTCTATTTAAAATTCTAATGCAAAGTAATTTGCATTATATATGGAACATTTTGTTGATTCTTACACAGAAACCAAATGGTTACACATAGGGATGCATGTTCTTCTTTACAGCATGCAGGTTGATTTTTCTCTACTTGTACAGCTCTGGTCTGTCTTATATTCATGGAAAGTTTTTTCTTTATTCCTCAATTTAGAAATTAATGCACTGAGTGGATGCCTATGTTATGAGACAAATGGTGGCAGATCCTTAATGAAAAGCAAATCTCTATTGAACTGCTTTTTGGCTGCTAAAGAGTTAATGGGTTAAAGAAAAACGATAAATCTAGATACAGTAAACGTACCACCACAAAAACCTGGGTCTACCACATGTTACCTTGAAAGAAAAAATGGTCTGTTTATACAGTCTCTAAGGCAAATATTGTGTAGTATATTTTGCTTTCTGGATACATTTGTGAATTGGCCATAGAAATTTTGGATGCCTATCAGTGAAGGAATTACTTCTTGAACATAATTGGATAAAATGGATCTGTTGCACACTCCACATGAATACTGCAGAGTTCTCCTGGATGATTTATTGGTAGCCTAACCCTTTACAGTAAGAATAAAAGTGCTGCTGAAAGATGTTTTAGATTAGACTTTATTAATTACTTTTTAATTTTTTAAGTAGAGGTCCCTTTTACCCCAAGGACTTATAAACACAAAGGGTAAGAAATACTTCCAGGTCCTTGGGAAAAACTATGTGCTTGTAAATTGTGCATTTCTTTAAGCTTGCGAAACTCTGAATGTAAATATTTTAATATCTTCTTTTGGAACAAGGCTTCTGTTTTTGTGGACTCTGGACTACATGTACACAAGCCTGAGGCAAAAGCCACAATTTCATAATATTCTGCTCAAGTTCTAGTTGAAAGAAGGAAAGCAGTAATAAAGAGCAGGTTAGAGGAAGAACCATACACTGAAAATGGCTAGATAAGTTTCTAGGGAAAATATTTTAAGCAAAATGGTACCCAAGGCAGGTTATATGTTTATTTATGGGACAAACTTCCCATCTTCTATTATGCTCTGCAGTGAAAGAGTGCTGATCATTCTCTAGTCCCTGGAACTATATGCATTGAAATTAAAAATACAGAAAGTACAGTATACACTGTGGTGGGATCTATTGACTGTGTCAGTAACAGCAGTGTTTTCATTTTTCCTTTTGTATTAGAAGTCATCGTGTGTGTTCAGGATGGATTCTTGGTCTTTATTAATCTCAGCCATGAAAGCGTTTGGGATTTTAAAAGCAAATGACATTTTAAAAAGAGACCGTAGTTCTATTCTCTGGTATCCTCAACTTCTGTTTGAAATCTGTCATAAAATGGGTCCTTACTGCAGTTGGTCCAGCACTTGGTAATGCATTTTAGGCACCTTCTTTGTCCTGAAAAATTTGGATGCTCGTTTAATTTTAAAGAATAAAAAATCATTTTCTTTTGGCTGATGATTTTTCTTTTCTCCCTTCTTTCGACAATTTAATAAACAAGGCCTCAACTGTGACAACAGAGGTTGCAAAATGGGCACTCTTCATGTGGTTTTTATTTTTATATTCTCTCAAGGCTCCTAAGTAATCTATTTTCCTTTCTGGTCATTTTTTTTTTTTTTTTTTTTTTTTTTTTTTTGTTTTTTGGG
>NW_006791811.1:214284-235360 GCF_000442215.2 Lipotes vexillifer
CCCGCGTCTCCTGCATCGGCAGGCGGACTCTCAAGCACTGCGCCACCAGGGAAGCCCCCTTTCTGGTCATTTTTGAAATTTTCACTTGCCTCTGAATCTTACTGCCTTCTCTCCTGAAGGAAGGTATCTGAATTTTGTTGGCTCCTAGAATGAATTGTTTACACTTCTACAAATTAACCTTTAACTTAGGCTATTAAAGTCAATGCAAAGTAAATCTTGAAACAAAATGGATTTTTTCCCATCACTCTATGATATTACTTTATTTTACATCATGACATCGTAGGGAAACACAAAATGTAATGAATGCTAAATATGTATCATGTAGTAAAACCTATAAAAATTTTGTTTGCATTTATAATGATTTAAAAGTCTCTGCCTTGAGCAGCAAATGGTGCCACACTGCAGGAATACAAAGCAAAAGATGACAATAAAAAATCCTTCCTGAGGTCTTCCCTGGTGGCACAGTGGTTGAGAGTCCGCCTGCCGATGCAGGGGACACGGCTTCGTGCCCCGGTCTGGGAAGATCCCACGTGCCGCGGAGCGGCTGGGCCTGTGAGCCATGTCCGCTGAGCCTGCGCGTCCGGAGCCTGTGCTCCGCAACGGAAGAGGCCACAACAGTGAGAGGCCCATGTACCGCAAAAAACAAACAAAAAAACTCCTTCCTGGGATTGAGAACTCATTTGCTTTCTTTCTCTGTTATGTAGCTTGGGATTAAGAGAATTCCATACATCACCACAGTTCTCACTCATAACTATCCAAATGAGAAAAGCATGGGGCAATGGATCCTTATGGTCAACTATGTATCATAAGAACATGGGCAAACATAAACATGCTAAAAGTAATTTTGTAGTGTCCACAGGTATAGCTGTGTCATACAACTTTACACCACGTTTAAAGGCCAGGATATAGAGTCATGAAAAATCCCAGAGAACGAGTCTATGCAAAGATCTAAACCTCATATTTGGATCTAGATTTGAGAGTGAGAGAGTAGGGCATACTTGTTAGTGAAATCACTTAAAACTTGGCAACAGTATATATATTTTTTTCTTTCACACTATCTTTGTGGCTCAAGATAATAAAGGCATTTTATACCTTTAGCAGTTTACGTATGCATTGGTAAGCTTTGTAATTTTACACTTAACTATTATAGAAAGGTTGATCAGCTTGTTCTTACTGTGACAAATATAAAACAAAATGGCTCTAAGGAGATGAGTGCTTGAAACAAACTCCTACTTGCTTGTTTAAAAAAAAAAAAGTAATGGTTTGTCTATGAAAAAATGATAGTATCCTTCAGAAAAGATTTTACATTATGTCCCCAGATTAATTGCATTTTGGATGCTAAAAAAGATTCTGAATTTGTGTTTGGAGATGTACAACTAGAAAAAAATTAAAACAACAATACAAACTTAACTTCATAGAGATTCTGCTATAATCTTTTGATTTATAATAAGAAAAAATAGGTTCCTGTATTATATATTATCTAAGATTGCATTTCTCAAATATTTATTTCAAATAAAGTAATACTGTGAATATTTTGAAGGTTTTGAGATTGTTTTAGGAAATAGGAGGAAAAGCTTTCATGGATTTTACCAGAGAGACACAAAGGCTATTAGAATTTTTGAGTTTTCCCTCCCAATCATTTTAAGCAGGTATATGATTTATATAGTTGCTTATATCAAGTTATAAAATTTGTACTGTTTTCTGAACTTAACATTATGCTGTATTCACTTCTCTGTATTTCTTTTTTAAAAATATATTTATTTATTTATTTAGGCCGCACTGGGTCTTAGTTGTGGTATGTGAACTCTTAGTTGTGGTATGCGAACTCTTAGTTGCGGCAAGCAGGCGGGATCTTGTTCCCTGACCAGAGATCGAACCCAGACCTCCTGCACTGGGAGCATGTAGTCTTACCCCCTGGACCACCAGGGAAGTCCTACTTCTCTGTATTTCTACCGAAGCTTTTTATCCTATCGTTTCAAAGGCTGTAATGAACATTTTTACATATATGACTATTTTCCTCTAAGAGTACATATTAAAGTTATTAATAATTGAATTAATGTCTCAAGATCAGGAAAAAAAAGTTAAAAATGACTTGTTTAACAGTCACATTAAATCCAAAATTGTATATATACACATAAAAATATATATACATATATATACATGCTTCATCAAATATTTATGAAAGGACAAATTGATTGTGGTTGACATAAGAAGTTGGTGAGATACATGGTACATTCGGTCAGAGAAGAATAACTTTACACTATATATATATTTTGTACTATTTGACTTTTTAAAAATCACAGATGGGCCTTCCCTGGTGGTGCAGTGGTTGGGAGTCCACCTGCTGATGCAGGGGATGTGGGTTCGTGCCCCGGTCCGGGAGGATCCCACATGCTGTGGGGCGGCTGGGCCCGTGGGCCATGGCCGCTGGGTCTGCACGTCCAGAGCCTGTGCTTCACAGCGGGAGAGGCTACAACAGTGAGAGGCCCATATACCGCAAAAAAAAAAAGAAAAAAAAAAAGAAAAAATCACAGGTGAATATTAATGATTTGATCCAAAAATGCATTCATTTACTTGAAAATCAATTGACAATCTTTTTTGCAATGGAATTTAGAAGACTTTTATTCAAAGACTTTTCTTGACCATGGTAACAGCTAAAATACTATTTGTTAAAAACTATAGAATAAATAAATTCATTTAAAAAATCTGAACTTAGATTCCAATATTTTAAAAAATCTGTTTGCTGACAATAAACTGGGTATACTAGCTATTTCACTTTCAATAAGCTATTTAACAATAGATAAAAATTAGAATTTTACCAATTAGATTTTTAATTTGAAGAATTAAAAAATGCCTTCTTTCCTCTCTTCCTCAGGGTCTCCTTTCCCACTCTGTAATCCTCTGCTGTGAAGGAAAAAATACAAAGGATCTTCCCTCAAAATGTTAAGAATCAGACACAGTGACTACAATGCAATTAGAAGGTGGGAGGTAGCTTAAGAGGAAGAGCTATGTGTTATTAAAATCCTTCAGCATGAAGTTTTGAGTAATGGAAGAAGGAAATTTGAACAAGACCCACTGGATAAGAGTGAAATCACTTACAGGAACTATATTGCCAAGGAAATGACTTGACTCATACTTGATTTATGAGAATACAACTTCATGAAAGTATATTCATAAGTGAGTGATAATAGAAAGATACTTCAGTGAAGCAACTGAAGGCCTAATAAATGCTATTTTCTTAATTTCAATCAGGAGGTTTTAATCGTCCCATTCTAAGAAGCATATTTTCCCAAACATTTTATTTGGAAAAATTTCAAATATACAGCAAAGTCAAAAGAATACAGTAAGCGTTCATATAACAACTATACCTAACATTTTATCACATTTACTTTATCACATATGTACCACCTATCCATTCCTAAGGTGCACATTTTAAGAAATCATTTTTATATTTTTATAATTGTAGCTTTTATGAAATTGGATTGCATTTCACAACCAACTATCAACATATGTTTTAAATATGATAGTGCTGTTTTTCTTTCAAGGATTGTTTCTAACTTGGTGATAATTCTTTTTTTTTTTTGTGGTACGCGGGCCTCTCACTGTTGTGGTCTCTCCCATTGCGGAGCACAGGCTCCGGACGTGCAGGCTCAGCGGCCATGGCTCATGGGCCCAGCCGCTCCGCGGCACGTGGGATCCCCCCGGACCGGGTCACGAACCCGTGTCCCCTGCATTGGCAGGCGGACTCTCAACCACTGCGCCACCAGGGAAGCCCGGTGATAATTCTTACAAAGATATTTTATAATTGAGGAAATATAGTCTTAGTTTTTATAAAAAAGATGAACTACAATTGTCTTCCGATTAGGTTTTTTAAAAAGAGTTCGCACAGTTTAAATATTTGAAGTCAACTTTAGTAAGCTATCAAGACTGAAGCTCATCATTCTTGTGTAAAAACATGAATCATGATTGAATTACAGAAGAATCGGCTTTTGTGGCATATAAGAGTGAAACAAAGATTATAGGAAGAATTTGGAGCATTAAGTGTCAGGAACAGTATTTTCTCAGAGAAGTTATTAACAGGTTGACATCACTCTATTTAGACCAGATAGTCCTTTCTAATCACTCTTTACTTTTGAATATTGATAAACCCAACCATAATCTCACCCTTATTTCAGTTATCTGGGTTCTCCTGAACAAAGAATATAAGAATATAATTTACACGTTCTTCAAGAACAAAGAATATAAGAATAGAATTTACATGTTCAGTTTCTTTTGACTCTACCCCCCACATCCCCGGTTTTCACTCCATACCATCTTTTCAAAGAGTGGAAAAGAGTATGTTGCTTTTGTTTTTGTTTCAAGTAAAACCTAGAGAGAAAGGGCTATGAGAAGATACACGGATTTTTATTGTAATCTACTCATTAATAAATCTTCAGGAATGCATGTTAGTTAAATAAATTGTAGCTGTAATTTAAGTACCTGTATAATCTTAGAAAAATATATGAGAAACTCAGAAGGAGAGAACTTTAAAAACTGTAATTTGGAATTTCTGTATTAGTACTCAGTTATCTGAAATTAGGTGATCAGCCTTTTCATGTAATTATTTCTTCCCATATACCTTCCCACACAAAAGTACTTAATTTTAAAAAAAAAACCTTCTAAAATGTGTGAAAAAATGTTTCTGCTTTATGAGATAGTGAATTCGAATTGTAACTTACTAACAATTTAGCAGAAGCATCATCTTTTTGTATTCATTGTACTGCAAAATATAAAATTATATTTTTTCTCCCAGAAACTGTCCTCCACATAATGAATGATTCTTGGGCACTTTGTTGTTGTTGTTATTTTTAATAATACACGGCTATAATGTCCCTGTCCTAACAATCTGGCTACTGGCTAACTCTCCGTATTCTTGTCAGAAACCCTGTTACTATGGCCAGCATTTTTCATCTGCCTTACTTGCTGTGGTTAGAAGGGAAAAAATTGAGATCAGGGTATTAGCACTGGTTGCAAAATAAGAACAATTACTCTGAAGGTTTGAGAGTTTTTAAAGGATGAATTACACAAGCACTATATATGAACTTTCTTACATCTATCTTTTAAATATTCAAAGACTTAAATATCCGTATTTTAATTATGTTCCAAATAGCTAATTATGTTACAAATTTTAAGTAAGTGACTTCAAAATATGGGATGCTACTGAATATTATAAATCCAATTCTAGATTATAACTGTGTTCTCAAAGGACACTGAATGTTAGGTTGTCCTCAATTTGCAACATTCTTTAAATTATAAATTTAACCATCATAGTTAATACATATGGACAACCTCCAATGTGCCAGGCACTATTTTAATTGCTTTATATACATTAACATGATTACTCACAACAGACAGATGAGTGAAAACTCTTAAGTATCCACATTTCATAGATTAAGAAATGGAGGTAGAGAAAGTTGAGACAACTTGCTGAAGAGGAATCACCTCTCAAGCTTAGTCAGTCTGGATCTAGAATCTACATGCTTAACCACTTTGCTATACTATGCAACATCATATTAATATATGTTCATCTAACATATGTTATTTTCCTTTAAGAATGAAATCTGTGTTCATTAAAGAAAATTATAGAGCAGAAGCAAGAAGAATTAAATCCTGCAGCCTGTGGAACAAAAACCACATTCACAGAAAGATACACAGATGAAAAGGCAGAGGGCTATGTACCAGCTGAAGGAATAAGATAAAACCCCAGAAAAAAAAACTAAATGAAGTGGAGATAGGCAACCTTCCAGAGAAGAATTCAGAATAATGATAGTGAAGATGATCCAGGACTTCAGAAAAAGAATGGAGGCAAAGATCGAGAAGATGCAAGAAATGTTTAACAAAGACCTAGAAGAATTAAAGAACAAAGATGGACAATACAATAACTGAAATGAAAAATACACTAGAAGGAATCAATAGCAGGATAACTGAGGCAGAAGAATGGATAAGTGACATGGAAGACAGAATAGTGGACTTCACTGCTGCACAACGGAATAAAGAAAAAAGAATGAAAAGAAGTGAAGACAGCCTAAGAGACCTCTGGGACAACATTAAACACAAAACCATTTGCATTACAGGGGTCTCAGAAGGAGAAGAGAGAGAGGAAGGACCCGAGAAAATATCGAAGAGACTATAGTCGAACGTTTCCCTAACACGGGAAAGGAAATAGCCACCCAAGTCCACGAAGTGCACTGAGTCCCACACAGGATAAACCAAAGGAGAAACACACTGAGACACGTAGTAATCAAACAGGCAAAAATTAAAGACAAGGAAAAATTACTGAAAGCAGCAACGGAAAATGACAAATAACATATAAGGGAACTCCCATAAGGTTAACAGCTGATTTCTCAGCAGAAACTCTACAAGCCAGAAGGGAGTGGCATGACATATTTAAGGTGATGAAAGGAAAGAACCTACAACCAAGATTACACTACCCGGCAAGGATCTCATTCAGATTCGATGGAGAAATCAAAAGCTTTACAGACAAGCAAAAGCTAAGAGAATTCAGCACACCAAACCAGCACTACAACAAATGCTGAAGGAACTTCTCTAAGTGGGAAACACAAGAGAAGACAAGGGGCTTCCCTGGTGGCGCAGTGGTTGAGAGACTGCCTGCCAATGCAGGGGACATGGGTTTGTGCCCTGGTCCAAGAAGATCCAACATGCCATGGAGCGGCTAGGCCTGTGAGCCATGGCCACTGAGCCTGTGCGTCCGGAGCCTGTGCTCTGCAACAGGAGAGGCCACAACAGTGAGAGGTCCGCATACTGCAAAAAAAAAAAAAAGAGAGAGAGAAGAAAAGGACATACAGAAACAAACCCAAAACAATTAGGAAAATGGTTATAGGAACATACTTATCGATAATTACCTTAACCGTGAATGGATTAAATGCTCCAACCAAAAGACACAGGCTTGTTGAATGGATACAAAAATACGATCCATATATATGCTGTCTAAAAGAGACCCACTTCAGACCTAGGGACACATACAGACTGAAAGTGAGGGGATAGAAAAAGATACTCCATGCAAATGGATATCAAAAGAAAGCTGGAATAGCAATACTCATAACAGATAAAATAGCCTTTAAAGTAAAGAAAGTTACAAGAGACTAGGAAGGATACTACATAATGATCAAGGGATCAATCCAAGGAGAAGATATAACAATTATAAATATATATGCACCCAACAGAGGAGCACCTCAATACATAAGGCAACAGCTAACAGCTATAAAAGAGGATATCGACAGTCACACAATAATAGTGGGGGACTTTAACACCTCACTTACGCCAAAGGACAGATCATCCAAACAGAAAATTAATAAGGAAACAAAAGCTTTAAATGACACAATAGACCAAATAGATTTAAGTGATATTTATAGGACATTCCATCCAAAAACAGCAGATTACACTTTCTTCTCAAGTGCACATGAAACATTCTCCAGGATAGATCACATCTTGGTTCACAAATCAAGCCTCAGTAAATTTAAGAAAATTGAAATCATATCAAGCATCTTTTCTGAGCGCAATGCTATGAGATTAGAATCAATTACAGGGAAAAAGGTAAAAAAACACAAACACATGGAGGCTATACAATACATTACTAAATAACCAAGAGATCACTGAAGACATCAAAGAGGAAATCAAAAAATACCTAGAGACAAATGACAATGAAAACACGATGATCCAAAACCTATGGGATGCAGCAAAAACAGTTCCAAGAGGGAAGTTTATAGCAATACAATCCTACATCAAGAAACAAGACAAATCTCAAACAATCTAACCTTACACCTAAAGGAACTAGAGAAAGAAGAACAAACAAAACCCAACATTAGCAGAAGGAAAGATGAGATAAATATCAGAGCAGAAATAAATGAAATAAAAACAAAGAAAACAATAGCAAAGATCAATAAAACTAAAAGCTGGTCCTTTGAGAAGATAAACAAAATTAATAAACCATTAGCCAGACTCATCAAGAAAAAGAGGAAGAGGATACAAATCAATAAAATTAGAAATGAAAAAGGAGAACTTACAACAGACACTGAAGAAATACAAAGCATCCTAAGAGACTACTACAAGAAACTCTATGCCAATAAAAAAGACAACCTTGAAGAAATGGACAAATTCTTAGAAAGGTATAACCTTCCAAGACTGAACCAGGAAGAAACAGAAAATATGAACAGAACAATCACAAGTAATGGAATTGAAACTGTAATTAAAAATCTTCCAAAAAACAAAAGTCCTGGACCAGATGGCTTCAGAGGTGAATTCTATCAAACACTTAGAGAAGAGCAAACACCCATCCTTCTCAAACTCTTTGAAAAAATTGCAGAGGAAGGAACACTCCCAAACTCATTCTATGAGGCTACCATCACCCTGATACCAAAACCAGACAAAGATACTACAAAAAAAGAAAATTACAGACCAATATCATTGATGAATATAGATGCAAAAATCCTCAACAAAATACTAGCAGAGTCCAACAACATATTAAAAGGATCATATGCCATGATCAAGTGGGATTTATTCCAGGGATGCAAGGACTCTTCAATATATACAAATCAATCAATATGATACCATATTAACAAATTGAAGAAGAAAAACCACATGATCATCTCAATAGATGCAGAAAAAGCTTTTGACAAAATTCAACACCCATTTATGATAAAAACTCGCCAGAAAGCGGGCACAGAGGGAACCTACCTCAAATAATAAAGGCCATATATGACAAACCCACAGCCAACATCGTTCTCAATGGTGAAAAACTGAAACCATTTCCTCTAAGATCAGGAACAATACAAAGGATGTCCACTCTCATCACTATTATTCAACAGTTTTGGAAGTCCTAGCCATGGCAATCAGAGAAGAAAAAGAAATAAAAGGAATCCAAATTGGAAAAGAAGAAGTAAAACTGTCACTGTTTGGAGATGACGTGATACTATACGTAGAGAATCCTAAAGATGCTACCAGAAAACTACTAGAGCTAATCAATGAATTTGGTAAAGTTGCAGGCTACAAAATTAATGCACAGAAATCTCTTGCATTCCTATACACTAATGATGAAAAATCTAAAGAGAAATTAAGGAAACACTCCCACTTACCATTGCAAGAAAAAGAATAAAATACCTAGGAATCAACCTACCTAAGGAGATAAAAGACCTGTATGTAGAAAACTTTAAGACACTGATGAAAGAAATTAAAGATGATACCAACAGATGGAGAGATATACCATGTTCTTGGGTTGGAAGAATTAACATTGTGAAAATGACTATAGTACCCAAAGCAAGCTACAGATTCAGTGAAATCCCTATCAAATTACCAATGGCATTTTTTACAGAACTAGAACGAAAAAGCTTAAAATTCCTATGGAGACACAGAAGACTGTGAAGGGCCAAAGTAGTCTTGAGGGAAAAAAAACGGAGCTGGAGGAATCAGACTCCCTGACTTCAGATGATACTACAGATCAAGACAATATGGTACTGGCCCCAAAACAGAAATACAGATCAATGGAACAGGATAGAAAGCCCAGAAATAAACCCACACACCTATGGTCAACTAATTTATGCCAAACGAGGCAAGGATATACAATGGAGAAAAGGCAGTCTCTTCAATAAGTGGTTCTGGGAAAACTGAACAGCTACATGTAATAGAATGAAATTAGAACACTCCCTAACACCATACACAAAAATAAACTCAAAATAGATTAGAGACCTAAATGTAAGACCAGGCACTATAAAACTCTTAGAGGAAAACCTAGGAAGAACACTCTGATGTGAATCACAGCAAGATCTTTTTTGATCCACCTCCTAGAGTAATGGAAATAAAAACAAAAATAAACAAATGGGACCTAATGAATCTTAAAAGCTTTTGCAAAGCAAAGGAAACTACAAACAAGAGGAAAAGACAACCCTCAGAACGGGAGAAAATATTTGCAAATGAATCAATGAACAAAGGATTAATCTCCAAAATATATCAAAAGCTCATGCAACTCAATATTAAAAACACAAACAACCCAATCCAAAAATGGGAAGAAGACCTAAATAGACATTTTTCCAAAGAAGACATACAGATGGCCAAGAAGCTCAACATCACTAATTATTAGAGAAATGCAAATCATAAGTACAATGAGGTATCACCTCACACTGGTCAGAATGGCCATCATCAAAAAATCTACAAACAATACATGCTAGAGAGGGTGTGGAGAAAAGGGAACCCTCTTGTACTGTTGGTGAGAATGTAAATTGATACAGGCACTATGGAGAACAGTATGGAGGTTCCTCAGAACACTAAAAATAGAATTACGATATTATCCAGCAATCCTACGACTGGGCATATACCCAGAGAAAACCATAATTCAAAAAGACACATGCACCCCAATGTTCACTGCAGCACTATTTACAATAGCCAGGTCATGGAAGCAACCTAAATGCCCATCGAGAGATGAATGGATAAAGAAGAAGTGGTACATATATACAATGGAATATTAGCCATAAAAAGTAAAGCAATTGGGTTTTTTGTAGAGACGTGGATGAATCTACAGTCTGTCATACAGAGTGAAATACGTCAGAAAGAGAAAAACAAATATTGTATGTTAACGCATATACGTGGAAACTAGAAAAATGGTACAGATGAACCAGTTTGCAGCGTAGATACTGAGACACAGATTTAGAGAAGAAATGTATGGACACCAAGGGGGGAAAGTGGCTGGGGGGTGCTGCTGGTGGGATGAACTGGGAGATTGGGATTGACATATATACACTATTATGTATAAAATGGATAACTAATAAGAACCTGCTGTATAAAAAATAAAATAAAATAAAATTCAAAAAAAAAAAGGAAAGAATACTCTAAATAGGAAAAAAGTAGAAAGCAAAAAAATGATCAGAATTTTACCACACAAAGGAAAAGAAACTGTTACTATTTTGGTATATTTTCCTATTTTTAAAATGTTTCACATTTTTTATAAACAAAGCTCCATTCACGTTTGAGATATATTATATATCCTTTTATTCAATTTACTGTTATATCTTAAAATCTTCTCCATTATGCAGTTATTCTGATTATTATTTTTCAGTGACTGAATAAAATGCCACCAACTGCTGACATACTGGTCTTGTTTTAAACCAAAAGTCATAGAAAAATGATTGCTAAAGCTAGTATGAATAAGACTGACAGAATATCTACCATCTACCTCTTTAAATTGCTACTTTCTTTTTTTAATGAACTTCTCCTTGGCCCAATGATCTAAATAAAGTCTCAGATTAAAGAATATTAAGATGCATATAAAAAGGGAAGAATGGGCAGTCATATCAAGAAAGTATTGAGAATATATGTATACATCTCACATAAATGTGTTTTGCCTCATTGGAAAATCCCCAAATTGAAGGTTCTTTTAAAATTGCTTGATGTTTTCACTTAAACAGAGGCAAGTACAAAGTATAATTTGAATAATGAAATCCATTTCTTAGACTCTCATTTTAACACCCATCACCAGTCAAATAATAATAATACTGTAGCCATTGTACACTTTTCAGTATCAGTCTTACAGCCTAAATACCTCATATAAGAACCCCTCTTTTGCTCTCTGATATGAACAAACTGGGTAGTAGAAATGTCCTTAAATTTGATTAAGTAATTCAAGGTAGACTTCTATAATTTAAGTGACATTTTTTTCCAAGTTATAAATAAATACGATGCATGCCTTTCTCCCTCTGACGTAAGCAACATGGAGCAATGCAGACTTTTTCTTGTGCAGTTTACAACTCACAGTTAAGTCCATGGCAGAGATGTGCAGCCCACCCACTGATGAATATGACCTTCAAACTCAGCCACCCACACAATACAGCAACCAGATTTCTGATATTTAATCTCTACCAGAATGATAGAAAAGGGTTAATTTATTCTGTCTCTTATGATTTAGCATCTCTGTCCCATTGGCTATACGTTCTGGATGTAGGCATTGTTGGTGCAATGCTTTTTTGGACAAAAATTATGACAGCAGAGTGAAAAGAATCAGATGTAAAACTTGGAGACCATGCACAGTCTTTAGCCAAATGCATTAACATTGCAATCTAACAGAAAAGAAGGAGGAGAAAAATATACTTACATTTACACTCACACACATGCACACACGTAATTATATCATGGTATTTTGTTTCACTAAAGTAATAAAGAAAAGTAATCTGAATTTACAGAAATACAGCTAATATTAAAGTAGACTTGTAGATGGGGAAGGGTTATGCAAGTTACTCCCAGAGTAGGAAGCTGCAAAGCATGACTGAAATAAAATTTCTCTTAAAATGACAAATCCAATGTTGCTTCTAATGTAAAACAGCCATAAATAAATTGCCAGTCCATTTCTTTTTCAGAGACTTTAATGCAAAATTGGGAAAGTAATTTCTATCTTTAATATCACCTTATGAAAAAGGAACCAGGTCGCAAAGATTGGATGATAACCCTAATGTTACCTATATAGGAAGTGGAAGTCAGGATTTAAGTTTTGATCTTTCTTCTGACCCTCAAGAGTAAGCTCTTTCCATTACGCCATTACCATTTTTTGTTTGTTTGCTTTTTGTTTTTGAAATGTCCATATGCTTTCTTGTGAGGAAGAATCCTATATATACATGAATAGGAGAACAAAATTGAGACAACACAGAATTTTAGTGTTGTAAGAGCCTTCAGAAATCATATGGTCTAAATTTCTGCCCAGAACCCTTCAGATGGACAATTGATTACTGTTAATACTTGTAATAAATGCTATTGAACACCTCTGATTTCCTCAGAGAACAGACTGTGCTGATTCCAGAACATAACACAGTCTAGTGTTTGCAAACTTTTCTCCAAAAGGGATGAATCTAACACATATGCTGGTCATCCTTCTGCAACATGACATGTCACAGATTGATTAGCAAAATGAACTTATATTTGCTGCTCTCCTTAAAAACCTCACTAAATAGCAATTCTTTTTCTAATAATACAATAAATCCATCATATAAATTAGATTTTAAAAATATTCTACTTAAGTTTTAGCAGTACTGAGTATTTTCCCTCTGTAGGCAAAAGGCTACATAGCATATGTAGACATTTAACTGTTTGAATTTGTTCCTCCATCACTGACTTCCCCATGGATTGACTTTAGGAAACAGCTTTGTAATTCATCAGAGAGTAACTGCACATCAGTGAGATGTTTCTGGCTTTTGTTCCCTCTAGAGACCAAATTTTTGATATTTTGAGCTCTATAAAAATGTGCCTTCCTTGCCTGATTACTGTTAACCAAAAACTTGAGCAATGAAGATAAAGGTCTAAATATGCCAACTTTCTTCATGTTATTTGACTATTTTCTGAGCATTTGCTATTATCTATATAATTAGTCTTACATTACCTACTCTATTATAACAACTTTAGAAAGTAAACTGCTTTGCTTAAATAAGACAAGTTTCACTTAAAAACCAAGTTTGTGAAGCTATTTCACAGATTTCCATGATGTAGTCGTGCATTAAATTCCTGTAAAATTAGTCAGGGTATCTACATTGATGCATTCTGATCTTAATGGAGCAACACTTTAAGAGTAATGCAATAGTTCATTTTCTCCCACAATATAGTCACCATAATCTCATTTTAAAAATGAGATTTCGAGGGGGATCTTCAAGATGGCGGAGGAGTAAGATGTGAAGATCACCTTCCTCCCCATAAATACACCAGAAATACATCTACACGTGGAACAACTCCTACAGAACACAGGCTGAACGCTGGCAGAAGACCTCAGACCTCCCAAAAGGCAAGAAACTCCCCACGTACCTGGGTAGGGCAAAAGAAAAAAGAAAAAACAGAGACAAAAGGATAGGGACGGGTCCTGCACCAGTGGGAGGGAGCCGTGAAGGAGGAAAAGTGTCCACACACTAGGAAGCCCCTTCGCGGGCAGAGACGGGAGGTGACGGGGGGAAGCTTCAGAGCCACAGAGGAGAGCGCAGCAACAGGGGTGCGGAGGGCAAAGCGCAGAGACTCCCACCCAGAGGATGGGTGCCGACCGGCACTCACCAGCCCGAGAGGCTTGTCTGCTCACCCGCCGGGGTGGGCGGGGGCTGGGAGCTGAGGCACTGGCTTTGGAGGTCAGATCCCAGGGGGAGGACTGGGTTTGGCGGCGTGAACACAGCCTGAACGGGGCTAGTGCACCACAGGTACACGGGAGGGAGTCCAGAAAAAATGTGGACCTGCCCTAGAGGCAAGGAACCATTGTTTTGGGGTGCACGAGGAGAGGGAATTCAGAGAACCACCTAAAAGAGCTCCAGAGAAGGGTGTGAGCCGCGGCTATCAGCGTAGACACCAGAGACGCGCGTGAAATGTTAAGGCTGCTTCTGCAGACACCAAGAAGCCTGTGTGCAAGCACAGGTCACTAACCATACCTCCCCTTCCAGGAGCCTGTGCAGCCCACCACTGCCACGGTCCCGTGATCCAGGGACAACTTCCCCGGGAGAACACACGGTGCGCCTCAGGCTGGTGCAACGTCACGCCGACTTCTGCCGCCACAGGTTTGCCCCACATTCCGGGCCCCTCTCTCCCCCAGCCTGAGTGAGTCAGAGCCCCCTAATCAGCCACTCCTTTAACCCCGTCCTGTCTGGGCGGGGAACAGTTGCCCACAGGCAACCTACAAGCAGAGGCAGGGCCAAATCCAAAGCGGAACCCCAGGAGCTGTGCAGACAAAGAAGAGAAAGGGAAATCTCTCCCAGCAGCCTCAGGAGCAGCGGATTAAAGCTCCACAATCAACTTGATGTACCCTGCATCTGTGGAACACCTGAATAGACAACATATCATCCCAAAATTGAGGAGGTGGAGTTTGGGAGCAACTGTAGACTTGGGGTTTACTTTCTGCATCGAATTTGTTTCTGGTTTTATGTTTATCTTAGTTTTGTATTTAGAGCTTATCATCATTGGTAGATTTGTTTATTGATTTGGTTGATCTCTTCCTTTTTTTAAATATATATATATATTTTTATTATTTTTCTTTTTTCTCTTTTTGTTTGTATGTGTACGCTTCTTTGTGTGATTTTGTCTGTATAGCTTTGCTTTTACAATGTGTCCTAGGGTTCTATCTGTCCTTTTAATTTTTTTAGTATACTTTTTAGCACTTTTATCATATGGTGGATTTGTTTTTTTGGTTTGGTTGCTCTCTTCTTTCTTCTTTTTTATTACCTTTTTATTTCTTATTTTAAAAACGTTTTATTTTTCTTTCTTTCTTCCTTTTATTTTCTCCCTTTTCTTCTGAGCTGTGTGGCTGACAGAGTCTTGGTGCTCCAGCTGGGTGTCAGGCCTGAGCCCCTGAGGTGGGAGAGCCGAGTTCAGGACATTGGTCCACCAGAGACCTCCTGGCTCCACATAATATCACACAGCAAAAGCTCTCTCAGAGATCTCCATCTCAATGCTAAGACCCAGCTCCACTCAACAACCAGCAAGCTACAGGGCTGGACACGCTATGCCAAACAACTAGCAAGACAGGAACACACCCCACCCATTAGCAGCGAGGCTGCCTAAAATCATAATAAGGTCACAGACACCCCAAAACACACCACCAGAGGTGGACCTGCCCACCAGAAAGAAAAGATCCAGCCTCATCCACCAGAACACAGGCACTAGTCCCCTCCACCAAGAAGCCTACACAACACACTGAACCAACCTTAGCCACTGGGGACAGACACCAAAAACAGTGGGAACTACAAACCTGCAGCCTGCGAAAAAGAGACCCCAAACACAGTAAGTTAAGCAAAATGAGAAGACAGAGAAATACACAGCAGATGAAGGAGCAAGGTAAAAACCCACCAGACCAAACAAATGAAGAGGAATAGGCAGTCTACCTGAAAAAGAATTCAGAGTAATGATAGTCAAGATGATCCAAAACCTTGGAAATAGAATGGAGTAAATACAAGAAACGTTTAATAAGGACCTAGAAGAAATAAGTAGCAAACAAACAATGATGAACAATACAATAAATGAAATTAAAAATTCTCTAGAAGGGATCACTAGCAGAATAACTGAGGCAGAAGAACAGATAAGTGACCTGGAAGATAAAATAGTGGAAATAACTACCACAGAGCAGAATAAAGAAAAAAGAATGAAAAGAATTGAGGACAGTCCCAGAAACCTCTGGGACAACATTAAATGCACCAACATTTGGATTATACAGGTCCCAGAAGAAGAAGAGAAAAATAAAAGAAAAGACTGAGAAAATATTTGGAGGGATTATAATTGAAGACTTCTCTAATATGGGAAAGGAAATAGTCAATCAAGTCCAGGAAGTGCAGAGAGTTCCATACAGGATAAATCCAAGGAGAAACATGCCAAGACACATATTAATCAAACTATCAAAAATTAAATACAAAGAAAAAATATTAAAAGCAGCAAGGGAAAAGCAACAAATAACATACAAGGGAATCCCCGTAAGATTAACAGCTGATCTTTCAGCAGAAACTCTGCAAGCCAGAATGCAGTGGCAGGACATATTTAAAATGATGAAAGGGAAAAACGTATAGCCAAGATTACTCTACCACTCAAGGATGTCATTTAGATTAGTCAGAGAAATTAAAACCTTTACTGACAAGCAAAAGCTAAGAGAATTCAGCACCACAATACCAGCTTTACAACAAATGCTAAAGGAACTTCTCTAGGTAGTAACCACAAGCAAAGGAAAGGACGTGCAATAAAAAACCCAAAACAATTAAGAAAATGGTAATAGGAACACACATATCGATAACTACCTTAAATGTAAATGGATTAAAAATGCTCCAACCAAAAGACATAGACTGACTGAATGGATGCAACAAGACCCATATATATGCTGTCTACAAGAGACCCACTTCAGACCAAGGGACACATACAGACTGAAAGTGAGGGGTTGGAAAAACATATTCCATGAAAATGGTAATCAAAAGAAAGCTGAAGTAGCAATTCTCATATTAGAAAATACTGACTTTAAAATAAAGACTATTACAAGAGGCAAAGAAGGACACTACATAATGATCCAGGGATCAATCCAAGAAGAAGATATAACACTTGTAAATATGCAGCCAACATAGGAGCACCTCAATACATAAGGCAAATGCTAACAGCCATAAAAGGGAAAATTGACAGTAACACAATAATAGTAGGGGACTTTAACACCCCACTTTCGCCAATGTACAGATCATTCCAAATGAAAATAAATAAGGAAACACAAGCTTTCAATGATACATTAAACAAGATGGACTTCATTGATATTTATAGGACACGCCAACCAAAAACAACAGAATACATTTTCTTCTCAGGTGCTCATGGAACATCCTCCAGGACAGATCATATCTTGGGTCACAAATCAAGCCTTGGTAAATTTAAGAAAATTGAAACCATATCAAGTATCTTTTCCAAACACACGTCTATGAGACTAGATATCAATTACAGGAAATAATCTGTAAAAATTAAAAACACATGGAGGCTAAACAACACTACTAAATAACCAAGAGATCACTGAATAAATCAAAGAGGAAATCAAAAAATACCCAGAAACAAATGACAAGGAAAACATGATGATCCAAAACCTATGGGATGCAGCAAAAGCAGTTTTAAGAGGGAAGTTTACAGCAATGCAATCCTACCTCAAAAGACAAGAAACATCACAAATAAACAAGCTTAAACCTAAAGCAATTAGAGAAACAAGAACAAAAAAACCCCAAAGGTAGCAGAAGGAAAGAAATCATAAAGATCAGATCAGAAATAAACGAAAAAGAAATGAAGGAAATTATAGCAAAGATCAATAAAACTAGAAACTGGTTCTTTGAGAAGATAAACAAAATTGATAAACCATTAGCCAGACTCATCAAGAAAAGAAGGGAGAGGACTCAAATCAGTAGAATTAGAAATGAAAATGGAGAAGTAAGAACTGACAATCCAGAAATACAAAGGATCATGAGAGACTACTATAAGCAAGTATATGCCAATAAAATGGACAACTTGGAACAAATGGACAAATTCTTAGAAAAGCACAACCTTCTGAGACTGAACCAGGAAGAAACAGAAAATATAAACAAACCAAACAGAAGCACTGAAATTGAGACTGTGATTAAAAATCTTCCAAGAAACAAAAGCCCAAGACCAAATAGCTTCACAGACGAATTCTATCATACATTTAGAGAAGAGCTAACACCTATCCTTCTCAAACTCTTCCAAAATATAGCAGAGGGAGGAACACTCCCAAACACATTCTACGAGGCCACCATCACCCTGACACCAAAACCAGACAAAGATATCACAAAAAAAGAAAATTATAGGCCAATATCACTGATGAACACAGATGCAGAAATCCTCAACAAAATACTAGCAAACAGAATCCAACAGCACATTAAAAGGATCGTTCACCACGATTAAGTGAGGTTTATCCCAGGAATCAAGGATTCTTCAATATACGCAAATCAATCAATGTGATACACCATATTAACATACTGAAGGAGAAAAAACATATGATCATCTCAATAGATGCAGAAAAAGCTTTTGACAAAATTCAACACCGATTCTGCAGTGTTGGTGGGAATGTAAATTGATTCAGCCACTATGGCGAACAGTATGAAGGTTCCTTAAAAAACTAAAAATAGAACTACCATATGACCCAGCAGTCCCTGTAGTGGGCATATACCCTGATAAAACCATAATTCAAAAAGAGTCATGTACCACAATGTCCACTGCAGCACTATTTACAATAGCCAGGACCTGGAAACAACCTAAGTGTCCATCGACAGATGAATGGATAAAGAAGATGAGGCACATATATACAATGGAATATTACTCAGCCATAAAAAGAAATGAAACTGAGTAATTTGTAGTGAGGTGGATGGACCTAGAGATTGTCATACAGAGTGAAGTAAATTAGAAAGAGAAAAACAAATACCATATGCCAACACATATATATATATATGGAATCTAAAAAAAAATAAAAATGGTTCTGAAGAACCTAGGGGCAGGACAGGAATAAAGACGCAGATGTAGAGAATGGCCTTGAGGACACGGGGAGGGGGAAGGGTAAGCTGGGATGAAGTGAGAGAGTGTCATGGACATATATACACTACCAACGTAAAATAGATAGCTAGTAGGAAGCAGCCGCATAGCACAGGGAGATCAGCTCGGTGCTTTGTGTTTACCTAGAGGGGTGGGATAGGGAGGGTGGGAGGGAGATGCAACAGGGAGGAGATATGGGGATATATGTATATGTATAGCTGATTCACTTTGTTATAAAGCAGAAACTAACACACCATTGTAAAGAATTATACTCCAATAAAGATGTTAAAAAATATGAGATTTCACAGCAATCTGTCACTTGGCGTGTCCATCAGAGTGCTGATTTTGCAGCAAAATATGCATATAAGATACATAAAGTAAACACTCTTTTGGGAATGTGTTTAATATCCAGTTGTTTGAACAATTCAGCTTCTATTAACAGCTGCAGAAAATTCTGTAGGTTAATCGTTCACATGCTGGCCTACCCAGAGCTGCTTTGGACAGAAGAAATTTGAACTATCTAGTTACCATTTTCAGTGACTTCCAAGATTTCCAAATGATCTCAGCTCCTTCACCAAGTGATTGGTGCTCTTTAAAATCAACAGAAGGCATACAGATAGAACATATTAGCCTTTTCCTGTATCCAAAATGTATAGTCATCCAGACAGAGGAAATATTATTAAAGAAGAAATCTTCTTGACTTGCATGTTTGATTGTTTTGGTTTAAAATATTCTGTGTCCTCTGCCAGCCTTCTCCCTGGTATTTTCTTAGTGGGTAAGGTAAATATCTTGAGTTAAGAAAGGCCATGTCCTTCTCATAAAAATGGAACTCAGAGGTCTTTCCTTGTTGGGGAAGATCAGAAGCTACCCACTATTAAAGAGAGCTGTTAAAGGTAATATTAGCACCAAATTAAAACTTTCATGGCTACACTTGGAATTACGAAAGAGATATGGGCAGAAGCCACTCCCCCAAACATTTTTTACTAAGTGGGTAAATAATCCTAATGGCAGTTACATCAGTTTTTGATTACCTGTGATCTATGAAAGATTTTAAATATGTCACCTCTAATCATCTCTAAACTCTGCCAGGTAGATACTACTGTCTGCATTCCACACATGTAGAAATAAGGGATCAGAAAATTTAAATTGATTAGTTATGATTATATCAGTGAATAAAGGCTAGGTGTAGGATTTGAACCTCGAATTTTGATTTCCCTGACTTCAGTGTGTTTGTTTCTTCTTTCTCTACTACAATGTCTTTATTTTTGGGTCTCCAGAAACTTGCCTTGCAAAAATTACATATGAACAGGAAACAAGGGGAAAAAAGCAAAGAATTTTATGGCTCTAGTATGGGACCTTAGCAAGACTCTATTGAATGCAGTGATGAGTGTAAAACAAATACTAAGCTTACTCACTAGTTCAGTGACTTGCTCTCTTACATCTACTTTGCAGTTTCAAAAGAAGATGATTTAGGTTTTGTGTTGCCCGACGCTTATGCAATCAGGGGTAACTTCTTTAAAAAAAAAGAAAAAAAAATCCTAACACTAATTTAGGCACAAAGTAAATATTTATTTAGAATAAGAAAGTAAAACACAGCTAATATTGAAATCTTGGGGATTCAAATGCCTTTCTTTTGAGATCTCTTCACCAGAAATACAAGCAAGTGGTTCATTATATACCTTCAGATAATTGCCAGTACTCACAGGGGCCTATGCAAATAAGAAGTCCTGAATATTAAGCTTCGTTAGCGTCAAGTAAATTACAGTGAGTGTGAATGATTCAAATGCATTTCAGTAATATTACAAGTTAATCCTGATAATTAAGCTTTGGGCTACCCACCTTAAATCCACCCGCAGTACTTTTAAACACACACACACACACACACACACACACACAAGCACTCTAATTTTATGGTCGCTGAGGAGGGAGGAACTAACCCTTGACTCTCCCTGGTAGATTCAAGAAAGGTTTCATAGGAGATATGACAATTTAATCGTATTGAGAAAGATGTGTAGGAGTCTGTTAGGGAAAG
>NW_006791811.1:235437-288297 GCF_000442215.2 Lipotes vexillifer
GGGAAAGAGAACGTAGAGAAGCATTTCTAGTTGCGATGAAAGCTTTGGTTGAACACGGTGGAACACTGCCTGGGTCTTCTCTGACCCATCCTGAATCGCTGTAATCTGGTGTGGATCCAGACCCACTGTGAGTGTTCAGGAAACCTCACTGAAGTTCGAATAGAGTGATGGAAAGAAGGCTAAGGCTCTCTCTCTGTATGCCAACAAAGCAGCTAAACCAATAAAGGAAAATTGGGTCTAATGGTTAAAGACCAGATCTCAAATATATTCTAAAATTTAAAATTATGACATGCCTGTATCACTTCTAAGAACAAAATTCATTTGAAAAAATATTTATTTTTAAAATTACAAAATATCTTGGTGATTTATGGGTCCAATTTTGGACATGAGATATATATATTGGACAAATAACATATAATATGTTATATGGTATAAATAATATAATATAAATTATAATTTAATTGGGTTAGCAATTACAAGCTAATTGAATGACAGAGCGTGGGCAGAGATGTGTAAAATAAAGTGCTGTTGCTTAGTTTAATTATTATCTCAGATGTTGTTACACCCACAGTGATTCTTCATAGAAGAGTGTAGTGTATATTCTTAGTATTAAATTAGCTATTTCCATGCATGATTTGATACTGATAAAGTTAATTAAAGCAATGAAATTAAGATATTAATAGCTTATTTTTGATTGCATGGAGACATATCTAAATACTGATATACACAAGGATCAATAATCCACATGTGGATTACTTCTATGTACTCTTTCTTTTTCTTTTTAGATCTAACAGTAAAAAATAAATATCTTGAAGTATATTTTATTTTTCCTCTAAGATATTCTTTAATACACAAATGCTTATGAGGTTTAGTGGTTAAAAACTGAAGGAAAAGTCATATGAATTTGCAGAAATGTCTACACCTATGTGGCTCCATTCTGCCCTCAGCTAGAATGTGTGATTTCTGGGCAGGTTATACTGCCAACATGAGTATCAGAAATAAATTTTGATTCATTTTGTGACATTTTAAATCATGTCTGTCATTTATTTTAAAGATCCACTTAATCAAAATTGTTTCTAATCTAGGGGCTCTGATTATCATTTAAATTGATTTGCTATTTATTGATTGATTAAGGAACACAATCAACCAATATTATGTGGTTTAAAATCATTATCTTCATGTAATAACTTGATACTATGCTTCTTTAAAATAAATTATTGATTATATCCTAAATTTCTCCAGATCTGAGGACATGGAAATATACATTTTTCAAATATTGCTGGAATTGTTTTTTTTTAGATGCGTTAAAAATTAAGCTAGACTATTGTAAGAACACCCTTTAAGTGCCACTCAAATTTGGGATGAAAATTTATGGTAGATCCTGTAGTCTTCTGTCAAATAGCTCCTACAGCTCATCCATGGATCTGTTAGCATCACTCCAAGAGATATCTAGGTAACTAAACCTTGCTCTGGTTCCACAGCACTAAATTCAGGAATGTGCTTGGTTCAAGTGAGGTAATCTTAGGAAGGGCAAGAGTGATGGATGAGAAGTTTGTTCAGAATTAAACAAACAAGGTTTGTAGTATACACTAGCTATCATATTGTGCATTGTACAACCCTAAGATTGATCAGAAACTCCTGGCTCAGGTGTGGTGGTCATCAGCATATATCTGGACAAGGCTGTGTCCCAGCCAGCTTAATCTTCGTGTTTTTTAAGGCTGGGCTGAAGGGAGCAGTTGAGCTTTTAGAAGATCTGATGTGATCCTTACGCACTAAGATCATGCACAATTGTTTCCACTAGTGAGGCCTCTTTGGGGAAGCCCAGAAACTTACACCATGTTTGCTATGGGATAATGTGGATGATTTCTCTGCTGTCAACTTTGACTGTGCTAACTACACTTTCTGTTCTTTAGAAAAGTAAACCCTGTGTAATTTGCTAAAGTTAAATTCATGTCTAATCCTGAATATTATGACTTCCATTTTGTTCCAGATTTTCAACAAGAAAATAAGTAATACCTCAGAAATTAAACTCACTCTTTTCGTATTTTAATTGGTTATAACTATGAAAAATAGCTTTGAGTTAAATATTCCCTTTTTCATGTCTATGTTTCTACTAAAATAAACATAATTTAAATTAGTGGGAAATAATAATCACAAGCAACACCTAAATCATAGAAGCTTAACAATAAATATTAGCCCATCATCATCTTTGCCAAAAGAAAATGGGCAATAATTGTGATTTATAAAGTCTGTTTGATTCTCTTTATTTTCCTAGGACTTAAAGAGAGCTTGTCTGAGGCAGTTATCACTTACCTCAATCCTCCATTTGGAATCAAGTCTTTTATTTTGAGATGATCTTTCTACACTGAACTCCAAATAAGCTTATGTTACAAACATTCCTAGAAGAGTCTTGTTCCTGACCTTTTCACTGCTTTCAATTTGATTGACATCTTTTCTGCATATTGTATTGGCTTTTGCTTTCTGCTAGTGTACCTGATAACCCAGTCTTTGCTTCTGTATCAGGTAGGAGCCAACAGTTTATGTGTCATTCCAGGCAATATTTACATTTCAAGTCACGATATGATGATTACTTTAAAAATAGTGGTTCTTGTGTTTTTTTAAACCACAGAGGATCACTTCATTTTTTCCCCCCGTTGATCTCATGTTTTCCAAGATTTTGGCTGTCGTTCTGTACTTTTGTGGAAATAAGTGCTCGAAATGGGCACTGTGATGACCAGTAAGCGAGTCTTCTCCACCCATCACATCCCAAAAGTTTCAGTGATGCCACTAACGGTTAATCTGAGCTTCTGATTAGCATGAAATTAGGATTGCTATATGTTCAGCCAAATGTGAAGAAGTAAATTAAGGTTTTTATGAGGATTTCCAAAATACTGAAAATAATCTTTTAGGCTTCACTGCTACCTATGTGGACTTCTAGAAGGAAGAGAACTGAGGCAGAGAATCAGTGTCTTAATCCAAAGGAGTGATTTCAAGGTTTAGAATTTTCTACCAGTGGAGGAAATGATTTTAGGTAAATCTTGTCAGCTTTATGCTCAAAAGATACACTCTTAAACATTTCATCCTGACGCTACTCAGATATTCTAAAGTGGCCTCCCCCAGCAAAAACTCTGAAATCTATCTCTTAAAAGTTATTGAAATATATACAGCACAAACTCTTAGTTAATCTTAATGAAATAAAATACTGAAATATGTAAAAGTTGCATATAAACTTCATGATTGATTAGAATATTGTTATTCTAATGGTATTAAAGTAATGGCCTCTGTACCCCTAGTATAACTTTACATGGTTTCTTCATTCAAGAAAACAAAAAAAAACCCAGAAGGTTGGATTAAATATTTTCTAGGTCTTTCTTTGACAATCCATGCTTCTTGAACACATTAAACCTAAAATTTTATTTTTTATTGATTTGTTTTCTCTTGAGAATCTGAGAAAATTAAATAGTTGAGCTATATGTTGCACATATTAATACCATACAATGAAAACTTAAGGAATTATTTAGGTAATGGAACTATTTGATGCAGATGCAATTCCACATAAAAAGGCATGTTTTATTCAGAGTCACTCACTTTATTAAGAAGGGAATATTATACTCTTTATGTTGGGAGCAGCAATATATCTTAATGTCTTTAATTTGAGTCTTTTATGTTTCAAATACACTGCACAGGTATGAACACTTTCTAGTGGTAATGATTCACTCTTCTATTCCCCAATCACTTGTATACCATTAGCTTCATAGGTGCTCTGGTCATGAACTTCTGTGGGGTTCCCCAAACAATCCTCAGTAACCTATTACCTTACGCTACAGCAGCCACACCAATACCTTTGCCTCTGACACCCACAGCGTCTGCTTTGTCTGTTCCTGCCCTGGACTGAAAACCTTGTGGGAAGCAATTAGACAGCTTTATGGATCCAGCTGGCCTCATATTCATGTTGCCCAGTTTCAACTCAGACCTCACCATTGAAACACAACCCTTTATTTTGTTGTCAGTACCTTTGATGTGCCCACCACTTTCATAGTTTTATTATTATAAGTTGTCAACTTTTAACTCCTGAGCCTACATTTTCCAGTCTTGATTTGGATGTCCTGCTGGTATCTTGTTACATGGCAATCTCAGAACAAACCCTTCATGATCATGCCAAAGTTAGTTTTCTGCTGGCTTTCTCTGGTCCCTGTATAACAACACCATCTTTCAGCTCACCCAAGATCAAAACCTCCTCCTCCTTTGTCCCTTTCCCCAAAGACATAAAGTCTCTCCTTGGAATTGGGAGTCCTCATATCACACTTTCTGGTTAAATGATGTTAGACAAGCCAATGAATTCTCTGATTCTCAAATTTCTCATTTGTAGAATAGAAAAAGCAAGCAACTACCACTTAGTGCAACTGTATTAAATACAATAATGCAAAAGTATTTGCCTACCCCAGACTTACTTTCCAAAGATTCTCTACTATATTTGCCCTTTTCTGTAGCCAAGTAACACAACAGTTTTTATTGCTACGTTAGCAACCATACACCTCTTCTACTCATTTATTCATTCAGATCTCTTCCATATGGAACGCCTTCTAATCTCTGCTTGTCTAAATGTTTCTTGAAGGCATTGGCTGTCCTGATCCTGCAACCAGATCTAACCTGTATATAAACTACTTAAAAGCAGAAAATTATCTCTACGTCCTTGGAAATTCTTACCATGGTTTCTCACAGTAAACATGTGCTTAATAAATAACTGAATGACCTGAGACTATTTCTTACCTGCTTGCCAGCTTCATATTTTCAAATGTGCAGCTGACGTCTTCTTAGGTGGTATAGCCAACTCTTTCTGTCTCACATTCCACACGACACAATTAAGCATTCATCACCTCCTTTTTAATTAAATTTATTTCCTTACAAACCTATGTCCTTCAATATTCTACCAACATTTCTCTGGCTTTCAGGATCAAATCATCAGCCATCTTTTTTTAAAATAAAGGCTTATCAAATGATAGAGTAACAGAAAACTAAAAGCTGCCTCAAATCCCTGTTCTTCTTTCATGTGGGCACCAAGAAGTAGAAAAGTTTTCCTATTTAGACTTTCATTTTTTAAAAAATGTCATATGTTAGCCATGCTCCTTACTCTTAATTAGTAGACCAACTTCATAGTAATTTATCAGTTTATATAGTTAGCCATTCCAGACATTTTAATAAGATAAATATTCTGATATTTAGCATACAAACTTTTATATTAAAATGTCAGGGACTGTGAGGTGCATGTTATAAATTATCTGGCAAATAATAACCAACTATAATGCATAGTTACAAGACTTTTATTTTCAATTTAATAAAAAAATCTTAGGCAGAAATCTTCTAAGTTCTCTTTAATTCAGCCTTTACAGCCTTAGTTTCCCCTTAGAGTTGCAGAAAAGATCCAACTTCAATATTGCCTCTGACCATCTCCCAAATCATCACTCTAAGTTCATTTGTCCATGTTATAACAGCACCGTAATAACAACAGCAATTAATATTTATGTACTGATCAATTACTGAATGTCACCCTTAGTACTGTACATTAGCTGTCTCATTTAATCCTCATAATCACCCTATAGGGAGTCTCTATTGTTTCCATTTTGCAAATGAGGATACTGAGACTTAGTGATGTTTCCACCCAGCCCAGGTTGCACAAGTAGTAAGGTTTAGAGTTGGAACCAAAACCTGTTCTTTCTGCCTCTAGATCCTGTGTGAAGGGGAGCAAAATATGCCACCCCAAATATGCCACTCTGGCATATTGATTATTTTGATTTAAATTTACTTAAGAAACTGCAGGTGCCAGAAGGACACTCTGATCCTCCTTTTTTCTCCTGAAAGCAAGAAATAAATCTCCCATGTGAAGGGGAACGTCCCTGTACCAGGAGATTAAAAAGACATCCTATCACCAGAGACAGGGAATTCAGGGCCAAAGTCTGTATAAAGAAATCTTGTTACCACTTCACTAATTTGTTACCCCAAGCCCCAAACCCTTTGTTTTGTCAATTCAACACAAAGTTATTGTTTATTCTCCTAAAAGGTATAAAAGCTACCTATTTGGTCACTTCTTTGACTCTCATATCTTTGGGGCTACCATACGTAAAAAATTAAATTTGTTTTTCTCCTGTTAATATGTCTTAAGTCAATTTAATTATTCGATCAGCCAAAGCACCTCAAAAGGAAGAAGGGAAAAGTTTTCCTCCCCTACATGTGTTAATAACCACTTGAGAATACAGTTTTCTCAGAAATAACAAGACTGAGGTTCAAAGTACTTTCCTGACACTTAGGTGACACACCGAGATGGTTTCTTTATCATCTCTTGACTTCCGGGCCAAAAGCTATCTAGACAATTGTGTAAGCAATGAACTCCCTACACTGTCCCCTGTGTGGTCCAGTTTCACACCTTCATGCACTACTATCAGCTCACTTGGTTGTATTTCTCCTTCATCCAACCTTAAAATATTCACTTGCTGCAGAAAATGTATGTTTAGATAACACAGATTTTATTTTTACCATATATAGGAAGAAACTGTATGATATACATGCAGTTGGGTATCTTAGGGGTCTCATAGCCTCCTTCATGTGCTATATTTGTATAAACAGAAACTCTCATTAATTACTTCTTCAAAATATCTCCCAGGGTATTCCCTTCCTCTTCATTCCCACTATCATCATTTGTCTGGTCACTGCAACAGCCTCCTAGCTTCCTTCCCTCGTCTGGTCTCTTCCGCTCTAATCTGGCCTGTGCCCGGCTATCATTTACATTTCCAAAACACCATGTTGATCATATTATACGCAGGCTCACAAACTGCAGGGCACACCTGCATCAAAGGCAATGAAGTTCTTCCTAAGTATTTAAGCTTACTGCCCTGTGAGGTTCTGCTACAGGTAACATATGACTTATTCTGACTTCTATATCATGAAGCTTCTTCTGGCTTTTCCGGAAAGATTAAACCCCATTCTTTACCCCTCTCCAAAGCCGGTGCACGTCTCTCATCTGCTAATGATTCCCTCCTGTGAAACCTGGTTATCCTCCTTGACTCTACCCCACAGTTCAACACAGAATCACATAGATATATACACACATATGTACAACGATAATGCTTTTCTCCCCACCAACTCATTTCTCTCCATACCTGGCATGTTACAGGTATAAATAAATGTCTGGTATCACTCCATCCCCACACACCTTAATGTGGTGTATACTTGCTGTTCAACAAAATGCTTTCAGTTTGATATTTTACATTAAAAATTAAAAATGTATTTTTACTCCATCTATTATTTTAGGTAAACATCATGTTAAGAGTTTAAAGTGAAGCAGAAATAAGGTTGATTAAAGGGAATGTGTGGCTAGGATCATTTCTATATCAAATATAACTCCTTCAGGTACACCAACAGTTTCTAAATTAATATTTTAAAACAAACTTTAAAAGCCTGCAAATAAAGTCAGTCTAAGGTGAACATTTCTGATAAGCAACTAATGTTATGTAATTCTAAGTGCAAAATGTACCTATCAGGTTCAAATCAAGTACAGACGTGGTTTTGAAAGGGGGGATGTAGAGGTCAGAATACCTAGCAGACTGGGCTCATGGTGGTGGGCTGGGACAGACTTGAAGCTTTCCAACAGATATTTCTGTATTTCATATAATGTTTGCATTTCATACAACATTTTCACTGTACTCACTAACTTATCCTCAAGATAGGGCCCTGGGGTGCTTAGACAGAGCAGGCAGCCACTGTATAGTGAACTTGGAAAAGCTCTGAAAGGTCACCATACTCAGAAACACTTTTCTCTCATTTTCACAGCACCTGAAATGTCAATTTCCAATAGTTAAAGCAAGGAAGCCCAGTTAAAATGCAAATGCACATACAGTGCTAGAAGAAATGACATAAGGGGGAAAAAAGTACTCCAACCTTACCGTCTTCCCAGTTCTGCCTCAGGCCAGCCTGCTGAGAGGAAATCCTATATAGCTTCAAAGTAAAGAACTAGGGTGTGCTTTTTGGGACTTTTGTGTCCTGATTCTCAAGATAATTCTCTCTGCTTGAACATTCTACATTTACTTTCTTTAATATTTATGCCCTTTTGAATATTCTCCCAAATGTCCCAAAGTATTTCAAAGAGATGAATTTGATTATTCCATTTCTTCAAGGGTGTCTAAGTTTAGACATCTGGGGACCCTGGCAAAGGGTGTAACAGATGATTTAAACTAGGCACAGAGCTGGTCTGCACAGGTTCATAACAAATTTGCCAAATGAAATTCCTCTGGTAGAACATTGTATGCCCATCAGAGCAAGGGAGACCTGAGAATAATTATTTTCATAGAAATCTACTCAGATATGCCTACTTTAACCCAATTAAGACTTCATCAAACTCTGTAATGTCACTGAGAAGTAAACACTTTCCATGTGGACTTTTAAGCCACATTTTCTAAACAAACACCATTATAAATCTCTTCTATAATTTAAAACAGAAGAAAATCAATTCCAGATATTGAATTTGCAATTATTGATCTACTATTTCTGAATATTAGTAGAAGTAAAAGTTACTACTGTTCAGACTACCTCTATAGTCAGTAAAAATATAACCCCCCAATATATTCTAGTTTTACTGAATTCCCATTTGTACTATGATTAATTTAATGGGGCTTGGAAGGTAGAAAGGTAAATTTATCAAATTTATTTCAGTCTCTCAGCAACAGAAGAAAAAAGATCAAGATTTGCCAACTCTGATGACTTTAAACATAGTATCATCATTTACCTATTTTCCTTCGTGATTATGTTTTTGAATTTTTTTCCTTATCTGGAGTTACCAAAGGCAACTTCTTTCAGTGCAACAGAGAAATAGTTATAATGTTTATCAAGCAAAGAACTCAGGAATAGAGGGAAGGAAAAGGATTTTAGATTGTGTCAAATAAATTTCTCTGTGTTATTATTTTTGTCACCAAGAGCATCACAATCTGAGAAAAACACATTAACTTCAGTGAGAATATCTGAAGAACTTACTAGAAATCAACTCTCTCTTCTATCAAACACAAGACCAGTCACTTGAAAGATTGTTGGTTCTGATTTTTTGTATACAGGTCATAATTTCCAACACACACAAGTCATTCACATTTGAAGTCCTGCCAAAACACACTTTGCCCACAACAAGAACCAATTTAAGGTTAGCGCTGAAAGAAAAAGGGTGTCACAGAGACATGGTTTTACCTCGAGATCCTGTAAGACATGCTTGCTGACAAGATACTAGTTACTTCACCATAGTAGAACTGACCATAACCTAAAATCAACTAAGTCTACAAGATACACATACTGATACACACACAAAGATTCGCTCCATAATCCATCTAAAAGCTGTATTGAGATAGAACTGACATCTTGGTCAACAGTGAAAACTAAATAAGAAAAGAAACTTTTTTTTAAAAGCATACTCAACCTTGGAATAAGTTGACAGGTTAATTATATACAGATTTGAAATAAATTGACTGGATGTCAAATACCTACCTTGATATAACTTCATTTTTTTCTTTGAGCCAGAGAATTCTGAAATCTTTTCATTTTAAAAAGTCCATTATTTTCAAGAGGGTTTAGTTACTAGATCATCTGTTCTAAATGAGGGGAACAGAAGGCAAAACTAAAAAAGAATAAACTGCCTCTGCAAATTTGTATTAGTGAGACCATGAATTAGTCTAAGAATCATTTGTATAGTGGTGAAGTTGGCATTAAGTCTATTGTAATAGCCCTTTTAAGATCTCAAAAAACGTCATTAAGCTATCCAGTTATTCAAATTTGTTTTAAAAATTCACTTTTACAAAGCCAAGTGTATTAGTTATTTTGTGATATGCAACAAATTAACCTGAAACTTCATGGCCTAAAACAATGACATTTATCTCACATTTTCTATGGGTCTCAAATTTTGGTGCTGCTTCACTGGGTCCTTTGGCTCAGTCTCTAACAAGACTGTGGTCAAGGTATGGACCAAGGCTGCAGTCATCTTAAGGCTCAACTAGGGGGTGGATCTGCTTCCCAGCTCATTTATGTAGTTGTTGGCAGGATTCAGTTCCTAGAGGGCTGAACTGAGGACTTCATTCCTCTCTGGCCATTGGTCAAAGGCTGCCCTAGCTCCTCGCCTCATGGGCCTCTCTGTAGGGCCGCTCACAATACAGCAGCTGGCTTCCTCAGACCAAGTAAAGTGAGGAGAGCTGGTGGAGGTGGGAGGGGAATAAGGACAAGACAAAAGTCACTTTCTTTTATAACCTCCTCACATATTAGACATATTCTCTTTACTAGAAGAGAGTCAGTAGGGACTGTGCTCACACACAAGGGGAGGGGATTACACAAGAGGGTGATTATGAGGACGTGGGATCATAGCAGGCCAGTGCAGAAGAAGACTGTCACATCATGCAGATGGATTTAAAGTAATGTCTTAAAATGTTTAGATCATGCCTGAGTTATTCCTCTGCACCAAGAGAATCTCTCTTTCAAAAGTCAAGGTTTGGTTATGTCTTTTGAATAATTTCCACGTATATTTCAGAAGATATGATTAAATAACTGACAAATAATGAATGAAGAATTTGTCATAAAATTTTATTCTGGGGCTATATATTGTATTTATTAATAAAATAGATACCTCATTAAATATGCAGCTACCTTTGAAAATATTTTTAAAATTTTAACATAACAAAAGCTAAAACTTCTATAGTACATGTGCTTACCACTCCTTTAAGTACTTTATATACGTAAGATGTGTATATGTGTGTATGTGTATATATATGTGTATATGATGTGTACATGTATATGTATATCCCTATATCAACTATACAGACAGTATTGTAATTAAACTTGTTCAAAAGTAAGACATAGAGAAGTTAAGCATTTGTCCAATATTACATAGCTAGTAAGTAATGGAGTCAAGATTCAGACTCAAACTATGAATCTGGCTCCACAGTTCATGTTCTTAATTACTATACTATATGTTTGTTAAATTAAGATGGTGGATAAATACTCAGAATTATTTTCCTTTTCTTCTTTCTAATCTCCCATCTCTCAAGTTCCTATTCATTAACTAACTTACCCAAAATATTTTACACCTACTAAATTCTAGCATTATATTAAGAATAAAGTATTGTCTTTATGCAGCTTCCAGTATCTTTTTCTTAGACCCTTCCCTTGTTTGTTTCTTTTTCATCCTTAAAATTTATCCAGTTAGGTACTTCAGAATCTGCTATTTCCTTTATTTCCTTTTTATTATTAAAGTTTTTCAAACTATAAAAAGTTGAAAGACTAATAAATACCTATAAGCCCTTTCTTAAATTCACCAACTATTAACATTTTTTACCACATCCTCTGTTTTAATCTCTCTCCCTCTCCCTCTCATACACACACAAGCCTGTGCACACACACACATATTATTCTTTTGCTAAGCCATTTGATAATAAATTTTAATACTTCTTTTAAAATATGAGAACCTCAGAAGAATATAATTTCATTTATTCTTCCATCCTTTGCTATTGTTGTCATATACTTTAAGGTTACATGTGGAATAAATCCCACAGTACATTATTATTTTAAACAGACAGAAATTTTTTAAAGAAAATTTTAAAAAGGTGATTATTTCTTATTTACCCCCTCCCAGTTTATCATTTCCAGTGACCTCCATTCTTTCCTGTAGATCAAAATTTCCACTGGTGTCGTTTCCCTTAGCATAAAGAACTTTTTTTTTAGCATTTCTTATAGTACAAGTCTGTCGATGAATTCTGTTTGTTGTCATTTATCTAAAAATGTATTTATTTAATCTTTAATTTTGGAAGATGTTTTCACTGGAAATAAAATCCTGGGTTCAATTTTTCCTTCTTTTCAACACGTCTGAGATGCCATTCCATCCTTATCTGTATTCTGCTATGGCTCGTATCACTTTTCCCATGTACATAATGATATTTTATCTCCTCTGGCTGGTTTGAGGGTTTTCTCTTTAACATTGGATTTTAGCAGTTGGACTGAGATCTATCTGAATGAGGTTCTCTTTCTATTTATCCTGTCTAGTATTGACTGAAATTCTTGAACTTGATATTTTAAAACTAATTTGGCAAGCATTCAACTATGATTTCTTCAAAAAATTCTCTGCTCCATTTTTTCTCTCTTCTCTTTTTGGGACTCATATTACATGTAACTTAGATCACTTTGACCTTGTCTCTCAAGTTATTGAGACTCCACTTTTTTTCAAGCTTTCCCTGTTTTCTTTGGATAAACTACTCTCTATTGGTCTGTTTTCAAGTTCACTAACCTTTTCTGCATTCTCCAATTTTATTTTAAGCCCTTCCTTGATTTTTAAAATGTCAGATATTGTAATTTTTAGCTCTAAAATTTTCATCTGGCTCATTTTTATAGTTTCTACTTCTCTGCTGAGATTTCTCCATAGATTTATTTATTGTGAACACCCTTTCCTTTAAATCACTGAATATATTTAAAATAGAGGCTTTAAAGTCCTTTTCTAATAGTTCCAAAATATGAATCACTCAAGTTCTATTTCTATTAACTGCCATTTTGTTGATTATGAGGCATACTTCCTTGATTACTCACATCTAACATACTTTAAAATGTTTCTAGTAATCATTAAGGATGATATTATTCCTGAGAGTTTAAATTATATTTGTCAACATAAATATTTTGGATTTTGCTTTCTTCAATTCACAATATATCACAGAGACTATTCTATATTTTTAATCAGATATTTCTCATTATTTTTCACAGTTTCATAGTGCTCCATTGTGTGACTATATTATGGTCTATGTGCACTGTTTCCTAGAAAATTATCTGTGTTATCTCAGTTTCCTAATCTATTTTCAGAGAGTTAGGAAAGAGTCTCATAATTTTTAGTTTTTTTTGGTTTCAATATACAGTAATATATTATCTAATCTGTTTTCAGAGAGTTAGGCAAAGAGTCTCATAATTTTTAGTTTTTTCTGTTTCAGTCTATAGTAAGATATATATCTTATTTCCATTTATTTTTTATTCTCCCCTTTTTTCTTGATCTAGGTAGATAGTGGCTTGTTTAATTTATTAATGCGTCAAAATGCCAATATGTGATGTGTCTATTATTTCTTCTCTTTTTCTCATTTCTATAATACTTAATTAACTTCACTCTCTTTCCTCATTATTTACTTTTTTCTGTTTTTTTTTTTTTTTAAAGCTTTACTTGTTATGTTTCTGGGTTGAGAAATTAATTCATTTATATCATTCTTTCATATTTATATAAATATTTCAGATTATGAATTTTTCTCTTATCATTGCTTTATTTGTATCACTTAGATTTGAATATTTGGAGTTTTAGTATTAATTTTTGGAAATTCTGAAATCAGTGTTTGTATTTTCCTTTTTCCTCAGAAGTTGTTTAGTAGAGAATCCTGATATTTCCAGGTTGAAAAGTCTTTTTAAATTAATATCTAGTTTTGTTGTATGTTGATAAGAATATGTCAGTATTATTGAAACTTTATAACATACGAAGATTTTATTTATAGCTTAATAAATGGTCAACTTGTATGAATGTTCCAAGTGCACCTGAGAAGACTGTATATGCTCTATTATCATGATGTACATTTCAATATATATTTATAGTATCTACCTTATTGATTATGTTATTTAGTTCTTCTACATCTATTTCATTTTGTCCTATCTTAGAGTGAAATTGATGTACAGTTGACCCTTGAACAATAGGAGGGTTAGGGGTGCCAACCCTCTGCACAGTTGAAAGTTTGTGTGAGGCTTATAGTCAACCCTCCATACCCCTGGTTCCTCAGTACCTGAGGTTCCTCCATACTTATGGTTCCTCTGCATCCATAGATTCAACCAAGCATGGATTGTGTAGTACTCTAGTGTTTACTACTGAAAAAAAGCTAGCATATAAGTGGACCCATGCTGTTCGAGTCAACTGTATTAAAATCTTCTTTTACTTTGCTGCGCCATTTTAAGACTGCAACGTTATAAATTAACATGAAAGATCTATGCTTTTCAGAAAAACTTGCATGCTCATATGTTGAGAAATTTCATGGTGTGATCAACCTTACCTCTTAAGTCTTTATGAGACATTTCCCTGAAATTCATACTCTTAATATTCGACTCCCTTGCCATGCTTTTTCAGACTATCTTACTGTTCTATTTTTTATTCCTGCCCCTTGGATCAACTTTCCTTGTCCAGCAAATTCCAATTCATCTATCTAAGCTGCTTCTTCTTCCTCCACTTTTTCTCTTCAGTGAAGTCTTCCCAATCCACTCAGGAAGCTAATAAGTCCTTCCCCTGCAGGTTGCTAAAAGCATGATTTAAGCATTTATCATTATGGAATGATGTAATGATTTTATTTCCCCTATTCTTCTATTGTCTCCTTTACTTGGCAGTAAGCTCTTTGAGGGCAAGGAGATTGTCTTTTTTACTTTTATACCTAAAGAGTCTCGTACAGTGAGTGGCACACAGAAGATCCTCAATACATATCTGGTAGATGGTGATCCAGTTAACTCTAATAGCCGTGAATACTTTCTGAATGCCATACCTTTATCTCACTTATTTCTCACAACCACCCTGATTTCTTATATATAGCAAAGTACCCTTTCGACAATGATTCTACTTGCTGTACGTACCCTTGTATGCTTCTACTATATACATTAACATGTTGGATTGCCACTATTTTCCTATATATCTGGTTCTCTACTAGATAATAGGCTCTTTTCTGAGGGGAAAGTTACAACAGGCTGGTATAGAGGAATTGCTAAGAAATTGTTTGTTGGATGCGTGAATAAATGAGTAAATAAATGAGATTGGTACCATTGCCAAGAAAACACTCTGCTTGCTATTATTAGTATTTAATATAATATTATATTTAGGGGAGAACATAATGAATGTAATATTTGTTATACATAATTATCATACTTAAATCATTGTTAAATTAGTAACCAGAATGTTTGGGGTACATATATTTTAATAGAAAAGGCAGTTCTAAAGTAATAAAGACATAACATATTAATAAACGACTATGTTTCTTGATCACAAAGCCAATGATTTCACCAACACATACTTTGGAGGAAAAAAATCTAGACAGAAAAATAGCTATCTCTTCTGAACAATGAGACTATATTAATGAATGGTATATATGACACACATAAGTCCTTCTAGTTCTAAAGGACTGTGATGTAACATTCCAGTTCATGCAATCATTGTTTTCCTTTCAAGGAATACTTTCAAGCCATCGAATTACACTGTCTTCTTAGTTGATGTATACTCGTTAGAATTTTTGGACAAAATATTTTTTAAAAATGTTGGGATTATTATATGTGAACAATAGCAAGAGATACTCCACGTGGCCCAAGGAGGTCATTTATAAAGTGTTGATAAAGAAAATGAATCAATTTCTATACAAAATAGAGTGCCACCTATTGAAAATAGAGCTATAGGTAGGTTTTCTACCTTAAATTATAGGCTCTGAAACCTTAACACTTGATAATTACAAAACAAGCTTTTCAATAAAATTATCTGTGATTTCCTATTGCCCTCTACTCCCAAACTTTCTAAAAAGTCATTTTCATTTTTCTAAAGCTTTTAAATCACTCAACTTAGATCAATGGAGCTGAATCAACTTGAGATGCCTAATAATAGTCTTAATTTTATGACATATCTTACTGACTCTTTATCCTTCTGGAGAAAAAGGTTTCTTATCCCTTCCCCCTCATACACACACAGAGAAAAGCCCATGAATAAATTAAAGAAACACATTGAGCCACATATTCTTATGGATTATCTAGACTTCCAATTATTTCCAAGTAAAATTCAGAGAGCTGACTTAAGTCAACAGATGGTTTAGGGCTTGTTTAAAGAAGAAATTATTTCACTCCATATGTAAGCTTGTGAGACATGCAATCAACTGCTGCACTTTTGCACATAATTTCTAGAATTCCATTTTAAGAAAATGCATCCAGAGGATATTCAATAGAGAACCAGTAGCTTTAGAGTTTCTTCCCCTTTTAGAGTAGCCAGGACCTCATGAGCTTATCTTGCTGGTCCTTAATAAACTGGTTTGAAGCTGCTGCTATTTTATGTTATTTTTATCTCAAATCCATTTAATTAATTCTGTTGATGATGATTTTAAGCATTTTAATTAGCTATACTTGCACTTCTGGACTACTGAAGCTAAAAACAATACTGTATATCCTTCTAAGAATTAAAGTAATCATTTATGCAAAGTTCTTCTGAGACAATTATTTCATATGGGTTGATAATACTTCTTAGAGTGGCAACCAGGAAGGCTGATGTGCTTTATTCCTCTGGTTCTACTCTTCTTTTTGGCCGACCCATCTACAGTGAATTTACCAATTCCACTGGCTTTCCTCTGAGTGTAATGACTTTCCTTGTACTGTGTTAAAAATATATCCCCACAAATCAAGAAGAAGCAGATTCAGACTAAGTGGCTGAGAAGATTTACATTCTATTGCTAACTCAGTTATTACTCTGCTGAAAACTCCATAGCATCAATATAATGAATCCCTTAACTTCTGCAGCAAGCACAATTTTTACTCCCAACCTCATTGGCTCCCAACTTTCTGCTTGACCTTTTACAATCTGTGTGTGGCAGAACTTCATTACAACATTTTAATGATGCACAAATGGCACACAACACCAAGGTCACAGAAGATCCCAAGTGAAAACTTTTCAAACACAACTAGAATAGATATTGAGATCTCATTTAAGAGGCAGAATAACCTTATGGAGAAATCATACCTTAGGATTCAGTGTGTTCCCCAAGGGCTGGTAATGCAAAATACTGACAAGGTGGTAAGTTGAATAACTATCCTCAACAAATGTTTTTTAAGAGGAAAAGAATCTGATTTCACAAGCTATAAATGGCTAAGAGATCCTAAATGGCTCTTCCGGTGTCCCATCTCAGTGCTAGAAGGATAATAGCTTTAGAATTCCAAGCCAGACAGGTTTCATTATATAATTCACAACGTTGATGTAAGCTCAATGAGGCCAACACTCTTATATATTTTTTCTTATCAGCTTGAGCTGGCAAAAGGCACCTCAAACTCCCATTGTAAAGTAAGCTAAGAATGTGAAAAGCACAAAATTACAGCATGGCTCTTCTCATGGTTTATTGACTGAAAGTGGAGGAATCTTGAATGCGTAGGAGTAAGCAAGTTGAATTGTAGGGCAGGATGGGATATGGCAAGAAAGAGGAAGGGAGAGTTTGATTCTGATCAGCAATCTCCTTCAAGAAAAATGAATATTTGCCCGGGGAGGGAGAGAGTAGAGATAAAGAGCCTCAAGGAAATGTTTGGTCCCACTTGCTTTAAACCTTACTGCTCAAGGAGAGTAAAGGAGAACACGTGTTCTGGTTCTTTTTGCAGTTTTAAATCAGTTCCAGGGTCGTTCCCATTTCCTCTTTTCCTGCCCTTCCTCATTTTCCCTCTTTCTCTATTTTCACATCAACTCAAAAAGTCCAAGTTATGCATGGCTGAAGTCGTGTGATCTGCTAACATATGAGATGGGGTGGCCTGTTCAGGTTTAGCTGGAAAAGGGAAAACATTCCAATTCACTGCTTCCCCTGCCATATTCATCCCCCAACTCAACATTTTTTTTTATAGAGTACATAATGAATGCCATGTGAAAACACAAATGAAAAATAAAAATGATCCTGAATTGAGGCTTCTAGGCCAACATTGGTGGTACCATGATGATTACTCTCAATGCCCTTAGGAAAGCTAAGTAACTTCTCTGGGTGCCTCTCCTCCAACCCACACACTCACCAGCAGTTTTAAAGGGGACAAAGATGAGAATTCAGAAGCCACATAAATTATTTCTAAATCCATGAGGGCCTTGAGCCCTTAGATGCAGTGTATACAAGAATGTGAGTTATATATCATACAGCCAGCTTCAAATCTCCAGCTTAGACACATGATAGCCATGCAAATTCAGCACAATTACTTAACTTCTCTGTGTCTCAGTTTCTTCCCATCAGTTAGTGATAACATCTAACTTGAGTGGTTATTAAAAGAATTAGAAATAAGAATCCATATAGAGTGGCATATGACTTGATTCAAATATTGCCAGAAGTCATAGATGTTCATTTTCACCAGCCAGAGTCTCAAGATTTAAAAATGGCTATTAGCTTAAAGAACATGTATTGCTTTTCCAAGGTTTTTGCAGAAAAGGCCATCTGATTTGGTTTAGCGCGCTATTTAATAGGAGGTAAAATTGGGAGTAGAGGCTGATGCATATTATATCCTATTCACAAATTTGATTACTAAAGTTCCCCCACACTCCCCTAAAACCCCTTCATTTATAGTGTCTTTGTTCTTAAGCCATCTTATCCCATTGGCATTGAAAATACTGTTATATGGAATTCCAACATAGTATCTTTTCCATGCAAATTTGCCTTTGAGGACATGCTAACCCATGGCTTTATTTCATAGTCTAAATCAATGCTACGCACAAAGTGATCCCTTTACTAGATTAACTGCCTAGGCTCGACCAGGAAGAAATACTAGATTGCACCATTTACCCTGTCAGGTTCTCTGCCATAGGCTTCAGGGCCCAAGCAGTCTGATGGCTGGCAGCTTTGGTAGTGAGCACAGATGGAGAATAATTGAGGTGCCCTAGTTAGCACCAGGCACATTGTGGAAGCTCAGAAAAGTATTAAACAGCAATGGGAAACTGTTCATATTCTCTTTACATACAGCTGTTATACACATTTGTGAATATATTTGTAGATCAGATCACTCACATTTCATCCTCAATCCTGCAGGGTTGAATGTGAAAGACCTGGCATTTGCTTAAGAGTTCTCAATATCTTGCCCAAGGATATGCTGAACTTTTGGCAACAGAAATTATCTATAGGCAAGGAGGTATCGACAAATTCAGTGCTTTAGATATTTCTGCATAGAAATTTGCTGCTTTAAAATCTTAGAAAAATGGTATGGATTATTATTTTTTCACAATAACCATACAATGCATATATCTACTTCCAAACTATCCTTACACTTTCTGGCAGAGGTAGGTCAGAAAAAATTAATGATAGGAGATTAATTAATATTTTTATTAATATTTAAAATACATATGCAGGTTGATTTATAATGCAAATTCCTCAAGTAGTTTTTGACTGGTATTCATCTATTTATGAATTCTTCAACAAATATATATGCGTATTTACCTATTGTGCTTCAGGCAATTTCATGGGCCCTGGGAAATGGCAAGAAAGAAGCAAGATGAAATACATAAATCTCTTTATCAGTGCTACAACATGGCACTCCTAATGCTCTTTTCCAAAATCTGTAAAAGTGAGATTCATCTGCAGTGGAATGGGAAGTGTGTCCAATTCATGTGCTTTTTATCTAGTTTAACTGTAACAGGTACTCTCCAGTATAAATGCTTTACTTTGCCATAAAATTTCATTACAGAATGTGTCAAAATGATGTACAAGCAAAGGGAGTTAAAGAAGTTAAATTTTCATAACTCTAAAAGTCAACTGTGAAAATAAAAACTGCCTCTCTGCCTAATTCCCCATGCACAGACTGCTTTTACATGAATAATGATATAAAAGGCTCTGAGCTCATTCACTTGACAAAGGAGGCATAAAAAATTCTGGTAAATATATTCTTACCTGCCTTGTTACCATTTGCCATCTGTATCGTTACTGCATTCAACAGTCACTTCACTGCAAATGCAAAGAAATCATCTTAACTACAACTCTCTCTTCCCTCAAAATCACAATCAATGCCGTGGGATAATACCAATCCAAATATTTTACTCTTCCTTCTATCTCTGACTTCACAAGGACTTCTCTTCAGCATCTATCTCCTTTCTATTGTGAAAGAGGTAGGAGGTCTTAGCAAATTACAGGAAATGACTTAACCCCACCCCCCCAGCAGAGCTAATTTTGTAATTATACCCAGGGAATTCAACAATTCTCTTGACTGAAGATGATTCTTCTCTATATTGAAAGGTCATCCTTTTTGACTGAGCTTTGCAATGGATACAGATGGACAGTTGAAGGGGGAAAAAAAAGGGACCCCCACTTAGCAAGTGAGACGACCAGAATCAACTCTGGAGGATCAATGGATGACAGGTGTGGCAGCCAGACTGCCCTCCCATGGACATCCACACCACGACCACTGCAGGATCAAGGTTACTTTCAGCCAGAGCTGGCTACTGGTAGCAAGGATGACAAATAAGGAGGATGAGAAAACTTTATGGAAGGGCATTCCTCAAATCCAGTTGCCGAGCAACTCATTTTTATGTCCTGTGTCTTGGTGGGAGGTTTCATATACACGTCAAATTATCCTTTCACCTTTCTGCCTGGCCACCTACACACCTGGGGCTAGACTGTTAGAATGAGACATCCAGGAGTCCCTGCTGGCAAATTAAGGTTCATCAGCATCTCCACCAGAGCTGGCTTCTTTTTCTGCTAAGCACTGCAGCATTAACACATGTCTAATTACCAGGAAGTTTCCTCTCCCCCCACAAAAACAGTGCCCTGACACATCAACACCTCTAAATTTTGTTGTGATAAAAAACGCCTAAGTTATGACTTACTTCTCTCCTCCTCTAATTACAGTTTAGGGCCAATTTAAAGCCAATTAAGTTCTTGGTTTTTTTCCCCCCAGTCTGCCATTAATAGGCCCTAAATTACAAGAATATAAGAAGCTGTGGAACATCAGTCTACAGTCACAATACTTTCAGTAGAGTTGTCATGAAATTACAGAAGGATAACGAAATGATTAGATGTAATTAAGCGGGAGGAAAATAGGACCCAACTCAAACTGTCAATCAGCAAGTAATTAATCTTAATGTAGAAAAATGAAAAAAAAAATATAAGTGGTTAAAAGTCATATTATAAAAACTGTATTTCCCAAGGGAACGAAAGCATCCAGAGGTGAGTTAGAAGTCCTTTACTATTAATTTGATCAAGTTCATATTTACCATAATAAATGACAAGGCTTCTCAATTTATTAAAATGCCTGAAAGGAGAATGGTTTTCTTAAATCTGAAATATAGCACTTGAGCTTATTAGCAAATGACATAGAGAAATTTAATGTTTTATTAAATGGTTCATTGCAGGAAAACAGAAACAGAAATGGCCATTTATCTTCAACGAGTAACTATAAAAATCCCATTACATACACTGGTCTTACAGAACTTCTATGATGAGAACTTTGAATTCTCCTTTGTACTGAAAGTAAAACCTGCTCCAATGAAAGATTTAAGGTTTACTCACCTTTCAAGAAAATTATAACCCTGAGTTAGTAAGAAAAAGCTCAAGTAGACTGTTTAAATGACATCTGAATGATAATAATTCTGTATTACATATAATTCAATAAAGAGAAAAAAATTATTCTCAGAAGGGAAAGATTAAAAAAGATCTCCCAGTCCATCTTTCTTCCCATCCATATGAATTGCTTTCAGAACCTCTAAAACTTGAATCTAAAAACGAGAGAAAGAAAAACTATTCTACTCTTAGTAAGAAAACGCATTTGAAAGAGAATGAAGTAAGGGGGAAAAGCAGACATAAGGAATTACCCAATACACTTATTATATCACTGCAAATTATCTAAAAGTATTTCTGGAAAAATAGGCTATAAGATATCATGGTTAAGAGCTTGATTTCTGGGGACAGATCTTTGCTCAAATTCCCTAGTGCAAATTCCTTAACCTCTTTAAGTTCCTCATCTTTAAAAAGGGGATAATAATAGTATCTTCCTCATTGAGTTGTGAGGACTAAACAGTAGAAGTAACACATGCAAAGCCCTGAGCACAAAATTTGCTCTGCATACTGGAATACTGAATACTGGAAAAAACAATGTAGACTTAGATTCTACTGGAATAGATAAAATTGGCTGTAACATACTTCTGAGAGGCAAACAGAACTAATTCAATGTCCAGTAGAACTGGATAGATATACCTGACATTAAGAACGTTGTAAATTCATTTATAATAAGATCAAGGAAGAAGTCAGGTATGTACTGGGGTAACATTTAGGGAGTGCTTACCACTGTTTGCAATGATATGCAAACAATGCTTATGACAGCATTGTTTTATCTGTTTACAGGTCAAATCATTTAATTCTCATCCAAAAATTTGAGATAGGTTCCACTGCTGCCTGTCTGGATATTCCATTAGCTATTTCAGGATGGGGTTTATGTTTTAAGAGGAGGACCAAACATAGTACATGGCATTCAGTTACTTAGGAGCTATGGACTAAAACCATGAATGAATCTTTCCAAAGTGCCCAAAATCGTTAATGATTTCACACATCCCACAAGGTAAGTCTAAGTCCAAGGTAAGTCCCTCTCTCCAGATTTCTCTCCAGCTTTATCTGAAAAAGGCCCAGCATTCTAGCCCTATAAAACAAGTCACGATTTCTTGATAAGTTCACGAATTCATGATCAATACTTTTTTTTTTTGTCCTGGCCTTTCTGCAGCCTAAAATATGTTGCCCCTTCCTATGTCTGCCAACTTCCTCTTCTTTCCAGGGCTATAGCTCAAATACAGTTTCTTCAGTGAAATCTTCTCCAGTTCCTTCAACCAGAATTAACATCTCTCTATTCTGTGTTGTGGGTGCCACTTAATGTGCTTTGGGTCATTTGGTGATTCATTCATTCAGTAATTAAATATTAAATGTCAGTGTTGAGCACCAGGCACTTTTAGGCACTGGAGAGAAAAGACAGACCTTTCCTTTAAGGTATTCACACTCAGAAAAGTAAACCCATATGCTCGAATGCAGGTAATGAGTACTGTGATATATACAGAGGGTAAGCACAGTAATGGGGCTTTGAGTCACAGTCTTGGAAGGCTTTCTGTAGGAGGTGACTTGAGGTGTTGAATTTTGACAAGCAAGTCAGGGGTTAGTTGGGAGGAGAAGTCAGGGTCATTCCAGGAAGGAGAAACCACAAGTGGAATGGCAGAGGGTGCCACGTGGTTTGCAAACTGCAAGTAATTGAAAAGAGTGTTACTTAAAACTGTGATCCCCCAACTCGATGGTAGACTGTCCAAAAGAGTTAAGTTCAGAATTTGGGAGTAAGTGTGCAGAAACTTTCATGGAAGTTTGATCCTGCTATGACATCAAGCATCAATGGACTCATCATTGCCTTGAATATGGTATAAACCAATTCTCATTGTTGAACAAATGATTCACATGTGGCATAAGCAGCGTTCCTAGTCACATGCAGTAGGACCATGTATGCGTCCAACGTGAATTAGAAATAAACGAAAGTAATCGGTCCTTCAACCCAGTTTGAGAAGCACCGATTTGGAACACCTGAAGCACTGTCAGAGGAGATGGCAAGAAACTAAGAGAAGTGAAGGGTCAGATCATGAAGGGTTATGTGGACTAATATAACAGGTTTTATTATAGAACTCATTTAAGTCGTCCTCTCAAGGTTATAAACTCTTTGTCAATGATTTTATTTTAGACATCTTTGCATTCCTCACAGCTGCTCAGTTCTGTACTGTCAAATAATTTGAGTACAATTACTTGGTTGTGTGTCTGGTTCTCTTCATAGAAAGAGTCTAGTTGGTCTCCATGTAGTAACTGAGGCTTTCTTGATATGTTAGTGCAACCTCTTTGCTGTTTGAAAGCACTGACTTAGGTTTACCAGTCTGTCAATTTTCCATTTTGTTTAGTTACTCAGAGCTCCAAGTGAGGCGCTGGGAATAGAGTCATGAATTAGACCCAGTCCCAGCTGTCTAGTTGCTCATAACTCAGTGGAAACACTTGAAAGAGTCATATCTGTTGTTCACAATGGAACAATATTTTGAACAAATTATGCATATTTCCTATTCTGAAGATTTTTAATAGTGAAGGAAGGCAACAATTTTAAAGTAATCAATTTTAGGTAACGTTGTGAATTTTCTTCTCTAATAATTAGACACCCCAGGAGATGGTAGCAAAATGAAATGAAGGAGGAATTGAAGAGTAGCAATTGGGAAAGAAGGACAAGGATTAGGGAATTAGAAAATGAGAGAGGATGGCTCTGGGGAGAAAGAAAGAAGGGTAAGGAAGGGCCAAAGCCAAAAGGGAAACAACTGTTAACTGTTAGTACCTGGAGCCAATGAGCATTTAGCCTCAGCCACTCCCTACTGTTCCTTTTCCAGACACTAATCCATCAAAACGACGACTTCAAGAGTATACAAAACAAAGGTTTACTTGAAATGATTTCAAACAAATAGAAGTTCAGTAAAACCAACTGAAAAAAGTACAATAAATTAAATATGATGTCAAAACTGTATATTGATCTGTGCGGTTAGATGGCGGAAGAGTAAGACGCGGAGATCACCTTCCTCCCCACAGATACAACAGAAATACATCTACACGTGGAACAACTCCTACAGAACACCTACTGAACGCTGGCAGAAGACCTCAGACCTCCCAAAAGGCAAGAACCACCCCCCCCCCCCACGTACCTGGGTAGGGCAAAAGAAAAAAGAATAAACAGAGACAAAAGGCTAGGGACGGGACCTGCACCAGTGGGAGGGAGCTGTGAAGGAGGAAAGGTTTCCACACACTAGGAAGCCCCTTCGCGGGCGGAGACTGCGGGTGGCGGAGGGGGGAGCTTCGGAGCCGCGGAGGAGAGCGCAGCAACTCCCAGAACTTCTGCTGCCAGTGTCCTTGTCCCCACGGTGAGCCACAGCCACCTCTGCCTCTGCAGGAGACCTCCGACAGTAGCAGGTCACCACAGAGAACTGAGTAGAGTTCCCTGTGCAATAACAGAATTGTTTGGAAAAGTGAAATTGGAATTGAAGTTCAAAGGAAAAAGTGCAAAATATATGACTACTTAAGGAGAGCGCGTGAACACAGCCTGCAGCGGGTTAGTGCGCCACGGCTGGCCGGGAGGGAGTCCGGGGAAAAGTCTGGACCTGCCGAAGAGTCAAGAGACTTTTTCTTACCTGTTTCCTGGTGCGCGAGGAGAGGGGATTAAGAGCGCTGCTTAAAGGAGCTCCAGAGACGGGCGCGAGCCGCGGCTAAAAGCGCGGACCCCAGAGACGGGCGCGAGCCGCGGCTAAAAGCGCGGACCCCGGAGACTGGAACGAGATGCTAAGACTGCTGCTGCCGCCACCAAGAAGCCTGCGTGCGAGCACAGGGCACTATCCACACCCCTCTTCCGAGGAGCCTGTACAGCCCGCCACCAGGGATCCAGGGATCCAGGGACAACTCCTCCGGGAGAACGCACGGCGCACCTCGGGCTGGTGCAACGTCACGCCGGCCTCTGCTGCCGCAGGCCCGCCCCGCAATCTGTGCCCCTCCCACTCCCGCGGCCTGAGTGAGCCACAGACCCCGAATCAGCGGCTCCTTTAACCCCATCCTGTCTGAGCGAAAAACAGACGCCCTCCGGCGACCTACACGCAGAGGCGGGGCCAAATCCAAAGCTGGGCCCCTGGGAGCTGTGAGAACAAAGAGAAAGGGGAATATCTCCCAGCAGCCTCAGAAGCAGCGGATTAAAGCTCCACAATCAACTTGATGTACCCTGCATCTGTGAAATAAATGGACAACGAATCATACCAAATTAAGGAGGTTTGAGAGCAAATTAAGCAAATTAAGGACTTTGAGAGCAAGATTTATGATTTTTTCCCCTTTTCCGTTTTTGTGTGTATGTGTATGCTTCTGTGTGAGATTTTGTCTGTATAGCTTTGCTGCCACCATTTGTCCGAGGGTTCTATCCGTCCGTTTTTTATTTTTTTAATTTTTTTCTTAATAATTACTTTTAATTTTAATAACTTAATTTTATTTTATTTTACTTTATCTTTGTTCTTTCTTTCCTTCCTTCCCTCCTTTAGACAACGAATCATCAAAAATTGAGAAGGTGGATTATGAGACCAAGATTTATGATTTTTTTCCCCTTTTCCTCTTTTTTGTGAGTGTGTATGTGTATGCTTCTGTGTGAGACTTTGTCTGTATAGCTTTGCTTCCACCATTTGTCCTAGGGCTCTATCTGTCCGTTTATTTTATTTTATTTTTTCTCTTAATAACTTTATTATCTTTATCTTTATTTTATTTTACTTTATCTTCTTTCTTTTTTCCTTCCTTCCCTCCTTCCTTCCTTCCTTCCGCCCTCCCTCCCTCCCTCCTTTCTTTCTTTCTACTTCTACTAATTCTTTCTACATTTTCTCCCTTTTATTCTGAGCCATGTGGATGAAAGGCTCTTAGTGTTGCAGCCAGCCAGGAGTCACTGCTGTGCCTCTGAGGTGGGAGAGCCAACTTCAGGACACTGGTCCACAAGAGACCTCCCAGCCCCACATAATATCAAACGGCGAAAATCTCCCAGAGATCTCCATCTGAACACCAGCACCCAGCTTCACTCAACGACCAGCAAGCTACAGTGCTGAACATACTATGCCAAACAACTAGCAAGACAGGAACACAGCCCCACCCATTACCAGAGAGGCTGCCTAAAATCATAATAAGTCCACAGACACCCCAAAACACACCACCAGACGTGGACCTGCCCACCAGAAAGACAAGATCCAGCCTCAACCACCAGAACACAGGCCCTAGTCCCCTCCACCAAGAAGCCTACACAACACACTGAACCAACCTTAGCCACTGGGGACAGACACCAAAAACAGTGGGAACTACAAACCTGCAGCCTGCAAAAAGGAGACCCCCCAAACACAGTAAGATAAGCAAAATGAGAAGACAAAAACACACAGCAGATGAAGGAGCAAGATAAAAACCCACCAGACCTAACGAATGAAGAGGAAATAGGCAGTCTACCTGAAAAAGAATTCAGAATAATGATAGTAAAGATGATCTAAAATCTTGGAAATAGAATAGACAAAATGCAAGAAACATTTAACAAGGACCTAGAAGAACTAAAGATGAAACAAACAATGATGAACAACACAATAAATGAAATGAAAAATACTCTAGATGGGATCAATAGCAGAATAACTGAGGCAGAAGAACAGATAAGTGACCGGGAAGATAAAATAGTGGAAATAACTACTGCAGAGCAGAATAAAGAAAAAAATGAAAACAACTGAGGACAGTCTCAGAGCCCTCTGGGACAACATTAACCGCATCAACATTCGAATTATAGGGGTTCCAGGAGAAGAAGAGAAAAAGAAAGGGACTGAGAAAATATTTTTGAAGAGATTATAGTTGAAAACTTCCCTAATATGGGAAAGGAAATAGTTAATCAAGTCCAGGAAGCACAGAGAGTCCCATACAGGATAAATCCAAGGAGAAATATGCCAAGACACATATTAATCAAACTGTCAAAAACTAAATACAAAGAAAGCATATTAAAAGCAGCAAGGGAAAAACAACAAATAACACACAAGGGAATCCCCATAAGGTTAACAGCTGATCTCTCAGCAGAAACTCTACAAGCCAGAAGGGAGTGGCAGGACATACTGAAAGTGATGAAGGAGAAAAACCTGCAACCAAGATTACTCTACCCAGCAAGGATCTCATTCAGATTTGATGGAGAAATTAAAACCTTTACAGACAAGCAAAAGCTGAGAGAGTTCAGCACCACCAAACCAGCTTTACAACAAATGCTAAAGGAACTTCTCTAGACAAAAACACAACAGAAGGAAAAGTCCTATAATAACGAACCCAAAACAATTTAGAAAATGGGAATAGGAACATACATATCGATAATTACCTTAAATGTAAATGGACTAAATGCTCCCACCAAAAGACACAGATTGGCTGAATGGATGCAAAAACAAGACCCATATATTTGCTGTCTACAAGAGACCCACTTCAGACCTAGAGACACAAACAGACTGAAAGTAAGGGGATGGAAAAAGATATTTCATGCAAATGGAAACCAAAAGAAAGCTGGAAGAGCAATTCTCATATCAGAAAAATTAGACTTTAAAATAAAGACTATTAGAAGAGACAAAGAAGGACAGTACATAATATCAAGAGATCGATCCAAGAAGAAGATATAACAATTGTAAATATTTATGCACCCAACATAGGAGCACCTCAATACATAAGGCAAATACTAACATAAAAGGGGAAATTGACAGTAACACATTCATAATAGGGGACTTTAACACCCCACTTTCACCAATGGACAGATACTCCAAAATGAAAATAAGGAAACACAAGCTTTGAATGATACATTAAAAGATGGACTTAATTGATATTTATAGGACATTCCATCCAAAAACAACAATACACATTTTTCTCTAGTGCTCATGGAACATTCTCCAGGATAGATCACATCTTGGGTCACAAATCAAGCCTTGGTAAATTTAAGAAAATTGAAATTGTATCAAGTATCTTTTCCGACCACAACGCTATGAGACTAGATATCAATTACAGGAAAACATCTGTAAAAAATACAAACACATGGAGGCTAAACAATACACTATTAATAACGAAGTGATCACTGAAGAAATCAAAGAGGAAATCAAAAAATACCTAGAAACAAATGACAATGGAGACACGACGACCCAAAATCTATGGGATGCAGCAAAAGCAGTTCTAAGAGGGAAGTTTATAGCAATACAATCATACCTTAAGAAACAGGAAACATCTCGAATAAACAACCTAACCTTGCACCTAAAGCAATTAGAGAAAGAAGAACAAAAAAACCCCAAAGTTAGCAGAAGTAAAGAAATTATAAAAATCAGATCAGAAATAAATGAAAAAGAAATGAAGGAAACGATAGCAAAGATCAATAAAACTAAAAGCTGGTTCCTTGAGAAGATAAACAAAATAGATCAACCATTAGCCAGACTCATCAAGGAAAAAAAGGGAGAAGACTCAAATCAATAGAATTAGAAATGAAAAGGAGAAGTAACAACTGACACTGCAGAAATACAAAAGATCATGAGAGATTACTACAAGCAACTCTATGCCAATAAAATGGACAACCTGGAAGAAATGGACAAATTCTTAGAAATGCACAACCTGCCAAGACTGAATCAGGAAGAAATAGAAAATATGAACAGACCAATCACAAGCACTGAAATTGAAACTGTGATTAAAAATCTTCCAACAAACAAAAGCCCAGGACCAGATGGCTTCACAGGCGAATTCTATCAAACATTTAGAGAAGAGCTAACACCTATCCTTCTCAAACTCTTCCAAAATATAGCAGAGGGAGGAACACTCCCAAACTCATTCTACGAGGCCACCATCACCCTGATACCAAAACCAGACAAGGATGTCACAAAGAAAGAAAACTACAGGCCAATATCACTGAAGAACATAGATGCAAAAATCCTCAACAAAATACTAGCAAACAGAATCCAACAGCACATGAAATGGATCATACAGCATGATCAAGTGGGTTTTATTCCAGGAATGCAAAGATTCTTCAATATACGCAAATCAATCACTGTGATAAACCATATTAACAAACTGAAGGAGAAAAAACATATGATCATCTCAATAGATGCAGAGAAAGCTTTTGACAAAATTCAACACCCACTTATGATAAGAACCCTGCAGAAAGTAGGCATAGAGGGAACTTTCTTCAAGATAATGAAGGCCATATATGACAAACTGACAGCCAACATCGTCCTCAATGGTGAAAAACTGAAAGCATTTCCACTAAGATCAGGAACAAGACAAGGTTGCCCACTCTCACCACTCTTATTCAACATAGTTTTGGAAGTTTTAGCCACAGCAATCAGAGAAGAAAAGGAAATACAAGGAATCCAAATCAGAAAAGAAGAAGTAAAGCTGTCACTGTTTGCAGATGACATGATACTATACATAGAGAATCCTAAAGATGCTACCAGAAAACTACTAGAGATTATCAATGAATTTGGTAAAGTAGCAGGATACAAAATTAATGCATAGAAATCGCTGGCATTCCTATACACTAATGATGAAAACTCTGAAAGTGAAATCAAGAAAACACTCCCATTTACCATTGCAACAAAAAGAATAAAATATCTAAAAATAAACCTACCTAAGGAGACAAAAGACCTGTATGCAGAAAATTATAAGACACTGATGAAAGAAATTAAAGATGATACAAGTAGATGGAGAGATATACCATGTTCCTGGATTTGAAGAATCAACATTGTGAAAATGACTATACTACCCAAAGCAATCTACAGATTCAATGCAATCCCTATCAAACTACCACTGGGATTTTTCACAGAACTAGAACAAAAAATTTCACAATTTGTATGGGAACACAAAAGACCCCAAATAGCCAAAGCAATCTTGAGAATGAAAAATGGAGCTGGAGGAATCAAGCTCCCTGACTTCAGACTATACTACAAAGCTACAGTAATCAAGACAATATGGTACTGGCACAAAACCAGAAAGATAGATCAATGGAACAAGATAGAAAGCCCAGAGATAAACCCACACAGATATGGTCACCTTATCTTTGATAAAGTAGGCAGGAATGTACAGTGGAGAAAGGACAGCCTCTTCAATAAGTGGTGTTGGGAAAACTGGACAGGTACATGTAAAAGTATGAGATTAGATCATTCCCTAACACTATACACAAAAATAAGCTCAAAATGGATTAAAGACCTAAATGTAAGGCCAGAAACTATCAAACTCTTAGAGGAAACCATAGGCAGAACACTCTTTAACATAATTCACAGCAATATCCTTTTTGACCCACTGCCTTGAGAAAGGGAAATAAAAACAAAAATAAACAAATGGGACCTAATGAAACTTCAAAGCTTTTGCACAGCAAAGGAAACCATAAACAAGACCAAAAGACAACCCTCAGAATGGGAGAAAATATTTGCAAATGAAGCAACTGACAAAGGATTATCTCCAAAATATACAAGCAGCTCATGCAGCTCAATATCAGAAAAACAAACAACCCAATCCAAAAATGGGCAGAAGATCTAAATAGACATTTCTCCAAAGAAGATATACAGACTGCCAACAAACACATGAAAGAGTGCTCAACATCAGTAATCATTAGAGAAATGGAAATCAAAACCACAATGAGATATCATCTCACACCAGTCAGAATGGCCATCATCAAAAAATCTAGAAACAATAAATGCTAGAGAGGGTGTGGAGAAAAGGGAACCCTCTTGCACTGTTGGTGGGAATGTAAGTTGGTCCAGCCACTGTGGAGAACAGTATGGTGGTTCCTTAAAAAACTAAAAATAGAACTACCATATGACCCAGCAATCCCACTACTGGGCATATACCCTGAGAAAACCATAATTCTAAAAGAGTCATGTACCAAAATGTTCATTGCAGCTCTATTTACAATAGCCCGGAGATGGAAACAACCTAAGTGTCCATCATCGGATGAATGGATAAAGAAGATGTGGCACATATATACAATGGAATATTACTCAGCCATAAACAGAAACGAAATTGAGCTATTTGTAATGAGGTGGATAGACCTAGAGTGTGTCATACAGAGTGAAGTAAGTCAGAAAGAGAAAGACAAATACCATATGCTAACACATATATATGGAATTTAAGAAAAAAAATGTTATGAAGAACCTAGGGGTAAGGCAGAAATAAAGACACAGACCTACTAAAGAACGGACTTGCGGATATGGGGAGGGGGAAGGGTAAGCTGTGACAAAGCGAGAGAGAGGCATGGACATATATACACTACCAAACGTAGGGTAGATAGCTAGTGAGAAGCAGCTGCATAGCACAGGGAGATCAGCTTGGTGCTTTGTGATCACCTGGAGGGGTGGGATAGGGAGGGTGGGAGGGAGGGAGACGCAACAGGGAAGAGATATGGGAACGCGTGTATATATATAACTGATTCATTTTGTTGTAAAGCAGAAACTTAACACACCATTGTAAAGCAATTACACTCCAATAAAGATGTAAAAAAAAAAAAAAAGAATCATCTGTGAAGGGGTGTTCTTTTTAAAAACTCACATGCAGTGTCATGTATATGTCTTTCCTTTCTTTGTTTTTCTTTCTCTAGAACTTTTCTACATTGCAAACTGAAGCTTTGTATCTGTTAAACAACTAACCATTTCCTCCTTCCCTCAGTCCCTGGAATCCACAATTCTATGTTGTTTCTTTAAGTGTGACTACTTTAGATAGAAATTTGTTTTGTTTTGTTTAATGTATACATGAATTGCTAGCTTCAAAGCTATTTAACACTTTCTTAACAGCTTTGTTGGAATGCTATTATACTATTAATTATTTGATGCTTTTTTTCCTATGGTAAATCGCTAAGCACATTGTACAATATTAATGGCAAAGCATTATAGACATACAACATCAAGTTATGACAATTTGATCTCTATTAAAAACATTTATAGCCTAAAAAACCCCCCCCCAAACTGTATGTAAATATAGAGTTCATTTCAAATGGTTCATTTATAGTTAGTAAAACTGTGTTTGTAAGACCACGAGATTTATATATTTTAAAAATATAACAATGGGGGCTTCCCTGGTGGCGCAGTGGTTGAGAGTCCGCCTGCCAATGCAGGGGACACGGGTTCGTGCCCCGGTCCGGGAAGATCCCACGTGCCGCGGATTTGCTGGGCCCGTGAGCCATGGCCGCTGAGCCTGCGCGTCCGGAGCCTGTGCTCCACAGCGGGAGAGGTTGCAACGGTGAGAGGCCCGCGTACCACAAAAAAAAAAAAAAACCAAAAAGAAACAAGAGAAATCTCAAACAATCTAACCTTACACCAAAATAATTTCAACCTCATCATCATATTTAATTTCATAATGGCACTGAGACCTGAGTGGAACAAGGAATTCTACTCCTAAGTTTTTGATGAGCAGACTGAGACTCAGGGATAGTGAGGAATTGGCCCCTAAATGCATGATATTAAGTCTTGAAGGCAGGAGACTCACCCAAGTTGTTTTTTTCTTTTAAGGTCGACTTCAAGGCACTTTCTTCCACACTCCAGTATCCCGCTAAAAGATAATAGTGCTCTGACAGAATGCAATAACTCTAAAAAGTCCTATACATGTGCTTTGGGACTAGTACAAGGATAGGCATGGAGTACAAATAATCTCATTCTATAATGTTCCTCCCTGGATAAGGTAGTGATTAGTTAGTTATACAACATTATTGCCACATCTATTTTGTTAGAAGCATTTTTGATAGAGTATTGCTGCTACTTTCACAAAGCAGTTGGCACTGTAATGTAATAATCTCGACAGATTAAGCCAAATTGGGAATTCTCTAGAAATCTACTGGTTGCGAGTTTTGTTGTCAGATTTGCAGTACTGGAAATCTCACAGATCTCTGCCATTAGTGGCAGTTACACGGATGCTTAAACTGTACACCCTCTACAGGAAGCAACCAATTACCTCATTTTTCTCTTATTAATGACTAGTAAGATGAGAATTTAAATAAATGATATAGTAAAATATTAGCCTCCAGGCTCGCCATCATAAAAATTTGGTTTGTTCCATTTGATTTTTATTGCCATATTGAAATATACCTGTATATCACCCTATTTGATGCTTTAAAATATATGCAATAATAAGAAATATGGCTATTCACCAAATGTATTTAAGTTAAAAAATAAGCAGGTCCCAATGAAATTTGCTTCATGGGTTTTAAGTGTTGATGCTTATTTATTACAAATTATGCATTCTCAAGTATATTCCTTGCTTAATTAAAAAAAAATCTCATCAATTCTCTTGTTAACTCTTCAATGAAGTCTCCAGAGAAAATAATTACCATACTTATGAAGAAAGAGGAAAAGTAGAACACACTATCAAAAGAGGCCAGAATTGTGTCCGAGTCTGTCTAACACATGCATTACAGACTGATGCACTGAGTAATTTTTCTCCTACCCAATACATGCCTTCTCTTTGCCCCAGTTGAAATGAACCTCATTTTACATTTCCTACCCAACACATTCATAAAGTGGTTCATAGGGGAAAGAATCCAGTGACATCTCAATATCAGTGTGAGGCTGCAAGTAAAAAAGAAATGAATATCTTACTGAAGAACTGCTTGGAGTTGGTGAGCCTTGAGTTAAGTGTTAAAACAGTTTATGCTACATGAATAACTAAATTTCTCCACAGAGGGGAAGGGGGTCTTTATTGGCCCTGGAAAGGCAGAGAATCCATGTCTAGAGCTATTACTGTCAAGCAGATAAATCTACATCTCCTTTCAATACTATTGCATTGCATTTTTATTCAGACAAACAGAAAATTAGATAAAGCGAAAGCATATGAAGCTCGTCTGTCTGCCAGGGATATACTTTTGGCTTCTGGATGGGTGGGAAAAAGATTTTAATGACACAAAGCGTAATTGGACATTGTTTTTGAGGCTCTCACACAGGCTAATGCCACTTACTTTCAAGCAGTAGCTCCTTTTATCAGTTTGATCCAATTAGTTCTCCCCATAGTCCTGAGTACTATAATTACCTCTTCCCTCAGTTTTTGTGAAATGCCCTGGTTTATAAGGTATTCTGTCCCATTCTCGTCCTCCAGTCCCTGAAGCATCCTCCAGGCATCCATGTAGAGTTGATGGCCATATATAAGGGTAAGAGAAAGTCAGAGCCATTCCAAACTGATTGTAAGAAATCTGCCTTGCAGCCAGTTAGTTCTGCTACAGCAAAAGCCAATGCACATAAAGAAAAAGGGAGCTCTCCTTGGTGTATGTGGAGGCTGACCAGCTCACAAAGGTGAGAATGGAATGGTCTCATCAGTGAAACCCCAGCCTTGGCAGCCCTTCAGAGGGACATGCAAAATCTTCCTTCACCCTGTCTCTTAGACTGGGGCTATGAAATTCAGCCCACTTGGGTCTCTTCACAAATCAGCCTAATAACATTAAGTGGCACTCTGAAACGGGAGACCAGTGGGAACTTAGGTGAGTCACTTTATTCCTCGGATCCCAGTTACTTGATCTTAGGAGTGGACTCTTATTTCCTAGTGTAATAATACTTGGAACACGGTAAACACATCAAGTAAAACATGTAAAAGCAGAGTTGGTGCAGCAGAACCAGAAGTAGGGAACCACAGGCCTCCCTGCTTGGTCCCTTACCTCCTGCATTTGGCCATGAGGGAAATCTAAGGAACATTAGAATCTCATAGAACTCTGTTTGGAAACTGTGGGATCAGTGATTTCACACACCCATCTAACCCCCTGTGAAATGCCCCTGCAGTTTCTGGTAATTATACTAACAACATCCTTAGAAGTGCTGGTAAGGGCATCCCTTTACAATGCTCTGACTATAGGATGCCAGAGTTAGCCAAGCCTTTTCCCAGTATCTGACCTCTCAGCCCAGAACTCTCTTCTTCCTGTGATGAGACTCATCATCCTCAACTGGTAGGACAAATAGAAAGAAGTGACACCTCCCACCCTCAGAGCAATAACTCTAGTCCCCATTTTACCATTATAGCTTTCCTCTTGTGATTCTAGAATGTTCTTCAGCATTCATGAGTACATTTTAAAGAAAAAATGGGTATAAATGAACTTATCTACAAAACAGAAATACAGTTACAGTTGTAGAAAACAAATTTATGGTTACTAGGGGGTACGGGGGGAGGGATAAATTGGGAGATTGGGATTGACACAAACACACTACTATATAGAAAATAGATAACCAACAAGGAACTACTGTCTAGCACAGGGAACTCTGCTCAATACTCTGTAATGACCTATATGGGAAAAGAATCTAAAAAAGAGTGGATGTATGTATATGTATAACTGATTCACTTTGCTGTACACCTAAAACTAACACAACACTGTAAACCAACTATACTCCAATAAATTTTTTTTTAGAAAAGACATTATCAGCTGAGAGAAGAAAAAGCTTTAAAGAAACTCTTGATGAAAAAGAGGCCAAGCGGCTGGGATGGTAACATTTCAAGAGAAGGAAGGGCCAAAAGCCAGACATAATTAACTTCACCTTTTAATCCAAAATAGAGCCTCCTCTCTGCACACAGCCACGACATTAGGTGTCCATCTGTGACATTGCTTATTTGATGCTAAATGATGCAATATTTTCTACCAGTTGATTACAGACTTTTAATCTGTGATAAATACTAGGTCAATGTGATCCATAATCATACTAGGAAAATGCAAAAAAAAAAAAAATAGAAGTTTCAAACTCTCAGTTTCACTGACTTGGATTCCTTTCTTTTCATGGTTATTGATATAGGTATCAGCTAAAATCCTGATCCTAACATGATTTTTCTGAGCACTTTCCATCTACCCCCTAATGTCAGTACCGGTACCCTGTAACTGTGCCCATTCTTTTAAACTCTGGTCACCTGACTCTAGTCACTAGAACTCTAGAACTGTAGTGACTTGTCTTTGAAATAAAATGCTATTCCACAGAAATGTGGCTGTACCTAGAAGTGTTGACCACGTTTGGTGTAAAATTTAGAATGTACACCTATATGTATAACTGCTCTAATCCATTTTCACCTATTTTCATAAATGTTACCAATGATCTAAAATAAAGTGACTTTTATTTTAAGCTTTTTTCTTTTTACTTAATATTTACTAGGGAACCTATAATACTTACCCTTTCTTTTGAAATTATTTAACGTAACATAACCCTCTTTCATCAGTCCTAACTCCCAAATGCATTATCCTCCTCTATTTCCCTTTCACTCAGTATCCTTCTATCAATGTCTTTAGCCTCCACATTAAACAACATATTGATTATCCAGCTGCTTTCTCTCTCAGTATTCTTAAACAGTTCTCTTGTGTAGGCTCGGCACATCCATCATCCTGTGTTCCTCTTTTATACATAATGAATAATCGTATTTACATAGTATCCAGTTCCAAGGAATTAAAGCACTTTAGATTACTTTGGGGAAATACGTGTAATCAATTCTGACAGCATTTCTGAGACAGGTAGAAGCAAAACACTGTAATCCATTTTTACTAAGTAAGAAAGATGGCAGTGGAGATAGGGAATTAGCCTAGGTCACGCTGTCATTTTCCAGTAGTTACATATTGACATTCAACCCCTGGCCAAGTGTGCCAGCCCTCTCAATCCCTTTCTTTCCATTCCCACTGCAACTTCCCTAGTTCAGGCCATCTACATATACTTTGCCATAACTGGACTTCCTCTGAGACCTCCCATCCCACACTCCCTGTGCCAATCCTGTTCTGCTTTGTCCTATTACTGACAAATGTGTCTTCCTGAAGAACTTCTCTGATCATGTCACTTACTAGCTCAAAACACTTCAATAACTTCCTATCGTCCAACAAATTAAATATAACTTTTCTCACACCAGCATCTGAGCAACTCAACCTAACTTTTCAAACACATCAATAAGTACTGCCTTATATATACTTGAATACTCTATGTGACCAACGTAGTTACTAGTTGTTCCCTGAAAGTCTCCAACTTTTTCACTTCCGAGTCTTTGCCCATGTTGTTTCTGATGCTCAGAACATGTGTCTCCCCCTCTATGCTCTAACCCTGTGGCTTTTGTTCTTTGAGGATCATTTTCAATTTTTCTACTTCCATTAAGCTCACCCTGGATCTGCTAGCCAGAAGTAACCTATATTTTTCATAGGTGCGGAAATTTTTGCTTGTCTTTTGACATTTATGGTAATATAACTTATTCTCTTTTTTTTTTTACTTATTTCATCACTTTTTATACAATATAAAATATTTTTATAGCAATAACTGTTTTACTAGTATTTTTAAAAGCTTTCTTTGTTAACTAGCATCTATAATTACTGATCTAATGGAAGTTTTTTATGTATTTAATTTGAATTCATTAATTGTATTGCATCACGGACTTCCCTGGCAGTCCAGCGGTTAAGACTTTGCCTTCCAATGCAGGGGGTGTGGGTTTGATCCCTCGTCGGGGAGCTAAGATCCCATATGCGTCTCAGCCAAAAAACCAAAACATAAAACAGAAGCAACATTGTAACAACTTCAATAAAGACTTTAAAAATGGTCCACATCAAAAATATCTTAAAAAAAATCAATTTTATTGCATCATACTTATTAATGTATCTTATCCTCAAGTATTATTTTTCAGTGCAATTCATAAAATCATCATTTATGATTATACCGTTTTAAAATTCTTGAACTCTGTTTGTCTCTATCACTTTTGTTGGCTCCTCTTTCATCTCTTAATTCTGGTATTCCTTATGGATTGATTGTCACATCCTTCTTTATGGATTGGTTCTTGACTCTTACCTATATACTCTCTCCAGGAGAAGTTCTTTTTCTCATAGCTCTAATTTGTGATACATGACATTACCTACAACTTTTGTTTTCAGTCCTGATCATTCTCTGTTGCCCTGCTTCCAACTATCTCCTTAATGTTTCTGTGAGAATATCAACTTATATGTGACCAAACTCACACTTCTTCCTCTAAGCCTCCTTTGCCATCACTGACACCAATGACTTCACCTCTCTTAACTATTTTAAGTATACTATACAATTTTCACAGATATTCACTCTTAGCTCTTGTAAACATTGTTGGATGGGTGATACAACACTAAATAAAATTAAGGAATGAGAAAGCAATTTTTTGCTTAGCAGTGGAACCCACCCTCTGATACTTCATAAATATACAATTATTTAGCAATTTTGTTTAATCCTCACCTCAATTTTAAAATGTAGGCAGCATGGGTGTAGGGAGGCCCCTTATGAATTAGAGGTATAAATCTGTATTTCCTAAGATATAGTCCTTAGGAAAGAGATACTTAGAAGGTTGCACTTAGATTGTTTTCTTTATTCCATGTAAGCATAGAAAAGCATGTGTTTGTTGAACCCAAAATGTGGGCTCAAACACAGAAACAAGAGGTAACTAGAGTCCAACAAGTGTTACAATGTGGAGATTGTGACTGCAAGATCATTAGCGGAGCCCAGAAATTCTGCACAGCCCCATTTCCCACTCACTAATGTAGAGCTCCAGGAAGCATTAAACAGTCACACAAACAAACAAAGGAAAAGAATTTTTTAAAAAGTCTGTTTGCTTCTATTAGAGGCATTGGTGCCTGCTCTTAATGAAACAGGGGTAAATATATTATTCTGCAATGTTCAATTTTCCATTATAATTTAAAGAACAAAACTCTTGTTCCATCTGAGGAAATACTATAGTCATCTTTTTATATATAAAAGCAATTTCAAGTCACTGCTAAACTATATTTAAGAAAATATAGTATGGAACCTCAATTTTTCACATGCTTTTGCAAAATAGAAGGTACAGTTCTTAGTAATATGCTTGCAATAAATCTCACACCTATTGAGATAACACCTTTTTCTTTAGGTCATTGTTGAAACACTAAGACTATAATGACCAAATAGTCTCCAAACAAATAGTTTTACCCTAGTAGTACTCTAAATCATAGCACCTTATTTTCAGACTTCCTGAAACTAAGAAAATCTGATTTGAGATCAGACCTCTTGTTATATTCAATAGAAATTATTTCAGAGGATTGAACAGCCTGCTTTGTTTCAACAAAGAAAAAGGAATTTTAAAAGCTCAACATTCTATTCTTAATCTCTGTTACACTATTTTCAAATCATATTTGCAAGTAGATTTATTTAAACACTATAAGTAAAATATAAAAGATGAAAACATAAGTCATTAAAGACATCACGATACCATTTTTTAAAATGCTGGTTTGAAATTCCAGTTTTCTCCAGGTATTGTGTATGTTCAAATTTGCCTGTTTTCTAGATAGCAGAAGCAGTCTTAGCTAATGTCGTCACTTCTCACCAGGTGAAATGTATGACTGGCATATTGATCTACATTACGGGGTGATACAGCACACTGCTTAGGAATGCAGTTTACACATTCAAATAGACCTGGGTCAAGTTTTGGTGTTGTCACTTAGGAGTTGTGTGACTGTAACAAATTTTTCTACCACTATCAGTTTGTTTCCTTATCTCTTAGCTGGCATTATAAAAATGTTTATTTAATAGAGTGGATTTGAAAATTAAATGAAACAATCTATGCTAAGAAACAGCACAGCGACTATTAATTCTTGGCTATTTTTATTAGCCATATACATTTTGGGAAAGGACGTAAATAGCTTTTATCAGTCAAATGTGATTTTGGACTTTAGTTCCTTGGCCTACTACCTGTGAAATCTTTGGTAATTTATTTAAAAGTCTCTGAGAAGAACCAAAGCAATACAATAGAGAAAGAAAAGTCTTTTCAGCAGAGGGTACTAGAAAGTTAGATATCCACATGGAGAAAAATAAAACTCAACAACTACCTCATATCATATACAAAAATTAATTTGTAACATCCAAAACATTAACGCTCTTAAAGAAAATACTGGGGAATATCTGTATGACTTGGAGCTAGACAAGCTAGCTTAGATGATAGAAAACAATAAGTATTAAAAAACTGATAGATTAAAATACATCAAAATTTAAAACTGCTCATCAAAAGACACCAGTAAGAAGATAAATAGGGAAGTCACAGTGCGAGAAAATATCTGTGAAATGTGTATCTGATAAAGAACAAGTATCCAGGACATAGATAATTCTATATTTTAATAATAAAAAGTCCAACAACCCAATTTTTAAGTGGGCAAAATATTTGAACAAACCTTTCATAAAAATAGATAAATAATGGCCAATAAGTACATTAAAAGTGCTGAAGATCATTAGTCTCCAGGAAATAAATTAAAACTACTACAAACCCTACCAAACTGAATAATATTACAGTCTGAACACACCAGTGTTGGTTAAGGATGTGAAGCAGTTGTAACTGACATATATTGTTTATATACAAAATGGTACAGTCACTTGGAGAAATATCTCACAGAAATTCCATTCCTAGGTATTTACACAAGAAAGATAAGAAAAGATATTCATAAAAAGATTTGTACAATAATGTTCATGGAAGCTTTATTCATCATAGCCTCAAACTGCAAACAGCCTAGGTGTCCACTGATAGAAGAATAAATAATCGGACTATGGTATAATAATAATAGGATGGAATACTATTCAACAATAAAAAGGGAAAATGTACTAATATACAAATGACATGAACAGTTCTCAAAATAATTATGCTGAGTAGAAGAAGCCTTACAGGAAGAAGTGTATATACTCTTTGACTCCATCTATAAGAACTTCTAAACAGTCAAAATTAAACTATTCTGGAAAAAATATCAGAAGAGTGGTTGCCTTTTGGATTGGGGAATGACTGGGATAAAGCATGCGGGTGATGCCAGTGTTCTGTACCTTGATCACAGTTTTGTTACACAGGTCTGATTGTATTTGTCAAAACTTTGTTAAAAAACACTTAAGATTTGAGCATTTGTATGTGTGTTTTCTATCAAAAGAAAAAAAATTATGAGCAAAATATTGAATTCTAGTTATACATGTGCCAAAGTATTTGGGGAGAAATGTACTGATGTCTGAAATTTACTTTGAATTACATCAAAAAATGAGATGGATTGATGGATAGATAGAGGGATAAATAGATGGATAAATATGTAGTAAAATAGGTATAAAACATTTTAATGACAAAATTTAATAGTAGATATATGAATGCTTACTATAAAATTCTTTCAACTTTGTTGATGTTTGAAATTTTTCATAAAAATTATTGAAAAAATTAAAACTTTCTGATGTTTTTCATCTTCTGGAAAAGAGGAGATTATAATTTCTTCCTAAAGGATTTTCCTGAGATAAAATGAGACGACGACATCTCAGGCATATGTTTTGCAACTACTTTTTCCCACGCTGTGGATTACCTATCCATTTTCTCAGTGGTGTCCTTCAACAAACAGAGGTTTTAAATTTTGATGTAGTTTAACAATTTTTCCTTTTATAATGAATGAATGTGTTGTCCAGCACAAAGTTGACCTACAATGTGTATTGTTTCTTTTATACTTTACTTCACCTATATTCCCCTTCAGGTTCACAGGAAGCTCTTTTCTGAGAAGGCTAGAATCTACTCAGATTTCCCCACCTAACTTTCACTCCACATCCCTCCTGTACAGAGTTGGCAGTCACTTGCTCAGAGTTTCTTTTGAAGGGTGTCCTTGACCTGCCCAAGGAACAGGCTTTCCTCTCCCTCTCTCCCCTCACAACACACAGAGCTAATCAGAAGTAGATCCATGGTGGACATTCAGCCTTTTGTAGCCTCCTGCACCTTTTCTCTGAAAAGAAAAGAGCAGGCAAAAAGAAAGAGGACAGAAGAATGTAGCAGGCTGGGTGTCAAATTAGAGACTATCACGAATAGTGGGGAGCCAGAGTCAACTGCTACGGAAAGTCAAGGAGAATTAGGACAGAGAAAAATGCCTTTGACTTGTGAGAACTGTGAATACTGACCTTCAGAAAAGTGGTTGGAACATCCGAGGATTGGCCTTATTTCTATTCTGGGCTTATCAGTAGCTCAACTTCAACAAACTTTCCAGCTACCGTTGCCCCAACCTGAAGGTCCTACCTATTTTACTTGAGTTTCTCACATTCTTACGCAGAAAACTGTTACCTCTTGATATTCCTTATCTTCCTAAGCACAGGCAGTCACAGGCCTAAAAAGGCACCGTGAACACAGACGATTCCAAACACACCGCACCCTCACTGCCAGAAACCCCAGCTGCGTTGGTTGGTCTGGAAGTCACCCTATTGCTGTTTTCATTTTTCAGGTATGCATATTTTGTCCTTTGCAAGGAGTGAGCTCCAACAGCTTTACTAACTTACTGAGTCTTATCTTTCTTCCCTGATGTCCTTGAATGCTTCATTCTCAAGGGAAAATAAATCCCTTGGAGCCAGTGAAAAGGCTTTTGGAAATACAGAAATTATCTGAGGGATCTTGGACTGTGCTTCCCATAAGATAACCTCTTTTGAGGTAAAAAAAAATTATGTTCTGGATCTGAAGGTAAAATTGTGAGGCAACTGGCACTGGAGACTGGGTACTTCCTTCCTAAATGACTGGCTTTTAAGGGAGCCTCTCTTGTTTTCCTGTGCCTGAGGAGTCTTGTACTATGTGAAACGAATTCAATTGAAACTAGAGCTCGCTAAGTGAATTACGTTTACATTCAATGAGCAATTTTCGATGCTCAAGACTATGATGGGTTGTGTGGAGCACATAAAAGGAAAATGTCACATGGTCTTTGCCTCAAGAGTTATATACATCAAATAATTAAGAACAATTTAGGGGCTTCCCCGGGGCTTCCCTGGTGGCGCAGTGGTTGAGTCCACCCGCCGATGCAGGGGACATGGGTTCGTGCCCGGTCCGGGAAGATCCCACATGCCGCGGAGCGGCTGGGCCCGTGAGCCATGGCCGCTGAGCCTGCGCGTCCGTAGCCTGTGCTCCGCAACGGGAGAGGCCACAACAGTGAGAGGCCCGTGTACCGCAAAAAAAAAAAAACAAAAAAAAACAATTTCAAACAAAATAATCAAGCATCACTGGCTACTGCAGGTCTAGAAGGAAAGGGATTAAGGGAGCTGGAGTATGTTTCTTCAGTTCTTCAAGATTCCTAGACAAGGAGGAAGAAGACCACTTTAAGAATGTGTAGGGATTATGAAAGGTCACCTGAACACTCAGGAAATGAAACATAAGAGATTTAGGACATCTCTAGACCCAGCACGTAATTTTTTTCCAAAGCAAAAGACTTTAACTCTTTGTAGTAGCTGTTCTCGGAAGAAAGGGGTTTCTTTAAATAAATCAGTGATGGACTCAGTGGGTAACCTTAGGATATTTCATAAGCTACAGCACATGCGGGAGCATTCCGAACAGACTTGTACAAGAAAGATGACAGAAGCTGGCATTGAACTTCATTTTTAGTATGTGCTTACAGGATGAAAAGACTATCCTTAGAGTAAGTTGTAGAAGTGGCCTACTGCTGAGAATCTTCTTATGGAAAGGTGTTTCAGGTAGAGTACATGTCTCACATCACAAGAAGAGCAAAGGATATAGTTAAATTCATTGTCAATACGGTGAAAGAGTTGAGAATGAAATGAGGCTATAATGGCTGACCCTCAATGAATCTCCTTGGTACAATGAGTAAGATGTGCCCACTGGCCACAGAACACCTAGACAATAGATTTTTAAAAAAATTAGTTTTGACCAAAACCTAACAATTCATTGGGGCAGTAAAGCTCCATAACTTGCACACAGAAATCAAATGAGAGTTAAAACCCAATGAGAGGGCTTCCCTGGTGGCACCATGGTTGAGAGTCCGCCTGCCGATGCAGGGGACACGGGTTCGTGCCCCGGTCCGGGAAGATCCCACATGCCGCGGAGCGGATGGGCCCGTGAGCCATGGCCGCTGAGCCTGCGCATCGGAGCCTGTGCTCCGCAACGGGAGAGGCCACAGCAGTGAGAGGCCCGCATACCGCAAAAAAAAAAAAACAAAAAAAAAACAATGAGAATCATATTCTTCAGATTCACACTGACTGTTACATTCTCTCTTTATTACCTTATTTTAGTTATTATTCTTCAGGAGACTTCACACCTCATGACATTCTTTGAATAAGAAACATAATTTCCCATATTTGCAAATGTATTTTTGTCATAAAATTCTTCGATATATTTTTATTATTACTGGAGGCATTAAAATCAGGCATCATCTCTGCCCTTACTTTTTTGCACCAACACTTTCTCTTTCAACCTATTAAAATCCCAGTCCTCGGAGCACCATTCTTCAATAATGTTTCATCACATTGTCAATTGTACTTTTTCATTGTTGAAATTACCACTCAATTAATATGCTCAAAACCACTGTCTTAGCCTTCCTCTATGGCTGTTTAATTACTCTTTTCATGTGTTTACTTCAGAGGAAACAAAAGGTGCTAAAACATGCAAAATAGCATGAGTGACATAGTGGCCTTTAAAAAATTAATTATACTAAATTAACACACTACAAAATGAAGTTCATCCTTAACTATCAACCTTAGCTGATATCTAAGTAGTTTTTCTTCCTATTTCCCCACCTGTGCTTATTTGTAAATAGTATTTTGTGTGATGGCACCAGCTAGATGCATGGTTGACCTCTGAACAATGCCAACCCTCAAAACTTCACACATAATTTATAGTGGGCCCTCCCCATCCACAATTCCTCAGTATCTGTGAATTCAGCTAACCATGAATGGTGAAGTATGATAGTATTTACTATGGAAAAAAATGCAGGTATAAGTGGACCTGCACAGTTTAAAACCATGTTGTTCAAGGGTCAACTGGGCTTGTTCACAGAGCTCTGTTATTAAGCCTTCTGCACTGAAGGACATTACATTGGTAGTTCTTTACTCAACGCTGTGATCTCTAACATCAAGAGTTAGTTTTCTCAAGCTTAGTCGTGCTAGTGGAGATCAGCCCACTCAACAGAAAGGTGGTGCACTTGTTTCTGAATTGAGTCTATGGAGAAAATATCACTAACAATACTCAGTTTTGAAACATAAACAGAGGTAAATGTAAGTATGCCTGTATATTTTGAGCTATAGATAAAAACCTCTTTCCATAAATACTAGGAGTCACCAGTTCGAATTTATTTTGGTTTAGCCACCTAATTTTTCTTCCTAGGAATTCTCAGCCTTCAGACTTGTTGAAGGAGCCAGCTGAAAAGTGAGGGATAAGGTTCATATGAAAGGGAGTATTTGGGAGCTTCGCTTTTCACTCTATGTCAGTGGTTTAGCTTGCATGAAAATCACTTGGAGAACTTGTTAAATCACATATTTCTGGATCCCATCCCCAGGGTTTCTGATTCAGTAGGTCCGGTGTAGGTCCTGAAAAAGTGCATTTCTTATTTATTTATTTATTTATGGCTGTGTTGGGTCTTCACTGCTGTGTGCAGGCTTCCTCTAGTTGCGGTGAGAGGGGGCTACTCTTCGATGTGGAGCACGGGCTCTAGCTGTGCAGGCTTCAGTAGTTGCAGCACGCAGGCTCTAGAGCACAGGCTCAGTAGTTGTGGCACACGGGCTTAGTTGCTCCATGGCATGTGGTATCTTCCCGGACCAGGGCTCGAACCCGTGTCCCCTGCTTTGGCAGGCAGATTCTCAACCACTGTGCCACCAGGAAGTCCAAAATTGTGCTTCTAACAAGTTTCCAGGTGATGCTGAGGCTGCTCAGACCACACCCCGAGGACAGTTGATTATCTCATCTTTTCCAGTGAATAACCTGTCACCTTCCTAATTCATGGACCACTTCCTCCATTATCCTCCCCTACCAAGCACTTTATGCTCTCACCTGTACTCCCACAGGCTATGTATCTTCAGGCCCTATTCATTTCCCTGTTGGTCCACCCAGTTCACTCATTCTCAAGAATGTTTGAAACATTGTCTTCTCTGTGAAGCTTTCTCTGTGTTACTTTTCTCTGTGAGCCTCTAATAATTTTGACCTATCTCTACCTCAGCAGACTTAAACACCTATCTTTCCCACTAGACTGAGCTTTTTAAAAAATTTTATTTATTTTATTTATTTATTTTTGGCTGCGTTGGGTCTTTGTTGCTGTGGGTGGGCTTTCTCTAGTTGTGGCGAGTGGGGGCTACTCTGTTGCAGTGCGCAGGCTTCTCATTGCGGTGGCTTCTCTTCATTGCGGAGCAGGGGCTCTAGGCGCATGGGTTTCAGTAGTTGTGGCACACGGGTTCAGTAGTTGTGGCTCTCGGGCTCAGTAGTTATGGCTCACGGGCTCTAGAGCACAGGCTCAGTGGTCGTGGCGCACGGGCTTAGTTGCTCTGCAGCATGTGAGGTCTTCCCGGACCAGGGCTCGAACCCGTGTCCCCTGCATTGGCAGGGGGATTCTTAACCACTGTGCCACCAGGGAAGCCCCTAGACTGAATTTTCTGAAGACAGAAGCCTGGTCTCTCACTTTGTATTCTCAGAACATAGCCTTGAACCTAGTTACACAGCCTAGTACCTAGTACGTAGGTACTTATAATTTCATTGGCTACCAGGATGAATAAATACATTTAAGTAAGATCTGCTTTGTCCAGTTGGATGTTGTCAGATAATACCAAAAAAATTAAAAAAGTAGAAAACATGTCTGCCCCGAAGGAAAAGAAAGTGAGGAGCTATGCACCTACCCTTCAAAGATGTCCTGAGAGGAAAGGGGGAAGCTGGATCGGAGACCTGCTTTGTCTGAAACAAACTGGAGTTACATTCTGACTCCCAAAATAACTGAAATATTCCAGGAGATGAGAGAGACTAGAACTTCTACTTGGGATCCCCAACCTGTCATCTTTTGCCCACACCAGGCTGCCTCACTCATTTGACACTGCTGTTGCTGTTTTCCATTTATCCAAGGGGTCGCAGTCAGTGCGGAGGTAGACAATATAATTCTCATCAGATTGTTCCTCTTAACCCTGTAAATCTCCTTTGGTTTCTGTTAGCAATTCACTAAACTTCACTGCTCTACTTAATTGTTAGTTTGGGGTTAAAACTGCTTTACATCACATCTAGTTTCTCTGCAATCAGTAAACATCTAGGGTGTCCTTACATGTATCGTGAAAGAGAATAATAAACTACACTTCCATAGAATGAAGAGCCTGGCTTGAAGTAATACTGAAATTTAGCCCTGGGAATACACTGTCGTTGGGTGAGATGATAAAACACAGATGTGGTTATAATCTGAGATTATGCAGCAGCTCTGCCTAGGTGGACTCTCAGCCCTGCCACTTTCTGTGTGACTTACAGCATGTTACTTAAGCTTCTTGTGTCTCAGTTTCTTAATCAATAAAGTGGGGATAATAATAGTACCTATTTCATACAGTTGTTATGAGCATTAAATGATGTCATATTTGTAAAGTACCTAAAAGACTATCTGGCATATAATGATCACTACATAAGAATGTGTTAAATACAACTTGTATGTATAAAATAAACCCCCAAAGCCAGGAAGTGTGGAAGAGGCCTGGGGCATGAATATCCAGGTTAAACTATTTGCTTGCTTGTTTTATTTTGTTTTTAAGTCCAATCTGGGCTTTACTTATTATGGTCCTGTAGTTGACTGACAATTTTTTTAAAGAATAATATTTATAACACTAAAATGTTAATTTCTTGCTTAAGTTAATGAATTGCCACATAACCCTTAATAATGAATGACACCAACTATCTCTTTACTGTAAAGATATAAAAAAACCAGGCCATTTTCCACATCAGACCAAATAATATATTGTCTACTTTTTAAATTGAGAGTGTATAAAGTTGGTAATCCAAAGGATCATGCATCCATGAATAAGGTCAGTGGCCTGAAATACTGAAGTACATGGCAGTGGTAATGAGATGTAGATTTGCCAGCACGTGGATTTCTCAGGCAGTTTCACGAGCCACATCATCAGCCCTTTCTATTGTTAAATGGAATTGCAGATCACTGGCAACAAGACCCTGGATTCCAGCCAGCCCAGCAAGACTGAAGCCACACTTCCTCCAGCTCTGCTCTGCAGGGTGAGATGTTTGTGGATGATAGATGGTAGCAGGATACTGAGGCAGGAGCTGCATTAAGTGGAGCAAACGCAAACTTGGCAGGCAGATGAAATTTGCTAAGCACATACCAAACACAACATCAAGCCATGTGGCAAAACTGTGAGACACTGGGAAGCAGTCGAAATTGCCACCAAGATTACATGTGACAGAGACTGCAGGGCATCAGGAGCATACGAGATGAGACAAGATGACCACAGACCACACAAGGCAACAGGCTGAAGTGAAAGGTTCTGTTGACCACACGTCTTCCTGGGTCTCTTGTCTACCTGGGAGCAGCAACGGTGTCAGCAGTTTTGAATAGGCTTATATGACAATAATCAGTGTAATACAAGATGAGCAAACATGATGTCGCGTTGAGTTCCTGTTTGTAGTTTTCAAGTGACAGTTTGCTGTTTTAATGAAATGAATTTAATAAAATGAAACCAATGCACTGCCATTTTTTGCATCTTATTAATTTCCTTATATTCAAAGAGTAAATGCCTCCTAACAATTGTATTTTCGTGAGGAATAAATGAGGTAATGTGAGTGAAAAAAGGTGTCATGATATTAGACACACAGCGGGTGCTTCATCTGTGATACCCTTCTTAGTTCCTGATAATCTCTCTTGTTCTGAAATCGTCTACCTCTGAAGTTAACGTTGCTCCTCCAGCGTTCTTTTTTTCCCATTTCCCCTTTGGTAACCGTAAGTTTGTTTCCTATGTCTGTGAGTCTGTTTCTGTTTTGTAAATAAGTTCATTTGTATCATATTTTGGTTTCCACATATAAGTAATATCATATGGTATTTGTCTTTGTCTGGCTTACTTCATTTAGCATGATAATCTCTTGGTCCATCAATGTTGCTGCAAACGACATTATTTCATTCGTTTTTATGGATGAGTAATATTCCATTGTATATATGTACCACATCTTCATCCATTCCTCTGTCAATGGACATTTAGGTTGCTTCATGTCTTGGCTATTGTAAACAGTGCTGCTATGAACAATGGGGTACATGCATTTTTTTGAATTAGAGTTTTCTCTGGATATATGCCCAGGAGTGACATTACTTGATCATATGGCAACTCTGTATTTAGATATTTAAAGAACCTTCATACTGTTTTCCATAGTGGTTGCACCAATTTACATTCCCACATTCCCACAGTGCAAGAGGGTTCCCTTTTCTCTACACACTCTCCAGCATTTGTTATTTGTAGACTTTTTTTTTTTTTTTTTTTTGCGGTATGCGGGCCTCTCACTGTTGTGGCCTCTCCCGTTGCAGAGCACAGGCTCCGGACGCGCATGCTCAGCGGCCATGGCTCACGGGCCCAGCCGCCCCACGGCATGTGGGATCTTCCCGGACCGGGGCATGAACCCGTGTCCCCTGCGTCGGCAGGCGGACTCTCAACCACTGCGCCACCAGGGAAGCCCTGTAGACTTTTTAATGATGGCCATTCTGACCAGTGTGAGGTGGTACCTCATTGTAGTTTTGATTTGCATTTCTCTAATAATTAGCGATGTGAAGCATCTCTTCATGTGCCTGTTGGCCATCTGTATGCCTTCTTTGGAGAAATTTCTATTTAGGCCTTCTACGCATTCTTTGGCTTAGGGTTAGCATGGCACATCTTTCTCCATCCCTTAACTTTTTTTTTTTTTTTTTTGCGGTACGCGGGCCTCTCACTGTTGTGGCCTCTCCCGTTGTGGAGCACAGGCTCCGGATGCACAGGCTCAGCGGCCATGGCTCATGGGCCCAGCCGCTCCGCAGCATGTGGGATCCTCCCAGACTGAGGCACGAACCGTGTCCCCTGCATCGGCAGGCGGACTCTCAACCACTGCGCCACCAGGGAAGCCCCATCCCTTAACTTTCGACCTGTCTTTATATTTAAAGTAGGTTTCTTATAGATACATATATTAGAGTCTTGTTTTCTTATCCACCCTCAGAATCTGCCTTTTAATTGGTCTGTTTAGACTATTCATAACTGAAGTAACTACTGATATTGTTGGACTAATATCTAGTTTGTAACTCTTTTCTATTTGCTACGTTTCTTCTTTGCATCTATCTGCCCACCCTCCCTTTTTATGCCTTCCCTGGTTCCAAACAGCATTTTATATGATTCTATTTTATTTCCCCTTTCAGTGTATCAATTTTACTTATTTTTTAAAAATTTATTGGCTGCATTAGAGTTTACAGTACACTTTTTAAACTAATCTAAGTCTACCTTCAAATAATATCATGCCACTTCTCATGTAGTACAGTGATTTATAACAGAGAATCCTCCATTCCTTCTTCTCATCTCCTGTGATATTGTTATCAGGCATTTTACTTATCTATACACTATAATCACCCAATACATTGTTACTATTATTGCTTTAAACAGTTACATTTTAATTCAATTAAGAATAGGAAAAATGAAAAATTTTACTTTGCCTTCATTTATTTCTTCTCTGATGCTTTTTTTCTTCATGGAGATCCAAATATCTGGTGTACAGTATTTTCCTTCTGCCCAAAGAACTTCTTTTAGCATTTTTAATAAAGTAAGTCTGTTGAAAATAAACTCCTTTAGTTTTTGTTTGTCTACGAAAGTCTTTAGTTCTCTTTCACTTTTGAAAAATAATTCTGCTGAATATATAATTCTAGGTTGGTGGGGATTTTCCTTTTTTTTCAACACTTGAAATATTTCATTCCACCCTCTTCCTGCTTGCATGGTTTCTGATGACAAGCCCCATGTAATTTTGTCCTTATTCCTCTATAGGTAAGTTGTTTTTATCTGGCGTTTTTAAGATTTTCCCTTTGTCTTTGACTTTCTGCAGTTTGAATATGATATGCCTAACTGTAGGGGTATTTTGTTTTTTTTGTTTTTGTTCATTTGTTTTTCATTTTTATTTTTTGGTATTTATCCTGCATGATGTTGTCTAAATTTCCAGGATGTGTAGTTTGGTGTCTGTCACTAATTTTATAAAGTTCCTGAACATTATTACTTCTTCTGCTCCATTCTCTCTTTCTTTCCCTTCTGGTATTCCAATTACATATATGTTACACCTTTAGAAATCTCCCCTCAGTTCTTGGAAATTCCAATCTGCCTTATTAATTCTTTTCTTCAAGAGAATTTGCATTTTAGCTTGGGAAGTTTCAGTTTACCTGTCTTCAAGCTCATTGATTATTTCCTCAGCTGTGTCAAGTCTAGTAATGAGGCCATCAAGGGCAGTCTTCACTTCTCCTACAGTATCTTTGATTTCTAGCATTTCCTTTTTATTTTTTCTTAGAAGTTTCATTTTTCTGCTTCTAAAGAGTTTTAACCAATATTCCCTTTTTTAAAATTCCAATTTTATCCTCACTTCTAGAGATATCTAATTTGGTCATTTCCTGAGCCTTTGTGGATTCTGTAATTTAAATTGGGTTGATTTTGGTTTAGGATTTAGTTTCCTTGGTAGTATCTAATCATTTATAATTTGTTCATCTGCTTTCCAAATTTCCAAATTTTATTATTTTCCCTCTACCACCCTTTCTCTCCTCCACACCCCTACCCCATCATGGATATAGCATTTTAAAATATCCTTTACTGTTATTTTATTAGGCTTTCAGGAGGAAGAATAGGTAAATAGGTATGTTTACTCTGTCATCTCTGACCAGAGGTCGATTCTTCTTGAGGTCAGCAGTCACAGTATAGTGTATGATTAACAGCACATGCCTCGAAATGAGACATGCCTTACACGGAGATTCAACTTGGCCACAAACTAACTACCCACATGCTTCTGGACACAGTACTGAGCCTCACTTTCCTTCTCTATACAATGAGGGTAACAAGAATATCTAATTATTTAAAGAGTGGTTATAAGGATTAAGTAAAACAGTGAATGTATTATCCAGTGCCACAAAAGTGTATACTATTATTAATAATAATCATAGCCAACACCCATTATATATTTATCATGACCTATACAATGGTCTATGAATTTATGTATATTAACTCATGATTATGATTTTTGAAATTGATGTACAGAACCACATTCCCTTATCCTCAATTTCATAATTCAAAGGTATAAAAATCAAACTTTTAAAAACTCATTTGACAGCAAAACTTGACCTGATCTGAATTTACCTGAATTTATTTCAGGGCAAAACTTGACCTTATCTGAATTTATTTCAGGGCAAAACTTGACCTGAACTTATGTTAAGTCTCAGTTCCATATAGTGTGAATATTCATATGTTTTGTTGCAGAAAAAATAATACAACTGTGATAAATAGTGCAGCAGAGTCTCCTTAATAGTGTTTCTTATGCACTGTATTACTTCCAAAAATCTGGAAAAAAATGGAATTCTGAAATACATCTGTCTCCAAAAGGACTGTCACCCTGTGTAAGTGTTTTATAATCTTCCTCCCTGAACCTTACGTGCTAGGCTTTTTTTGCGTACTAGGGTAATAAGTAGAGCTGTGGAGCTCAAGATGAGAACAGAAGTAGCTACATTAGGAAGAAGAAAAAGTAAACAAAGTTTGAAAAGAAGATGTGAGAGAGAAGGGTTGGAATTGTTGAAAGAGTCCAAGAAGATACATTTTGGAGGGAGTAGTTGCCAGGATGAATAGGACTTTGGGTAGACAGCTGGGTAAATGGCATTTTTCAGAATTCCTGC
>NW_006791811.1:288328-308205 GCF_000442215.2 Lipotes vexillifer
TTCCTGCTGGGTGCTATACTATGAAACAATTTCAGTATAGGCTTATATTGCTTCAAAGGCTTGGTGAAGTTCAATTTCTGTTTTAGTTTGTCTCTATTTTTTTTAATGGAATTGGACCTAACTTAGCCAAGTTTTATTTATAAGTTTCATAAAACTTATTTATAAGTTTTATTTGGCTTACCCTTTTGGCTATACAGTATTCTTTTTGAACACCTAAGACAATCTCTCACACACAACTGCTACTTAATAAACGTCTTTGAATTGAATTATAATGATCCTTATAGCATGAATACATTGTGGAAATATTTAGTATAAAAGCAGTACACAATATAGAAAGAGGGTAAGATTAGGAACAGAGGTTTTGTGAGTTTGCTCCAAGTTCTGCCTTTGCTGTTAATAAACTGTACAATAGAGGGGGCTTTGTTTGCTTATTGGATCTCAAGGGCAGAGAACTGGGTTAACCATTCCTAACATTTCATGGCACATGGTCATGACAAGTATCCTAAAGCTATTTATTTCCCCTTTTATTAATGACCACTTCTTTTACCTAATCTTCTCCCACCTCATACTCTATTAGGCTTGTTATGTGTCTTCAGTTATGCTTGTAAAATATGTAGTAGTATTTTATGTTTATCTATTCCTTATTTATATGAGTAGTGTTTGTGATATAGTCTACATTTTAGCTGTGTTTTTTCTTTTTTTTTTCCCCACTTATCATTTTTAAAATTAGCCATATGGCTGTATGTACATGTTGGGTTATTAGGATTTTAAAAAATCATCTATGTTAATATTTCTTTTCATCTAAAACTATTTAGTAGTATCAAATATGTTCAAGGCACAGTAATGGGCATAGTGTTTGGCCTCTGCAAATAGAGGATTAAATAAATGACTATATGTGAAAATTTTTTTCATTTTTTTACTAATTTAAATGTTTAGTAAAAGGCTTAAAACTACTGTTAAAATGGCCTCCTTTCCCTCTTATAAGGAGACATTTCCCACAAAATACAAGTTGCTGTCTCTTTGTGACTTTTTAAATATAGGAGTTTTGCATAGCTAAGTTCTGCTGTGTAGCCAGTGTCACAGAGCAGTCTTATAAATGCTTCTCTGCAGCAATAACTTTTTCTCCAGAAGAACTTATCCAGTTTATACTCCTATCAACAAAGCACAAGTGTTCCCAGCTTCCCACATCCTCAGCAATCCTGATAGTTATTCCTTTCTAGTTTTTGTCAATTGAATTGATATAAAGTGCCATCCCGTTGTTTTAATTTGCATTTTCCCCTCCTTACTAATGAGTTTAAACATCGTATTATATGCTTATTATCCATTTGGGCTTCCCTTTCTGCATCTTTCCTTTCCTAAATACTTTGCTTATTTTCTCTTGGAGTCTCTGGAATTGTTCTTGATTTGAAGGCGTTCCTAATATGTTCTAAATAACAATCCCCTTTATCAATATTAGATGCTGAATATATCTTCTGTTAAGCTGTGATCTTCCTTTCAGTTTTGTGTATAATATTGTTCACTGAAAAGAATATCTTAATTTTCTTGTTTATGCTTTGTATTTTTGGTTTGTGCTTTTTGAGTCATGTTTCAGTCATATTTTGTAACCCTAAGTCAGAAAGATTACAGGCTAGTTACTTAACAATTCTCGGCAATGGGTGCCCTCATTTGGAAAATCTAAGTTTGGCCTATGTGCTTGTTAATCAGTTGTTCAAAACTGGATTTCTAGAAAAATCTACATAATATTATGATTAGGCAGAACTGGGAATGTAGTTAAATAAAATAATGTGTGTAAAGTATCTCTAATTCTTGGCCCACAGGAGGCATATACTAAACAGCAGTTATTATTATTACTATTAGAGGAGATTATTAGCCAGAAAGAGTTAAAGAAAGAGCCATCTGGGCTCATGAAAAATGACGGGTGTGATTTAGAGGTAGGCATTTAATCTTTATTTGTTTACCTTGTGCAACTAAATGCTGATAAAATGGAATGTGTTTATTTTCTCTTTTAAAGATTTCTATGTGAAAGATGCCACAAACTCCAAATGGCATCACTACAGAGCCAACCATTTAACTACAGCTAGACTGACAGTACGGTAGTGATTTTATATTGTCAATAAGCAGATGAAAGGATTCAAGGAGTCTTTGGTGTTTATGAAAGACTTAATTCATGGTGCCCTTTGGTGGGGAATCTGACTTTTACCAGCCTTTTCAATGCTTCTGACAGAAGACTTCAGAATCTTTCATGACTCTGAATGATGACTATTTTTTAAAATATCACTTTATTTTATTTTTTGCCAGAAATGCCCTGGGGAACTCTATGGAGGGCCACATACAAATGACTGTCTTGTGTACATGGAGAAAAATTTTCTCAATGGGATATAGAAAGTGTAACTCTGCGATGTCATATATGAGTCGTAAACCTAAAGTATTCCCAATCCTAGCCTCTTTCCCATTCCTTAAAATATAATTGATTCTACCCAGAAGATAACCTGTTTTCCTGAAGAAAGATATGGTAGCCCTGTGGTCCTCATTGCATGTATTACTCATTTAGCAGGCTAACGTTTACTGACAGGAATCATGGGACTTCTCTCTTTCTAGTCCCCTAAATAACTAACACTCCAAGCCTTATACCCAGCAGATACTCAAAAAATATTTTCTGATTTATGGATAATCTATGTGTTACTATGGAAGTTTAACTATGGTCAAGCCCATGTTATTATAGGGCTACTAGGAACACCAGGGAGCTATGAACTTCCGGACGTAGTAGAAAAAGCCCTGGTGCCCTGTTTGGATTTTTGTAATGAACACTAGTTTTATCTTCTGTCTACACTGGTATCTGTATATACTCTTCCGCAACTTGTGATGTTACAAGTGTGTCTTATTTCCTTAGTGTCTACATGTGATGAGTGGTATACAAGGAGTGAGGGGATGCACTGAACAAAACCCCCTGAAATGCTAATTGGCAGTCGACCCTTCCCATTTTCCAGATCAGTCTGCCCTTCACATAAAATCCGCAGCTGCTGACTGCAGGGCCTGTCACTGTTACCAATTCTGCCTCTTCATCACACAGCATGACTTTTTTGCTCAAACTTACCCAGATTCGAATTGTCCTATTGAAGTGGTCTGGCTGCTGCTGCTATTTCCCAGCTATTAACATAGACATTACAGCGCTCCAGCCACTCGAAGACTGCAGTCATCCTGGACGGCAGCCACTTGAGGGAGATCTCAGACAGATGGCTGTTTGCAGAGAATTTAACAGCAGTGCCTCTCCACACTGCAATGATGGATTTCCACCTCAAAGGAAGTAATGGGTATTAATTCCCTTGAGATTTCACGATACTCATTCTATGCCTTTCTACCCACATCACATTCCTCACCCTTGCAAACAGCAGGCAGATGCCAGCATTTCGGATGCCTGTGAAGAGGGAGCACCTGTGATTATCAAAAAGCCTTGTACATAACCTGGGAGAAGGAGCCCGTCTCCAGAGAACCCCAGCTCCTGCAGATACCAGGTTTGGGACCCTAGAATCATATATCTTTGCAGTTTTTTCATTGGTAAAATGGAGATGATGCCTCTCTTACTTCTTTTTATTTTATTTTATTTTTTTTGCCTTTTCCTTTTTATCTCTCAATGACTCCCCCTTCCAGTAATTTATGGTAGTAAATTTTCCAGTCATATTTAAAATATCCTTTTAGATTTTTTCATTTTTAAGTAAACCATATGCAGAGAAAAGTGCTCAAATCTTAAGTTTAGAGCTTAATGAACATTCACAAGGGGAACAAATTTGTGTAACTGACACCCAGATCTAAAAGAGACCATTACCATCACTTCCAGAAGACCCCTTTTGTCCCCTTTAAGGTCCTGTAAGGTTTTTGTTTGTTTGTTTGTTTGTTTGCTTTTTAAGGTCCTGTAAGGTTTTGAAGAGCAAGCCAGATGTACCCAGAAGATTCAAAGGATCTTGAGAAACTTTGTATCGGGGACAAATGATACATTGTACATCAAATGAATGGTCTTTAGAAGAAGAAATCTAGAACCATGATTTCCCCAGCTTCCATCTAACTCTGCCTCAGTACTCAGGGACAGCAATGTTTCAACAATTCACCCCAGGACTTTCACTCCAGAGATTTCTTTCCTGACTTTCTGGAATAAATATTCTGGAATAAATAAATAAATAAATACTCTGTCTCTTGCATCTTCCTACAAGCTAGTCCATAAATGGTGTCTTTGCAATGGGGAATTCATGCTTCAAGAGGCAAGATAACCCACCACCAGCCATAACTGTTGGCCTAATGGTATTTATTAGACATGGATTCTCTTGTGACACTGTTAGATAACTCAGAAAAAAATTTAAAAACTCTCTAACCATTAGGATTTATTTATGAAGACAACCCTAAGATTCTTATGTTATGTAAACTTGTATTGGTACAACCCTAATTATTCAGTTCAACTCGGGGTATAGTCAATGAGAATGACTGAAAATTTTAAATTTGAATTATTACTATACTGCATACGTTATTATCAGTTTGTTGTCAAGTGAAGGTACTTCAGAAGGTAAGTTTGAATGTTCTAAAATTAGCATAGCAATTGTTTACAGGTATATGCAGATTTAAGGTGCTTCAAAAATTAGTTATTAACTTAATAACCATGCTTATATTATTAATTTTCTCTGTAAAAAGCACTGTCCTCTTTATAAGGATAAAGATACATAACTTTACAATAAATTTCCTATCTGACTTATCATAAATTATATATAGCTTGAGTCTGACTTAAGGAAGATTTATTATTTAATTGGCCTTAAGATAATAGAAATATGAAAACTATATGTCATTAGAAGAGAAAGAAGGCAAAAAAATTGGAAATAAATACTAGACATACTTTAATAAAGGGTTCCCAAGATATGAACTCATACAAGTATATGAAAATAATGTGTTGAAAATCATACAAGCCCCCAATCTCTTTGCTTGTGTACTCACAGCTTTTGAAAATTAAATGCTCATGTATTCCTTTCTACCTTGTAATTCTAGGATTTTCTAGATTGTTTTATGTCATGGTAACAAACATATGTTAAATTTCAACTCAGCCTCAGAGCAAAAGCCTATGTAAAGCAAACGGAATAAACAAAGGGAGCTGCTTCACCGGGTTTGAAGAGAGACCCCAGGGCTGCCCATCTGACTGCCAGGGAGTGCTAGACATTAAAAGGAGGTTTATTCTAAGTAGAAATCAAGCAGGCATGCACCAAGAAATCTAGAGACATCAGAAGTTTGCCAAAGGTGGCAGAGATCTCCACCACTTACTGGCCATCTGTTAGAACACCAAGCAACAGAGCCTAGAGAGGGAAAGGCAGCATCACGGAACCCTCCCCTCGGACTTGCGCCCACCCCCGTAACCCAGGTCAAGGTTCTCACTCCCATGTCCGCCTGTGGGCATTGCTCTTGAAAGAAAATGTTCAAGGGACCCTCTAAAGAAACTGGAGATTGCCTTTTCCAGAAACCCCTTCACCTGGACACTGTTGTTTGCAAGTGACAGAAACCCAACTCAAACTATCTCATGCAAAAAAAGGAATGTATTATTTCATGTAACTAAAATCAAGAGAAGAGCTGGACTTAGAGATAACAAACCAGAAATGTGATGACCTCTGGGTCTCTCTCTCTCTCTTTCTTTCTCTCCTCCGTCTCTCTCTCATCACTTTTCTCTGACTTCTGTGCATAAAGATCTATTCTCTCCAATCTATTTTCTCCACACACTTAGAATCATGGCATCTGGCAGTTCCCAGGTGTGCATCTTTACCTGAATGCTGAGAGGAACTGCCTTACTTCTTACTTCTGTTAGTTTCTATTACCTGGCTTCCGATATGACTGTGTTTCATAGAATAGTAAAATTAAAATAAAAAAATATATATATCTGGGAAACCAAAACAGAATTTCCATCTAATTGTTTTCCCCAGAAGAGATATAAAAAACAAAACAAAAACTTTCTTCTACTAACACTATCATTTCATTAAACAAAGGGGTATTTTTAACTCAAAGAAGAGAGAGTTTTATAATCTCAAAATAAAGGGCAGTTATTTAAATTGAATATATTTAGCTTTAGGAAAGTGTTACTACTTTATTTTTTCCATTTCACCCATGAATGTCTCATCACTGACAAGCACCAGTCCTTGTAAATCATCGTTCAGTGATACTAAGAGATATGAGAAAAATATTATGGGGACGTGCAAGCGGTATGAATATATTTCTCTCTCCATACAATCTTGTTTTAAGTTTCTCTTCACACTGACCACCCCTCTCAATCCATTAGTTTACCAGATACCAGAGCCAAGACAGCCTTGTCGAAAGGAAGAAATCAAGGGGAAAAAGCAAGCAAGAAAAAACAATTAGGTAAAGAGATAAACTCAGTGGTAAAAATCATTTGTGGGAAAGGTGTGAAGCTTGAAGGGACTTAGGATATGACACCTGGAAGTAAGCCACTTTGACATTAGATTTATTTGAGCTGAAGTCATTTGAGTTCCTAAAATCACCTTCTGCCTAAAAGCAGAGCCTCCCAAAGAACTCAGTTGTCATAAATTCCCTCCCCTGAAGCAGGTCATAGAAAGAGCAGGTGCTGGGAGGCCTCTCTGACCTCCCTTGTCTCCCCTGAAGCAGGTCAGAAGCCCCTCTCAGGAGAGGTGACCTCCCTGCACCGTCTGGAAAGGAGTAGCCTATCTGCAAAGACACAGGCACACCCGAGGCGTCCACACAAACAGGCCTTTTTGCTCGTCCCCCAATTTACCTTCCTTAGAGCACACCCTTTGTCCTATCATGGTTTTCCATGATTCTCCACTCTTCACCAACCTAGAATAAAAATGCTCAGGCTTAACTCTTTCTTTGGGTCTTCGTTTTCTTAAGAGGGCTCCCATGTCTCATAAAACTTATGGTAAGTGAATGTGCATGCTTTTCTCCTGTTAATCTGTGTTTGTCAGTTTAATTTTCAGGCCCAGTCAGAGACCCTAAGAGGTAAAGGTTTTCCTCCTCTTACAAGGATCTCATTACTTTCTGGACTATGTACTTTTAAATCCTTTCCTCTCTTTGAATCTGCTACACAATATAAAAACACAACCCACACCCCTAAATCTTTACTTTTAACACCAACTAAAGGACACAAAATTAATTCTGAATTCCAAATAGTCATGTAAGAACACACATGCTAATTTGCTGGTATTGTTTTCTAATTGCATTTTACTCATCCCTCCCATATATTCATAAGCATAATGAGGTCTTTAAACTGAAAGTTCTCCAGTGCTAAAGAGCATAACCCAAACTGCTACACTGAAATACATTCAGCCAGTCAACTACAAGACAAGCTTTCAAATTAGTGGATGACTCAGATATAATATAAAATTAATCCTTTACAAATTTATACAGGCTTCCTCAAACTGTTAGTGTAATGGATTTCCTTATGAAAGCACATTTAATTACACCTTTTAGGGAGAGTAGTACATCAAGACCTAGACATCAATGTTTAAAAGATTAGGTAAAATTGCATTCTAATGAGAAAAAAAAAATTAAAAAGTAAAAACTAAAACAATACCAAAATTATCGACATAATTTTCAGTCTTCAAATAGAGCTGATACAAATCCCATCAATCTCTTCATGTCATTTATGGCAGGAAATACAAATCTGTCCTTCCAAGGCAATGCAGCTTTTGCTCAAAGCTCAAGTGAAAATTTTTCTCTTTGACAAAAAAAAAAAAAAAAAAAAAAAAAAAAAATCACATCATATTCATTTCACTTCCTCAAGCATTTATTACAGAGAGAATCAATTAACAGTAAAGTTAATTACTAACTATAAAATTGCTAATTGAGACAAATTACACATGATGGCTTTGCAATTTGGGTAAATGACAGGTTCAGATGGATGTGAGACCTACAACTTATGTTATCCAAGATATTTGTCTTTTTAACAAAAATTTCAGAAAGACACATGCGTTAAAATATAAGAGCAACAGAAGCTACCATAAGGCAATGTATTAGAGCACAGAATTCAGTAACAGGATGTCTCCAACCTAGAGGCTTTATTACTTCAAATTTTAGAAGCAGGTTACTGAACGTCGTTAAACTCATCATGCAATCTTGTGACACAGACCTTGAAGGCTGAGTAACAGTTAAGAGTCAAGGAATACTGTTCGAATGGTTTCTATCATGCTTGCTATTTACATATTATTATTCTAATAATAGGCAATCACTTGTTCTAGTGCATACCTAGGCAAACATTTTAAAGTGTTTAAACCAAATGTTAAAAGAAAATAAAGCTCTTTGGATTTTTTTTTTTCCTTTGTGAAAACTAACTTCTCCCTTTCTCCTAGTATGAAGTGATACACATCCAGAGCAGAAAACCTAAATGAGTAAGAAGAAAAACAAAAATCACTGATAAGTCTATCATCCAGAGATACTCATATGAAGATGTTGGTGCCTTTCTATAGCCTCTAGCTATATTTTCATGCTTGAAAGTGTTTACTTGCAACAAAATAGCATCCTACTGTACATATAATTTTATAATCTACTTGCATAATATATAGATATATTTGGGAACACATTTCCTTGCCTAAATTCAACTATGTATATACATATATATGTATGTGTGTGTGTGTGTATATATATATATATATATATATACACACATATATATTTTACTACTGGTAGTATTTGGTGTTATTGAATAAGTGGTTTAACTATTAGTCCATTTTTGTGACATTTGGGAGTTTCCATTTTTGATACAAAGACACTGCTGTGGTGATCATCCTTTTAGTTAATATTTGTTTAGGGCTTTTTTCAGGTTCTCTTTTTTATATTTTAAAATAAATATATATGCATTGTTATTGGTTTGGTCCTATTTTTAAAAAATACGGTATTAAAGTTACACACACACACAAATAAACACACACACAATCCACATTGTATGGGATCTGATTTATACACTGGAGTATTTGGCTACTTTCATCAAAGGTAATACTCAGTCTTGTACTTTCTAAGCTACAAATGAGGTTGCAGAGGCAAAGGAAAAGTAGGGAAACCAATCAACATACTTGACTGTTTCACAGTCTTGAAAGGAGAACCTTGTGTATAATGTCCTCTAAAGGCAATTTAAATTTTGTCTTAAGTATGTGCCTAAATGTATCTGTGGAATCTCACTGCTTGAGAAGTCAGGTAGAACCTTCTCAATAAATCCATTCTAAACTGACCACAAACTCTACCAATCTCTATGATTCCTCTAAAGAGACAAAATCACGTGAATGGATCTCAACTAAGAATACTTGGCCAGGTTGCCAAAGAAATGAGTTATTATATACAACCCAGAAATTAAGGTATACAGATCTGCATCATAAACCTGACTTCGATTAAAATGTTGGTGAAGCAACAATACACTTCTGTACAATGAGGGACTTTAGATCAATGAAAACTAAGTCCCTTTAAAATCGAGAGTTATATTGAGTCTATGGCTAAATATTCAAATATTTTCATATATAGCATATAATTTGATAATAGATTCTGTAAGAATATAATGTGCTGTTTCTTAACTGATGGCCATAAAATTAAAATGATGACTTAACATAAAACTATAGCAATAAATAGAGCAGAAGTATAGTTTATAAAGATAAAAACACCACTTTGAGACACAGAATAAAGAAGACTATGCTTTTGTTCATATGAAAGTCACTGAGATATGTGAGTTGCTGGAGATTTTCTCCAGCTACTCAGTTTGTTCACCAGCCCTGCCCCTACTGACCATTTCCACTTTCACTGCCACTCAGACTTGGAAATGATCTCCTTTCTACTACTCTTCTCTTAAGAATAGTGATTACCATTTATTAAGTCTCTGCTCAGGGTTAGGTACTGTACCAAGTGCTTTACGTGGTATCTCACTTGATTCCCATAACAAGCTTGAGAGGTAGGTTACTACCCTTATTTTATAGATGAGCAAACAGAGGGTTGTAGAGATTGAATGATTTGCTCTGGGACATAATACTTGTGAACTAAGATTCAAAATCCTACCTTGTTTGTCTAGCTCTAAAGCCTCTATCTTCTATGACATGCTATCAGAGCCTAAAGGGAAGGATAAAGTACGATCTCTTTCCCCTGGATACAATTTAATGGTGAAACACAGGTAAAGGATGAAATGCAATCACATGGGGAGACAGTAATAATTAACGTTTAAGTATGCACCAAGTGTAACAGGTGAGGGGGAGGTGATTATTTCTTCCTAAAGTGATAACATTTAAATAGTGCCTTGAAGAATAAGTGGAATGTCGACAGATGGCAAAAAGAGAGCGAACAATACAGATGCGCAAGCACTTGACAGAAGTGGCTTAAACTTAAGCAAAATATGGGTAAATCTGAAAACATAGGTTGTGCTGATACAGCAAAATGTTTAAGATGATATGTTAAGAAGTTTAGTGTTTCTTATACAGGACAAATAAAAGGATAAATTGGACACTTACTCATTTATATAGACCTATGTGGTTTACATATCCTAAGATATTTAGAAGCTATTTGGCAATTAAAAACATTTTTTTTTTTACATTTTCCATGGAACTTGGTTTGTTTTCAATTTTGAGAACCTCTTAACTATCTTAACTTTGCAACACTTGTAAGATCTTTGACAAAGTTTCAGTTTACTAAAAACATGTACCAGTATCAACCATAACCTTTAGAAAACACTACTTCTAGATGAGAATAGAAAAATGGAGATTTCTCTGATGTTTTCTCTGGCATAAAGAATGTATTTGAGGCATCACATATGCTTAGGTTCTGTCTTTTAGTCTGAAATTTTAAGGTCTATTCGATCGCCAATAATTTTAAATAATTGCTAGATGACCTTGTAGCTAATCAGAAACTGACACCATTGTACTGAATTTGATCTTTCTGAAGATAAACTATCACTCAATGACATACCTGCCTCTGGGTTAGTAAGATACTATTATTTTAGCATTTAAAAAAATGATTTCATCTAACTGTGTGCATATTGGTCTTAAACTCAATTGTAGTGTTATTTTGAAAGCAAAAACCGTTATCTGCAAATCATACAGCACTAAAGCCTTTCAAATTCTTTATAGTAAAATATTAACAGTGTGAGGACTGCTAGGAGTAAAGAACTTATTCAAGAACTCTCAAAATCCCAAGTGTCTGTTATCATTCTAAGAAAATACCCTTAACGAAGAATTGGACTCATCAAGATGCACTGTTTTGTGCAAAATCTGGAGGAGTTATTTGAAAGACTTCACCTGTCATGCGCATCACAGTTTAAAGTTATTCTCATTTCTGAATTTACTGTCCCCTCACATTTTTGCAGAAGCTGCTCTTTATATTTAAAGATGACAATTTTGATTCATTTATTGCAATCTGTAAATATCAATAAAGCACGTGTGTTTCCTCCTTACTATCTGATTCACTTTTATTGCTCTAAACTTTGTGCTCTGCCTTGGTAACTTAATGTTGAAGTGTAGCAGATTGTGACACACCGAAAGGTGCCACTCTGGCATACAGATTATTTTGACTGGAAAGCAGTTGAGAAGAAATAGATACAAAGAAAGCTCTCTGCTCTCCCCCATTTGCCTAAAAGCAGGACATAAATTTACAAAGGTGTCTCTCTTCCTTGCTCTACCAGAAAGGACAAAGTTTAATCCCCAGAGGCAATTTTAGACCTTATCAGTCTGGAGAAGGCACGAAAGGAATCTATATAACATATTGTACTAACTAGCCTTTACCCTTAGAAGCCTGAAACTGCTTTCCTTTATCATTTCTTCAAAAATTTATCGTTCTCTGTTGACGATACTATCTAAACTGAAATTCTAAGCCACCTCAGGGAGTTACTCACTTTTCCCTGGGTTCTCCCTTTTGTACATATATACTTGTTAATCAACGTCTTTGTTTTTCTCTTGTTAATACATCTTTTATTATAGCAGCCTCAGCTAAGAACTCAGAAGGGTAAAGGGGCAATTATTTTCCTCTCCTACAGCATCATATCAAAAATCCTCAAAAGAATGAAGAGGAGCTCTTGGTTGTCAAATCCAGCATCTCTACTACATCCCTTGAAAGTGGTATGTGCAATCTCAACCATATTACACAAAACATGACAAAGAGAAAGCAGTCTTATTTTCCTGGAATTAGATCTGTAAAAGGGAGTAGACCATCTGCTGCTATCATCTTAGGGCTGAGCTATGATCAAAATTTGACCCTGGTTTCTTTGACACTATGATGGTGAGAAGAGAATTGCACATCTTCAAGTAGCTGGCTTCAAAACTAAGAAGCTTTCTCAAGGACAGCAGGAGGAACTGTAGAACTCCTCCACTGGAGGAGAAATGGTAAAGACAACAAGGACTGGACAATAGGTACCCCACAGTGTTAGTCAAGACTGATTGTTCTGTTCTGTCAGAAGCTGAGGGTAAGGACACATGCCCTTTGAGTGGGAAATGGTATTTCCTTTGAAACCAGTGAGACTTTCCGGTCATTCATACTGAAAAAAAAAAAAAAAAAAGTTCAAATTAAGGGTTAGAAAATACTGCTAACAGCTAGAGAAATGGGCCTCATCAAGAAAGGAGTTGGGGTAAATTCTTGTTTTGCCTACCGGGCAGTAGGGCAATGTGGGCTCAGCATTCCCTGAGGCTCGAGTGCAGGTACTGAAGGAAGGTGGACAGGGCCACGCTGGGGGCACTGGGCTGTGATGCCCACAAGGTCAGAAGCACAGACTGACTGTCATGGTGGGCTGAGGAGGGAGAGAAGGGAGAGAACTTGAGCAAGTTCTCTGAGCTACACTAGAAGGCTCCTTGGGGGCTCTGAGAAGCACTGAATGATGCTTTGAAGAGAAGTTCTGGCCCTACATCTATCAATTTGGCATTTAAAAGAAATGTCATGTCATAGTTATAGGCTGGAAAGGTCTGGAAATAGTGAACACCTACTCTATACCATAAAATTGCCATTTGTTTTTCTCATATGACAAAACAAAAGTTCCAAGGGAGAAGTGATTGTTCTAGGTTCTGTTTGCTCCTGTAAGTTTTGCTTAGCCCAGTGTCTGGCACAATATGAGCCTCAGTGAATACTGTTGAATATTTGTTATTTAATCTCATCCTTACAATAACTCTGAAAGGAGCTAGTAGTATCCCCATTTTACAGGTGAGAAAATAAAACTTGAAGAAATTAACAGAACTGCCAGGGCCCCATGGCTTCAGAGAGAGAAGAACAGCCTAGACTTGAACCTGGGTCTCCTCATTACAATTACACAGCTACAACCATTGTGGCACAGTTATGGATCCAAGAAACATAAACTAAAACTTTGACAATAAATAGAACCTTTAAATCCCCCCAAGCTAGTCTGCATTTTGTGTTTATAGCCACTGTTCTGAATTGAAACTCTGAATATATACTTTTTTTTCTCTTAGGGGTACACCAAGGAAATTAAAAGAAACGGGCCACATTCACTAATATGAAATTGGAACCATTTTCCCTCCAGCCAGTTAAAAAAATGAAGGCACATTACAAAATACAGCAAAGCAAGGATGGCCGAAAGGAGGGAAAAAGCCAACAAACACTAAAGCCAACTTATTACTCCAATAGATGTCAGGTCAGTAATTGTGTGGGACACAGATTAATACTGAAAGGAATGGATTTGTGTCATTCTTAAAATATAAATATGAATGCTTTTGACAGAGTTAATAAAAGTATGTTGTCCACAGTGACTGGTAATTGATGTGAAACAGCTACCTCTACTTTATCCTGTAAATGGCAGAAGCAAAGCTTCTACTGAGGGTGCTATTCACACATAAATTTTGTTTAATGGTTTCTCGTTAATGTGTTCTATTTTTATAATGAAAGTCTAGCCAAATTATAGGAGAGATGCTCTTAACTCCTTTACTGCTATCAAATTGAGCAGTAATTGAATCAAGCAAGAAATCCCTTTTTGACCTTGAAGGCTGATTTTACCTTCTCATCCCATCATCAGTTTTGAGAGAGATATGGTATTAATTTTTCTAGCCGTTTATATTTTATACAGTAACCCAATGGTACTAAATAAAAGGCTTCCAAATGGAAAATGCAATAAATCATCAACAAACTCACTCACTTTCATACAGAAACAAGTAATTTTGATGAAGCCCAACTTTAATTCACCAATTCAAGTTTTTCATTCAATATTTTACCTGCTATAAAACATTAACTAATAAGCAATTTGGCTGTTATGTATAATCTGTCAGAAGAATTGTGACTATTTGTAGAAAAATCAAATCAGGAAGAAATGTAGTATATGGAAGAGACAATACTACATATAGATGCCTTAACAGAATTATTCCTGAAACATTTAAATAATATTTAATTCAATTGAAAAGAGTTTTATCCCTTTATATTATTATGTTGTAAATTTAAAAAATCAAATAATGTTTGAAAAATGTCAGCATTTGGGTTTAACATGTTGAAAGGACTGTCCCTTTACATAACTTCAGTCATTTTCAGGAGAACATGATTTACATGCAATTGCCAAATTACAAGCTACATTAGACAGATCCATCCTCATTTTGAGGGAGAAAATGGCTAATTATATTCATGCTCATTTGAACTTCAGAGACTAAATTGGCCTTAAACATCACAAAGTTTCTCTTCAGAGGTATTATATTTTGATTTTAAAAAATTTTTAAGCCCTGTTTGTAAACCATCTTTAAAGTTTTCATTCCATGTTCCCTAGAATACCCATAAAAAGTTGATAATGATTTAGAGGGGAAGCACCTCCCTACTGATTTCCACAAAAATGTCCAAATTCCACTGCTATAGTCGCTAAGGTTCTCTGTGATCCCAACCTTCTCTAATCTCATATGTATCCTATTCATGCATCACCCAGATCTGTGCCCTGTCTTCTCCACATGGCCACATCTCTCTGATCTTCCTCAAGCCATAAATGCCCTCTGCATATGGAACTCTTACCCATCCTTTATGCTCAGCTGAGTCATTGACTTCGCGATGAAGGATTCCCATGTCCCCCTTCTGTTGTCTGCTAGACTTAATCACTCCTACTTTTCTCTATTCTCCTATGAAACACAGCTTACAAATACCATAGTTTGCTTTCTACTTTTAATTTAACCTAGATATTTAGAAATCACTACTTCCACTCATGACGAGCTAGATAATAAAGTTCCTGAAGAAGCAAACTATGTACACTTAGTGGTTGAGAGTGCCGACTCAGAAGTCAAAGAAACCATGATTGATTCATGCCCCAACTCCACCAATTTCTGGCGAGCAAATGTGGCAAAGTTATGTAACCTCTCTAAGCTTTTTTTCTTCTACTATACAATTATACTATCTATCTCTTACGGTTCTGTAAAGATTTAAAGAAATAATGCACCTTGAATAATGCATTTATCATGGTGTCTGACATATACTAAACACTCCATAGCTATTAGATATTTTACAGTTATTTAGTATCTTTCATAGTGGAACACAGAATGTAACACAGGATAGATGTTCAATACTGTTAGATTAGTGACTGAGTGAATGAGTGAAATTAAGTCAATAAAAAAAGAAGAAAAGGCTATAATTTGAAAGGGCATTTTCAATCCTTCCCAAGAAACCCTGTCTATATAGCCAAGATCATGAAAGGACCCTAAGTTTCATAAAGAAACTTTTGTTTGTGATTATATCTGAAGCTATGGTCCTGGTGCCATTGTCTTACATTAATCTGTGTTTCTCCCTAACTCTACAGAGCCCTATCTGTACAGTAGACTGAGGATCAGTATTTTGAATACACTCAGGACATGTTCTCCTCTAGTGAAGGGCATATACCTGTACAAGCAAACCTGAGTGTCTGCCTGAAGAGTCAAGAGTGAATCACTTTCTTAAGAGGTTAGGGCAAGGGTACCGGTGAGGAGAAAACAGAAAAGAATTTGGGGAGAAAAGTGTTGGGGTGAGAAGCAAGGGGAATTTAGGATTTTTCTGTACCTGCCTTAATTTTCACATATTTTCTTCAAAATCAGGCACTAATATAACCCTATTCATAAAGGGCCCCTCTCTGTGGGGGGAGGGATATAATTCCCACCCCACTGACATCAGGCTTGGCCATGTGACATGCTTTGGTCAATGAAATGTGAGCAGCAGAGACATATGCTACATCGGAGCAGCTTTAGGAGATATTCTGTGGTCCTTTCATTAACCTTTTCCCCTCTACTGACATGTGCCTGGCAGAAATGAAGAGGGAATGAAACAGAGACACAGCTAAACCAAAATTTTTATTGTTGCAAGGATGGAGATTGGGGAATTATTACCACAACATAACCCAGCAAAAGCAGACTAATATAGAACCCTTTTGGGGTTCATTCTTAGGGCAACTAAATCTTCCTACAAACCCCTGCAGTGGCTTCCCCCACACTCCCACCACACACACACACACACACACACACACACACAACCCCCAAGATTAGTCTGGGCCAGCAAAATCACTGTACTCACTCTACTCGTTCTGAAGAACTCAGTTAACAACTGCACACCTAAACAGCATCATTTTGTTTGTGCATGTTCACATGTTAACAAATATGTGTGTGTGTGTGTGTGTGTGTGTGTGTGTGTGTGTGTGTGTGTGTGTGTGTGTGTGTGTGTACCTATATAGAGATCTATCTATCTATCTATATCTAAATCTAACTGCATCTCCAGATATATGTACAGTGAGAAGACCTGACTCCTGCTTTCTAGGGCTTGCAATATTGATGGGATTCCACATATGAAAACTTGGGAACATGAAAAAGTAGTTCTCATTTCATTACATTCAGCACTGCTTTGTCCCATTTAGTGTGCTAAGTACAGAGGATGATGCAAACACACCTTACTAGATGTGGTTTCTCTTATCAAGGAGATGACTTCCTAGCTAGGGATATAAATATGCACATGGTCAGCTATAACCTATCCGAAGATATAAAGTAATATGTGCCATAAGGGAAGGTGAAACAAAGTGCTCTGGGAAGTCACATTCAGGAAGGATTCAGGGGATGTTTCACAAAGAAGTGGTTTTTGAGAAGACTGTTGATTGATGGAAGGAGAATTGCAACATTTTAAAGTAGGAGAATGGCATGATCAAAAGCACAGAACAGGAAATAAAAACTCGTTTGATTAAAGCATGAGACCGTGAAGGACATAAGAGGTCTGTGCTAGTTTGCTACAGCTGCCAAAACAAAATACAACAGAAGGGGTGGTTTAAACAACAGAAACATATTTTCTCACAGTCTGGGGGCTGGAAGTGCAAGGTCAAGGGGTCAGCAGATTTGGTTTCTCCTGAGGCCTTTTCCCTGGACCTGCCATGGCCACCTTCTCACTGTGGCCTCACGTGGTCTTTCTTCTGTGCAAAGGCATCCATGGTGTCTCTCTGTGTGTCCTAATCTCCTTTTCTTATAAAGCCTCTGGTTCTATCAGATATGGGCCCACCCTAATGACTTCATTTTAACTTAATTACCTCTTTAAAAGTCCTATATCCAAATACAGTCACATTCTGAGATGCTGAGGGTGATGGCCTCAACATATGAATTTGGGGGAGACACAATTCAGTCTACAACAAAGTGAATAGACAAAATAAGGTAGAGGCTGGTTGGAAACTGGAAAGAACTGAAAATGTGTAATAAAGAGCGGGACAAACAATTAGAACTGTGCTTTAGATAGATCATGCTTATGCATGAGGTAAATAAGATAAGGAGAGAGACTGGACAGATCTTTTCAAATACAGGCAACTGATGACCGGATTAAAGAGAATGCCAGTGGCGTTGGAGGGAAGGGGACACGTGTGAGAGAAAATGTGAGACAGAATGAATAATGAATATGAAAATATAACTGATTTTATATTTGTGACTGGATGACTATATACTGATGGCCACAAAGTCAAAACTCTTGATGAGAAGAGAAATAGAAGTCTTGAAACTAGAAATACAGTCTAGGGAGATAGAAAGAGATCCCGGAACGAGCTATGAAATTAGAGGAGGGAGCATTTACAAAGTCACTGCCGTCTTTAAAACTGTTTATGCGGAAAACAAGAACAAATTCCAGGAAAGGTCATTAGATTTGTCAACCAGGGAAGTATTGATAATCTTATCAAATGGTCCAGGAGAGACAGGGGTAGGTTATGGAGGAGATGAAGGTGGAGGCTGGGGAAGGAAGCTTGATTGCACTGCACAGGGGAGTATGAAAACAAGGTCTTAAATATAGCTGAAAATATGATAAAGTTAACTTTGCTAACTATTTGGTGATTTAATTTTTACAACATCCTATGAGCTAGATACTATCACAATCCTCTTATACAGATGGGGAAAATGAGACACAGGTGAATTATCGTATTTAATGTTACATAGCTGGTTAATCAAAGAGCTAGATTTGACCTCAGGCATCTTGCTCCAGTACACACATATATAACCGTCGTTCTTTTGTTTCTCTATATAAATTTAGTTTGATGGTAAAAAAAAAAATCATTTAAGGTGGCAAGAAAAGCATGAATAATTTCATATGGACAAGAATGAGTAAGGCATATCTTTGTGTGGGTGAGGGTTTGGGGGCTGTGTATACTGAGATCAGGCAAATGCAGCAGTGGGCTTATGTTGTATACACATAACAGATAAAACAAGAGCAAGCTGATGGAATGAGTAAAGTTTATGTATTTGGACTTCACAGTTGGAGTGATTTTCTAAGTGAAAGAGTCATACATATGATACTTCGTTAGTACCTTCATTCAATATTTATTGAATATTGAATATTCATTCAATATTTATTGAACATCCACTACATCCCTGGCACTTACACTAGAATCTAAAGATATCATGAAGAAAAATCCAGAACTTATGGATTTTCCAGCTAGGGACACTTAAAGGGATCATCAGCAATTTGATGAAGAATGGAGCTACTATTTTATACCAGAGGTCATAGATTATAATAAAACTGCCTTCATCATTAATGGGACATACAATTCAAGGAAAGTCATTACACCTTCCCAGTTTGTCCACCAATGAAATAGAGATCAAATTGTAACAGATGACTACATCCTTGAATAAAAGGTACATTGGAGAGATGAAGTCATGTTAATAACTGAAGATAGCATGTAATGCTATTTAATAAGAAGAAATCTTTATTTTATTTTCATTAAGGAAATATTAATTATTGGATTTAACCCAGATAGACTTGCTATTTTAAATACATTGAATAATCTTTAGAGGTTTTTATCATTTTCTCCACCAGTAATAAAGCTATAATTTGTAAAATCAGAAGTTAATTAAAAAAATCTTACAGTAAAATGATGTTATGATTGAGATTTAACACGAACATAATTTAAGCCACTGTTAGGACTCCCACAGTAGCCATATCTGGCCATACTTCCTCTCTATGTAGTCTTTTACTCTGTTTAAACAACAGATGCTAATATTTGGACTGATCAAATACATGAAAGTATTTCTGCATTTTGAAATCTTGATGCCTATCACTCCATTTTAAAGGTAAAGTAGAAATATTTTTCCTATTGCTTATAAATTAGCATCCTTGTGTTCAGAAAGTACCAAACAGAAGGAGCCAACATAGAATCACATAGGACCTTCTTCCAAACTAATTTAATTTGTAATCAAGAATATCTTGATTTTAACAGCGTACTTGCTTAGGCTTGAACATTTTGGTCAATTACTCAAATAAGGATATAAAAAGGTATTAAAATTGGCAGATGGCATGAAACATGGAGGGATAGCTGATGTGAGAAGTGACAGAGTCAAGATTCAGATTTATCTTGACAAATACTAACAAGCCAGTCCTACACCTAAACAACTGACAATGCAGCAGTTATATTTTATTTTCAAAAAATTCAATTGCACAAGCCTAGACTGGTAGAGAACATTGGCAAGAATTCATGG
>NW_006791811.1:308220-314748 GCF_000442215.2 Lipotes vexillifer
GGAAAGAGTTCTGATAGTTTTGGTTAAGCATAATTTTAAACAAATGCTCTAAATAATGTTAATAAAAAACAGAGTAATAACAAAGATAAAAGGAATCTTCAAGCTACACAAATTGAAATATAGATTCCAGTTCATAGAAAGTGATCATTGCTTGTGGATCTGGTGCTTGGTTCAATTCTGAGAAACATATTTTAAGTGATACAGATAATCAAAACCTCATATATAGACACAGAGGAAGGAACTGCAGAACTGAATGTGGATTATTTTAGGTCATTTATAAGGTCCATTCTAGCATTAAAATTCTATGATTCTATGGAAAGTATAAGCTACTGCAGAGCATGCTTATATCAAACAAATACCATAAATGCTGTACATATAATCTTTGATTATGCACTATAAGTACTTCTTAAATATGAGTTTGCATCAAAATTATTATCTTGATAAGTTCAATTGTGAAGCAATACCAGATCATATCCTATTAACTCAGAGGAAAGCCTAATCATATAGGCTTTACAGGTAAGATAGACAAATATATTTGTTCTTCAAAAATCTTATTTTCCATCCCTTTTTAAACAAATCCTATTTTTACATTGAAATTTACTTAAAGAGAAATGCTAGAATTTAAAAATATCCTTTTTTGTATTCCTGCAGGAAAAGTATCTATTAGATAAAAATCTTTTAAAATTGTTTTTAGGCTCAGCAGGATTTAGAATATGAAGGGTTTCTCAAAAATCATTTTATTTTAATATACATATGCTCAACTTCATTATTTAGAGCAGTGCTTCTCAAATTTTAATGTGCATACAATACACCTGCAGATCTGGAATGGAACCTCAAATTATGCATTTCTAGCAAGCTCCCCGGTGACACTGATGCTGCCAGTCCGTATTGACCACTCACTGACTAACAAGGATTTAAAGGACTCTGATTCACTAGTGCCATCAATTATTCTAAAACAATTCCCACTCAATATATAATGTAAAATAAAAGAAATTACTTTCTAAAGAGGAAAAGAACCTTTGCAATTTTCTCTTCCTTAGAAGTCCTTAGCATTTCTGATGCTATTCATCTGATTAATGCCCCTATTTTTCTTTTGAAACATTAAGTCCTTCCCACTTCCCTTACCTCAAAAGGGCTCACAGACTTGTCCCTTGCCACCCAGGCTCACTTCTCAATTCCATGCTGCTTCCTTTTGGTGGTGTGCTTCACTCCTTTTCACAGGCTTTTGAAGTTGTTACGGACTGAATGTTTGTGTCCTCTCCAAATTCATATGTTGAAACTTTATCCCTCAATGTGAAGGTATGAGAAAGTGGGGCCACGGGGAAGTGATAAGGGTGGAGCCATCATGAATGGGATTGGTACCCTTAGAAGAGTCACGAGAGAGTTTGCTTCCTCTGTTCTGCTCTCCACTGTATGAATCTGCAACACTGAAGAGGGCCTCCACCAGAACCTCACATTGCTGTTCCCTGATCATCCAAGATCAGCTTCCAAAAAACAGATTTCTGCTGTTACATGCCACCCAATTTATGATATTTTGTTATGGCAGCCTGAGCCAAGACAGAGGTCTTCTATGCACTTCTCTAATTTCCTTTTACTGAAGTATTGACATTTTATGGATAAATGAATTACTCAAAAGACTTTATCCCAACTTACCTTAAAACACTAACTGATAAAGGAAACTTCTACTTGCTGTGAATAGTCATGATGCTGACCCAAACAGAGCCATGAATGAGAAAATGTGGGGCAGCACCAACATACTTCCGCTCCACATACCTCCACTGCTCTTCCAAACTTCTTTCCAAAAAGTGGTGTAGAATGACTTCCTCACTGGGCAGAAAATTTCACTAGAAATGCACCATGGCCTTTAACATTTGTCTGCTTCTGGGAAACAAAATTCAGGGTCTAGTTTCATACATTCTTCTACCTATTCTTCTAATATTTTATCTAGGCCAGCATTGTCTAGATGCCATTGGAATCACTTGGGAAGTCTTAAAAAATACTGGTCCCTGGACCCAGAGTCCTATTCCATTGGGTGGGGCCTGAGCATTGTTACTTTAAAAAAAAAATTCTTTGGTGATTCTATTAACGTATCCCACTTTCATTTCAAACTCCCTCATTTTTACGTCTATGGCATCTTTTTACTCATGTTAAAGCATTTCTTCTATATCAGGGTTTCTAACCCCAGCAGTGTGGACATTTGGGACTGGGTAATTATTTGTTGTGGAGCTATCCTGTACGTTGCAAGATGTTTAACAACATTCCTGGTCTCTATGAGTAGATGCCCATGGCATTCGCTCAATTTTGACATAAAAAATGTCTCCAGACATTGCCAAATATCCCCTGGTGGGAAAAATCATGTTAAGAACCTGCTTTTACATCATTACCATCATTATATTTCTACCACCATCACATTAACTATTGTTCTCCAGATGTCAAGACACAGCTAACTGCTGTACACAGATCATCTCAATTTACTCCTCAAAATATGGTTATAAAGTAAATACACACTTTACTTATGAGCAAAGCTCAAGTGATGCAAAGATGGTACAAAAATTGCCAGAGGTCCCAGCCTGGAAACTGATGGGTGCAGAATTCAAACTTACATCTGTCTGATTATGACTCTAGGGTCTAAGCTCTTTACCCTTACAGTATATTTTTATTTTACATCATAGACTCTTTAGTTGCAGATCTCCTCATAAGACTATAAGCCCCCTGGAAGCTTATCACATGATTTATCCTCAATTTCTAGCACATGGTAGGTATTGAATTAATATTTATCAAATTGAATAGTATCTAACAATGAGTTTTTGTTTTTCATCCAAAGCCTACCTGCACTCCCAATTTTCTGAATTTTTCAAAGGTATCTCCATCTGTTTCTCACTCTAGTACCGAGTTCTCCTGTTGACTCTCTCAGTATTTTATCTTGGAAGTCCATCATTTTCCTAGGTACCTCATACCTGGGTCTTTCCAACTGACTTTTTAAAAAATTAATAAACATTATTTTTTGGAGCAGTTTTAGGTTCATAACAAAACCGAGTGGAAAGTACAGAGAATTCTGATATACACCCTGTGCCCACACATGCACAACCTCCCCACTGTCAACATTCTCCACCACACATTGTTACACATGGACCTACATTGGACACCTTCATAATCATACAAAGTCCATAATTTACATTAGGGTTCACTCTTAGTGTTGTACATTTTAAGGGTTTGTACAAATGTACAATGATAAATATCCACCATTATGGCATCACACAGAATAATTTCACTGCCCTAAAAATCCTTTGTGCTCTGTCTATTCATCCTTCCCTCAACCCCAAACCCTGACAACAACTGATATTTTTACTGTCTCCATAGTTTTTCCTTATCCAGCATGCCATATAGTTGGAATCATATAGTATGTAGCCTTCTCAGACTGGCTTCTTTCACTTAGTAAAGTTCATTTAAGCTTCTTCCATGTCTTTTCATAGCTTGATAGGTCATTTCTTTATAGTGTTGAGTAATATTCCATTGTCTGAATGTATCACAGTTTACTTACCCAGTCACCTTTGAATAACATTTTGGTTGCTTCCAAGTTTTGACAATTCTGAATAAAGCTGCCATAAATGTCTGTGTGCAGGTTTTTTGTGTGGACAAAATTTTTCAATTCATTTGGGCAAATACCAAGGAGCATGATTGCTGGATAGCCTGGTCAAAGCATGTAAAAGACAACCAAACTGTTTTCCAAAGTGACTAATATTTTGCATTCCCACTTGTAATAAATGAGAGTTCTTGTTGCTCCACATCCTTGTCAGCATTTGGTGTTGTCAGTGTTTTAGACTTTGGTCATTCTAAAAGGTGTATAGTGGTATATCTCCTTGTTTTAATTTGCAATTCCCTAATGACATATGACATTGAATATCTTTTTATATGCTAAATTGCCATCTATGTATCTTCTTTGCAGATCTTTGTAGGAAAACTTCTAATTTTTCACCATTATGTTAGCTGTAGCTTTGTTGTAGATGTTTTTTGTCAAGTTGAAGAAGTCCTCCTCTATTCCTAGTTTGCTGAAAGTTTTTATCATGAATGGGTGTTAGATTTTGTCAAATGCTTTTTCTGCATTAACTGATATAATCTTGTGATTTTTCTTTCTTAGCCTATTGATGTGTTGGATTACATTATTTTCAAATGTTGAACCACCCTTCTATACCTAGAATAAATTTCACTCAGTTATGGTATATAAGTCTTTTTATACAATATTAGTTTTACTTTGTTAATATTCTGTTAAATATTTTCACACTGTGTTCTTGAGAGACATTGGTCTGTAGTTTCCTTTTCTTGTAATGTCTTTGTCTGGTTTTGGTATTAGGGTAATGCTGGCCTCACAGAATGAGTTAGGAAGTATTCCTTCAGCTTCTGTCTTCTGAAATAAACTGTAGATAATTGGAATAATTTATTTTTTAGATATTTGATAGAATTCACCAATGAGCCCGTCCACATCTAGTGCTTTCTGTTTTGGAAGATTATTATTGACTCAATTATTTAATAGCTATAGTCCTTTTCAGATTGTCTCTTTCAACAGCCTTTTAAAAATATTAATTAATTAATTATTTTATTTTTGGCTGCATTGGGTCTTTCTTGCTGTGTGGGCTTTCTCTAGTCGCGGCGAGCGGGGGGCTACTCTTCGATGCGGTGCACAGGCTTCTCTTTGCAGTGGCTTCTCTTTGTTGCAGAGCACAGGCTCTAGGCGCACGGGCTTCAGTAGCTGTGGCATGTGGCTCAGTAGTTGTGGCTCACAGACTCAGTGGTTGTGGCTCGCACGCTCTAGAACACAGGCTCAGTAGTTGGGGCACACGCGTCCAGTTGCTCTGCAGCATGTGGGATCTTCCCAGACCAGGGTTCAAACCCATGTCCTCTGCATTGGCAGGCAAATTCCCAATCACTGCGCCACCAGGGAAGTCCTCAATAGCCTTTTAAAAGTCCTTTCTCATTCCTATATTTTCCTCTTTAAACATAGACTCTATTTTGAACAAAGATAAATATTTTTGCAAAAGTAATAAAAACAAAAATTGAAAAGTGGGACTACATCAAACTAAAAAGCTTCTGCACACAAAGGAAACCATCAACAGAAAGAACAAGAGACCTACTGAATGAGAGAAAATATACGCAAATCATATATCTGATAAGGGGTTAATATCCAAAATATATAAAGAACTCATACAACTCAATAGCAAAAACAATCCAATTAAAAATGAGCAGAAGATCTGAATAGACATTTTTCCAAATACAGATGGCTAACGGGTACATGAAAAGATGCTCTGCAGCATTAATCATCAGGGAAATGCAAATCAAAACCACAATAGAGATATCTCACAGCTGTTATAATGATTATTACCAAAAAGACTAGAAATGACAAGTGTTAGCAAGGCTGTGGAGAAAGAACCTTTGTGAACTGGCAGAGGGAATGTAAATTGGTGCAGTAACTACGGAAAACAGTATGGAGGTTCCTCAAAAAATTAAAAATAGAACTACCATATGATCCAGCAATTCCACTTCTAGGTATTTATCTGAAAAAAACAAAAACACTAATTTGAAAAGATACATGTACACACATGTTCACTGTAGCATTATATGGAAACAACATGTGTCCATCAATAGACAAATGGATATAGAAGATGTGCCCTATGTATATACATATACATGTATATATACATGTATATACATGTATATATACAATGAAATATCACTCAGTCATAAAAAAGAATGAATTCACCTCACTTGCAACAACATGGATGGACTTGGAGGGCATTATGCTAAGTGAAATAAGTCAGAGGAAGACTGATACTGTATCATCTCCCTTACATGTGGAACCTTATGAGACATATATATGTATATAATACACACACACACACACACACACACACACACACACACACGTCTTAAACCAAGCTAACAGATACAGAGAACAGATTGGTGATTGCCAGAGGGGAAGATTTAAGGGTGGGAGAAATGGGTGAATCGTTCTGCTGGGTTTTTGTTTGTTTAAATAAATGGAATTTTAAAACAACAACAACAACAAAGAAAAGGAAAAAGTAGAAGTGTTCCAAAATCGAGTAGAGCATCTGCAACATGCTAATGGTGCCAGTGTAAACTGGTACAACTTAAAAAAAAAAAAAACAACTTTTTAAAACATGGATTTTTAAACTCATTAAATAACCAGTTCAAATCATTCTCTCATAAACTTGAAGGATAAAATTGAAACTTTTAGGTCAGTTTGAAAGCCCATTTTAATTTTGTCCTTATCTGCTTTTTCAACTTTATCTTCCATGGAAAATGTTCGATTAGCATGCTTTACAAAGGTCCTTTGCTGGTGAATCCTCAGCACAATTAAATCTTGCATTTAAGCCTGATGAAGTAGATCTGAACTATGGGGGTGGGGGGGGGGGCTGGGGGGGGAGATAGTTTGCATTAGGCTGAAGTACTACACAACAAACACTACAGAAAGCAGAGGCCCTGGCTGGGCTCCTCAGATCTCCTGGGATTCGG
>NW_006791811.1:316849-327892 GCF_000442215.2 Lipotes vexillifer
CGGAAGAGCCCAAAGGAAGACCAGTGAACACCCCATTTCCCCCAGTCAAGCAATGTAATCCTGACTACCACTGAACACACCTGACACATGCTGTACTGGCCATATTGCCCCTGTCAGTTCAATTTTACCCTTCCCTCCTTTATCTCAAGTATTTAAGTTTACCTATCATCTAAGTTCCACTAACATCATGAATTGTTCTCTATCTGTCTCTACCCAATGAGTTCTTTGCATTCTTGCCCTCATTATGTGACTCTCACACTAGGTGTTTAACATATTTAACATACCTTAAACAAGACATACAGATAATTTCTCAATGTACTAGAATTTTCTTATATAACCTCGATTTAAACAATTCTGTGGATTCATCAATCTCTCTGACCTTTGTAAAATCTACTGATGGCTTTCCAACACCTACAGAATCTGGGAGGTGGTAAGATTTTTCTCTGATTCCTCCACTCACTTTTGCTTCCACAAGTAGAGTTGTCTGCTTGGCAAAATTGTTCCAACACTGTTTATGCTAGTTAAATTTGTTTATGTCTATAGATTAATTATTTACTTTAACAATGAAAATGAACGTGAATAGAAAGAGTCATTGCTATGAAAACTAACAAATGCTTTGGAATAATTCAAGTTGCTGTAAATTAGGTGTGGAAGTATAATAATTAAAAATAGGAAACATTTAGAAGTATTTTTTTCTCATATTGATGAGCAATTTTTTTTTAAGTTTTTACTCCAAAGAAATGAAAGCAGGAAATCTGTAGTCAGGGTATTATAGATGAGAAAGAATGTGAGGAATTCCCATTAAGGGACTAGGACACAAAGGAAAGTTGTTGGTCTTATATCAAAAGATTGGCACAGTAATGTGCATTTATTTGTTTAGGGATAATAAAATGTTTAAGGTATTCATGCAACTCTTTATTATGAGTCCCTACTTTAATTGACTTTTAAAGATCTAGTCATATTAGAAAAGAAAACTTCTGTTATTTCTTCAAATTAATAACTTTAGAAAGACATGGAATTACCACATTGCTTAAAATAAGTTTTTACTCTTCTTTTGAAGATGCCACTCTACTCTGAAATGCTTTGCCCTGTGTACTTGTTAGTGATATGCTTTCATTATTCAAGGGTGGATTCCGTTCTTTGGAATTAGTTAAATGTCAATTGAAGCTACTTTTGTGAATAAAATAGTGATCACACTGGTTAATATGAGCTTTAGGCAAAAATTAGGTGTAACTAGAAAGGAAATTAATCTCTTTGTCTTATGAATTGGCTGTGAAGGAAAATTAAGAGGTAAGTTCCCAAAACGTTATTAGGATTTTAAAATACAAACTGGCAGCAGGAGAATAAAGGTACCCTTTAGCTATAACTCTTGAAAAAATTTATATTGATTCTTTTAATCAGTGATTTTTAACAATTTTTCCACATATATTCTACAAAATGTTCATTATTTGTATCATCTTACTGTTAGTAATTTTTTCCATTATTACAAAATGTACAGTTGAAATTATATTTCTGGCTATTTACAACATAGATTCAGAGATATCAAAGGTAAAATCATCTCCTAGAACTTCTCTAATGTCATTCATCTAGGACCAAGTACTTCAAAGTAAATTCAGTCCTAAAATTTTTAAAACCTTGCTGGGTAGAATATGGGAAAAAATGTCATCTAAAAGCTTTCTTCAAAATTCCTTGAAATCCGTTTCGAGGAAGATTGTTCTTGTGTTCTGGGAAAAATACCAACCAGACTTTCTATTATGAGAACCACCCTCTTCTGAAATGGATATGACTAATCAATTGTATCTCTAAGGAGTTCAACTGTTCCATCAAGTAACAAAGACTATTTTACAGGGCATCCAGAGTTGCACTACATCTCTGGAGATACTGGCTCCCATAGAGACAGTTATCTAAGTAGGAGAAAGCATGTTCTATGTCTGAAGACTGTTGCTGGCCATCATAGAAGCAAGCATGCCTCCTTTGTTGGTATGTACATCTTCTGACAGATTAGGAGCTGAAGACCAGCAGTACAAAGAACTATTTGCAAGGCATCTTTTGTAGACTGTGTTATGGGTAATAATGCTTTCAGACCCAGGTGATAACGTCTGGTGTGGAGTCGGAGGGTGCAATAAGTGAATGATGCTCCTTTCACCTTGGTCCAGAGCCTAGAATCATACCAGCATCTCAGGGGTTGGCCGCTTTGAGAGAAGTGAAATCAGCAGGACCATTGGTTTTCTCTATGGGAGCAGTGGTAGGACAGGCAGTGACACCTGATGAGAATAAAACAGTGTAAACAGATTTAACCCGGAACACGTGTCAATGATCTGGGGACTCTGTGCAATAACTGGAGTATAGGTGGCTAATCCCTAGTGGGTAGGGAAGGGATGAAATTGCCATAGTTTGGGCTTTAATAAAAGTGATGTTTTTTATTTGGTACACATAATCAAGTGAAGCTTGACACTGAGATTACACTTTATCATTTCTTCTTAATATATTTTAGTCACTTGCTAAAAAGAGTCATAACATTATTATCTCCTCCACATAAACACTCAAGGCACACGGACATTTTCTTCTAAAGATGTAACAGTGTGCCTTAAGCTTGGATAAATTACATATGAATAGGAAAGCTGCCTCTGAAGTGAGCATATTCCAAATTCAGAAGTAATGTGACAATAGAGTACCTGGCAAGTGAAATATCAATGAATGAGGTGAAAGAAATGACTGTTTTGGAGGCTGGTTGTCCAAAGTGTAAAGCTCACCTATGCCCTTTACTAAAACATAACATAGGAAAAACTATGCATCCTTGTTGGACTTCACTTTCCTCCTCTGTAAAATGAGTATAAAAAGAGTACCTACCAGGAGGTTTTGCAGATCATGAAAGCTAGCCATGGCCATCCTTTCACCTTATCTCAAGTGTGGCTCAATCCATAGAGAAATTTGCACTGATGGTATTATGTTGCCCACGGGATATTAGTTGTCAAAGCGCACGGACGACGGGCAAGACCTTGGATGACTCCTTATTTAATGGGAAAAGCACTAAACAAACTGTGAACCTCAATTCTAGCCCTAGGTCTCCTGAAACTGTGAAGCTTGGTTCTAGTGTTTTACTTCACTGAGCTTTGAAAGCCTCCTTCTTAAATTATGTGGTTAGATTAGATCAGGATTTTTTTAAATGGATTTGTTTGTTTTTAACTCTGGTGTAGTTGTGCTCTGAGAGGTACAGCTGTAGTGTGATGGCTAATAACACAATCTGAAAACCTGGACAATCTACTAAAATGCACTATACTGTAGTTCCCTAATTAAAAATGGAGATGATAATACTACTGGCCTCACAAGATAATTATGAAGATGTACGGTGCTTAGAATAGTGCTAGGAACACAGTAATAATTCAAGAAACATTATTAACCCTAGAATCCATTTGATAAAGAGCTTTAATTGAAGTAGGATTAAGGGATCAAAAGCCCCCCTCATATTGGCCTCAATTTCACAATTCTTAGCAAACTTAATATACTCTTAGGATTCTGATCTGATACTCTATTCCTCTTGAGCATTTGATACATATTTGTTGACATTTTGGAACTAATTAGAGTCACTGTTATGATTTTAAACAAAACACACAATAGTCTACCATTAATCAGGGGTATTTTGGAGTGTCTGATCAATTCACAATAATTTTTCCTTAATTCTCGCTTCACATGGCAGAAAGTCCTCTGCAGCATTTTGTACAATAGGATGCCATCTGTGCACATTTGATTGGACCAGGATGAGCACCTGACCTATTCCAGCTCAGAGTCTCCCTTTTAGGAATTTGGGATTGAGATTCATTCGTTCATTTTCCTTTAAGCAACTAGATTTGAAACATGAATTCAGGAGCTGAGCAGTGGCCAAGTTTCCCTCCTTTGAAAGAGAAAATGCAGGTCTACAGAAAGAACGCAGTAGGCGCCCAGAGAGAAGCACCAAGTTCCACCAGGCTCCAAGTCGCTTGCTGTAGTCCCTTCCTTGGGAACAATGGCATTCTGGCCTTTGGGTTTCATGACACCTGAATAATCTTCTAATAAAATCTCCTTATAGCTTAAGCCACCTGAGTTAGTTTCTCTCATAAGCAACCAAACGTTGCAAACCTTAGGCTGGTAGCTAGATGATTTTTAAGAAACTAGGAGTAGGAAAAATGAATTCTTTGGTCCAAGAAAATCCACAGAAGTGAGCATGTAAAAAAAGAAAAATGAAAGAAAAACACAAACATTAGACATTTTCACTTAAATTCAATATTTTTTTATATCTAATAGTTTCTGAAGTTTTGGTGACCAATTCTGTTAGCTTCCATCCTTATCCTTCTGTTTCTTCTTTGTAAGGTTAAAGCTTCAGACATTTCCTCTGTAAAGCTGTTGATGTTGGTCTAGCCTTCTGCTTTGTATTATTATAATTATTTGACATTTGTAAAGTGCCCATGGTGTTCCAAAAATTGTTCAGAATTTTCAAAACAAAAAATATCCATCTCCTTCAGGCATAGCACATGTCCCTAATTCTAACCTAAAGCCAAGGAATTAGATGATGGTAGAGAGAAATAAAGGATTAATGCTGTCACCTAATTTTGCCTGGGTCCTTTGATAAACAAAATGTTTCACTCTAAAAGAGGAATAAATCACACATGAGCTTCAAATTTTGCCATCAGATGTAAGATAGAAAGCTAAATTCTGATGGGTTTTAAAATAGAGTTAATGCATTACTAATTAAAGCTTTTCTGCTTCTTATCAAAGTTAAATATGGAAATATTCACACAAAAGAAAATCTTACTAAGCTAGTATCTACCAATATATCATCTATGTGCTTCACAGTTTTTAAATTAAAATATGAAACATATGTATGTTTTCTAATTTATTTTACTTTTTCCATGAGTTAAACATGCAAAATCCTTTATGGTAATCTACTTATACAGACTGATGTGAAATATTTACCTATAATATCATGAAAAAAAATGTATTTGCTTTAAATTGATTTGTGTGCATATATATATGTGTATGTATATGCATACACAAACACACACACATTTTACAATTAAATTACTGAATGGAAAATCTGAGCTACTTCTAGCTACCATGAACTATACATCTCTATATATACTGTTTTGAATAAAGCCAAAGTAAAAAATAAATAAATAAACATGTCTGGGACCTGCAACTCCATCTACTGATCGCAAGTTACCATAACATTTGTAGGGATACACAAAAATACAGACACACACACACACACACACACACATATCCTTTCTTAACTCTTGATCTAGCCACTAGTAACTCTATTCATTTCATGCTGTAATCACTTGTGCTACTCTGCAACAAGGAGAGTGAATCATATGTCCAAATTCCATCTGACATGATGCTACAAATATATTTAGCACAGAATGCACCATTCAGTGCACACATGGTATATCTTTTACAAACCACAAGTAGCAACATGAATAACTAAATGGGTGAATTTTCTTGGCCGCATACAAGTGAACTCATGAGGAATTGATCTGTAAAATGGTTGACATATTCCCACAGCACATTTAAGACATCTCTATAAAAATGTTATATCACTGAATATGGGATCCAACTGTGTAGAGACCACTCATTATGAGAGTATTAAACTGTGTCCCAGTGACATCAAAATAATGAAAATGCCTGTAAGGTGTCTCTCTTCTATTTATTTACATATTTTAACAAGAAACAGAGGAGTAGTAAATGATAATGAAGAACCATTTATCCCCCAGGGATTGAATAGCCTCTTGTCCTATTATACCAGACAATCATTAATTTTAATTGCTTCAGATTTATAACTCACAAGATAAAATTAAGAGCCATCCCAACATGAGAAAAAACAGACTAAGATTGCTGTAAACAGAAATATCTTCCAGGATTTTTTTTTAACAACTAAGCACAAACATTGCTGCATTATTTGTCTTAAGGATCTATGATAAATATTTAGGTTTCTAAAATGAACAGAACTTCACACTATATGTATGCTATTAATATATTCTTGCCTTTTCTGGATCTATAAAAATGAAAAAAAAATACATTGAAAACTAACAAACCTGAGAGTGTGTTAAAACTACTCATTTAATATTCAGCATAAAAAGTTACCACTATATCTATTTCTGGACCAGTTCATCATCATATTTTATAAAAGGTAAGCCTATTTTACTTATGAAAATAATTCTTACATGAGACATTCATGTTTGATTTTTATGGCAGCTAGACCATAAATATGTGGTTTACTCTTGAATCACTTAAAAGTAAAAAGAGAAAAAGCCACTGGTGCATTTGTTGAATCAGAAATTTCTTAGCCATGCGATGGTGTCCATGGCTTAATGCAGGGTGGAACAAAAAAGAGCTTTCTCCATTTGCTGCCTCTGCGCCTCTGCCCTGAGGTCCTATGTGCAGCTTCAGGGCCTGAATCATGACTCTACCACAATTTTTTTTTTTTTTTCACTTGAGTCCTGACACACTGTTGAGTCATAAATCATTTTAATGGGTCATCACCAGATTCTTAAAAACTGAAAGCAGAATATAATTTAAAAGATCAGAGTTCATTGCATTAATAAAGGTAAATATGGTTTTGTGAAATTTTTGGTGTGATACATATACATTATATGTAGTATATATGTAGTATACAAACATACATACATACATGTGCGTGTACGTGTGTTCTGGAGAATGATAAACTTATTGCTTACTATGAGTTGTGGGCAAAAAGGCAGCAATGTTTGAAAGGCATTCTACAAGGGAGTGCCACTGGTGCTGGTTCCTGTGGACAGGCAGGGGAAAGGATATAGGCAGACCTTAGAACAATGCTCTTCAAAGTGTAGTTCTCAGAACAGTTGTGTCAGAATCACCTGATCTTAGACCCCATTCAAAACCTACTGATCAAGCAACTCTGATGTTGAGGGGCTTAAGTAAAACTGGTTCTTCAGGTAATTCTTCTGTGTTCTGATATGTGGGATTCATTGTACTGGAGACTCCACACTCTGAGAGGGGGGTGTCTAGAACCTTCAATAATGTATGATAGAAATATTCTCCCTTATAATTTACATTTCCTTCTAGATCTGTGATATCCAACACAGTAACCAGTAGTCACAGGTGGCTATTTAAATTCAAATTTAATGAAAATTTAATAAACTTGAGAAATCAATTCCCCAGTAACATTAACTATACATCAAATGTTCAATGGACATATGAGCTAGTAACTATGGTGTTGGACAGTACAGATATAGAGCATTTCTATCATCACAGAAGTTTATTCAGACAGCCCTGCTCTAGAGGTTTTCAATGAATTATAGAATTATAGAATATAGAATTCGGCACACTGTGTTCTGACATTGAATACACTCATATACATTTAGGATATTGAATCACATACAATTTCTAAAATGCATATAAGTCATAGAGACAATATATTTTTTATTGATTTTCAAAGTATTTTCTATTAGATTATATCAGTTATTAAGGTATTTTTAACATTTCAAAAATCAATGCTTAGGAAGGAGGGAGGGATGAACAGGTAGAGCATGGAGGATTTTTTTTTTTTTTTTTGTGGTGCGCGGGCCTCTCACTGCCTCTCACTGCTGTGGCCTCTCCCGTGGCGGAGCACAGGCTCCGGACGCGCAGGCTCAGCGGCCATGGCTCACGGGCCCAGCTGCTCCGCGGCATGTGGGATCTTCCTGGACCGGGGCACGAAGCTGTGTCCCCTGCATCGGCAGGCGGACTCTCAACCACTGCACCACCAGGGAAGCCCCAGCATAGAGAATTTTTAGGGCAGTAAAAGTACTCTGTGTGGTACTAAAATGGTAGTTTTATATCATTATACATTTGTCCAAACCCACAGAACATACAACACAAAGAATGAACCATAATGTAAACTATGGACTTTGAGTGATAACGATATGTTAATATAGGTTCATCAGCTGTCACAAATCTATCACTCTGGTGGAGCATGTAGATAATGGGGGAGACTATATATGTGTGGGGTCCGGGAGATTATGCAAAATCTGTGTACTTTCTCCTCAATTTTGCTGTGAACCTAAAACTGCTCTAAAAAATAAAGCCTATTAAAAATCAGTATATGCTTAGAAAAAACATTTTCAATAAGAAAATAAAACAGACTCAGAAAGCACATTTTATATTCTAATATCCTTTGCTATCTTTCTTAAGAAAAAAAAAACTAATATATTTTATTAGGATACAATATTTATGAATATTTATAACTATACACACACATTTCATACCAAATAGCTGTGAGTTGTTTACTAATGTTCCCTTTAAATTATAATGACATTATCTCAAGAAGACACATACTGCTTGAACTGCCATTATAATCAAGTTGCCAATAGAGTAAACGATTTTCATGATAGTGGCTGCATCAAACAACATTCAAAATGGATTAAGACCCTCTGAAAAATAAAACTTTAAGGCAATGGAACATTCTTAACTGGAATTGTTATGCAAGTCATATAAAAATTTGCATGCTTATTTGCAAAAATTTTCAAGCCAGTTGCAATCTTCAGTGTGTTCATAAAAAAATAAATGTATCTCTCTATAAAGGTACTGCTGACTCTCTTTTTAAAATGTCTTCACCCAAGACAGGGAGAGTAAAGAAAATATTTAACAGCTGAGTCTGGATGAGAAAGGTGAAGTAAGCAGTACATGGAGAAAATTGTGATGTTGCCTAGCACCCAAAGACTTAAAACTATAGGAAGTCACATTTTCCTAAGAGTATAACTATATAATCACCCAGTGGGGTGGGGTGTGGCAATCATTCATTCCAGCCTATTTCCTACTTCTTGCTGGTTGAGAGAATCCATCCCCCATTCCCTTCCTGGGTGATTTTATGCCCAGCTGCCAACCATGGATCATGATTATTCTAAACCAGTTATGCCAATCCTATTCTTCTATGCCAGTAATTTGTCTAGAGCTGAGCTGGTGATCCAGGTCTGCCCAAAGAGCAGTAAAGTGGGAGGGAGAACTTGGATGAGGTGGGGTGCAGGAATGGTTCTGATGAGAGAGAGCTGAGAGATGACAGAGCCTTCTGGCCCTGTCCCTCCCTTCTTGACTTGTGTACTGTTCTATGACGACTTGAAGCTGTGAGAACCATGAGATGCAAAACCAAAACGCTGAGCATGGGGGAAAGGAAGGTTGGGAGAAGGTCTTCCATGATATAATTGAGCTGCTTGCTATACTTGGCCTGACACTGAAAACTCTCAGACTTCTTTTTAAATGTCTTTGTAGTTTTCGCCACCATGAATGGGATCTTTTGTTACCTTTGGCTGGACACATTCTAACCATTATAGTGGGTAAGACTGAAGATATACAAAGTCTTCTTAAAGCTATGGAGGAAGACTCTCCTAGGTCAGATTATGACTTGACTCAATGTGTCATCATAACTTAAAAAGAATTGTCAATCTTCAAGGAGCCTGCTCAGACATGGAAGTATGGAAAAAACAAAACATCGGAGAAAAAAATAATCCTTGAATGTCCATTCAAGCCTGCCCATGGGAGAGGGGATTTTGGCAACACACTTGAAGCATTATGACGCTGTTGTCAAAGTGATCTTTAGAGTGGACAAGAGTTCTTCAAGCTCTCTTAGGTAAAGATCATTTCTGAAGAAAAACTGACTCAGGTTGTTTTGAGTACAGCATGTGATTCCCCGTGCAGATTTGCCTAAAGGTAAGGAATGTGTAAGTCATACTGATGCTGTTACAGCAGCTGATGTGAGTGTGGGTGTTCTCATTTTATGATAACAGCTGCATTGTACCTCAGGCTCTGTGGGCCTAGTTAACGAGTGACAAACTGTGAGAGAGAGAGACGGAATGCAGATAGCTGAGCCAAAGCCTGATGCATTCACCAAATTAAGTGCCACTTCATGAAGATTCTTGCCAATCAGCTGGCTGGTCTCTCCTGCCTTATCTTTCCTTCCACATTCTAAGTGGGAAAAACAAAAGTGGATTGTGCAATAGAGATGGACAGAGAGACAGCAAAGTTGAGAGGTGATTAAATAAGATGACAGGAATAAGTAGAAATGGCAGGGAAGGTAGGAAGATGCTGAGGAGAGCGCAGTGGTATGAAGGAAAAGAAAAAAAGAGGTCTGCACTTAATACAAAAATTAAAGTAGAATCGATCAGTTCAATTGAAGAAAGCACTAGATAAAAAAAAAAAAAATTTAGGGATAAATAAATTTTAACAACCGAACTAGCAGTATATGCAATTTAGGAAAGTTGAACAGGGAACAAAGAAAGTACAGGAGAAACTGCCTGGACAGTTGCGCTTCCAGGAAGCATTATTAATAATTATTGGAAGAAATATTAGTATTCCTTGGAAGTCATGATAGGTAGACTTGTGCAAAGAAGGTAAAGCCCTCTCACCTTGGTTCTTCCAGTTAAAGTCAGAGCAACCTGCTCTTTTTCTTCTTTACCCTAGAACTGGCTAAAAATAGTGGCTATGGGAAGCTCTAAGAATACACAGCAGATTATTACAAAGGATTGACAGAAACATGGTAGAAGAGAGAATAAAAAACTCTGCATCTTCACCTTTTTGGTTTTTTTTGAGAATGAGCTTTTCCCTTACTCACACAGAGCCTTTATTCCATACAAATAAAGAACATTTAAGCTAGGATCTGCCGTTTGTTGTAACCCTTTTTCCACAGAGAGAAGCAAACTGTGATGACTTCTGGTCCTAGCCCCCTGACTATAGTAATCAGACTAGACAGATTATATTTTATAGACTTGTTCCTGTTTACTCCAATGTTTGTTTCCCCAAATCTTTTATGCATTTGGAAACAAAATAAGAAATGAGCACATGAATATACTCATTCAAAAGTGAGTATAGGGCTTCCCTGGTGGCGCAGTGGTTGAGAGTCCGCCTGCCAATGCAGGGGACACGGGCTCGTGCCCCGGTCCGGGAAGATCCCACATGCCGCGGAGCGGCTGGGCCCGTGAGCCATGGCCACTGAGCCTGCGCGTCCGGAGCCTGTGCTCCGCAACGGGAGAGGCCACAACAGTGAGAGGCCCGCGTACC
>NW_006791811.1:328401-476057 GCF_000442215.2 Lipotes vexillifer
CAGTAATTGGATCTAATTTTTCTTTAGGTGGTAGAAAAATGGTGAGCTTTCCCAAAATGTAGCTGTGCATCTTTATTGTTGCTTTAGTCACATTACCCGAGTAGAAACTACCAGCTTTAATAAAATGAAAATATACTTTAAAATGTTGGTATTGATAAGAAAAGGCATTTAGAATATTTGACAGTAAAGGCATGACTAATAGACAATCTCATTAATTCTTAAAGCAAGTGAGAATTCAGAAGTAAGACCTCCTTTGCTGATAAAACCGAAAAGAATTATTAAGTCATTTGCTAAGTCCCACTGAATCACAGTATGGCATATTCTCAATACAGTGATACAATTATAAATAGCCACAGGGCAGAGTTGGGTCTGCACATTACTCTTTGCACAGGTTCAGGGGGATGAGGCACTGAATGACTGTTTTATTGATGAAAATGAAGTTAATGGTGACGCTGATGATGTTGCTGATGATGAAACTACTCTACTAAGGAAAACTGGGTAAACGGGTACAGAAAGGAACTACAAACAGAGAAACAAATATAGCAAATGTCATGGAAATGTTTATAAGCTTTAGATCCAAGCCTTGATCTTTTTCATATTATAATTATTTCCATGTTTTTTTCAACCCTCTTATATTGAAATTAGCGGTCTACAGAATTTAAACATGGGCACTAATTCCTTTTCTAACTGAAAAACATCACAAAGAAAATGGAGCTCTAATTTAATTTTCTGAACTGGTAGCATTCCTACAGTTGATTCCCTCAGATTTGCATTTCTTGATTCAATAACAGGACCAAAGTCAATTTGAAGTAACATCTGAACTAATTAATGACAAGAGCAATTTGACTCTTCCCTTTGTTACAAGTGCCATTTAAAGCTCTGACCCCTCTGTGTTAGGCTGAAGAGGTAGGAATTGCATTAGGCCAATCCTCAAAGAACACTGGCAATGGTAGCAGTAATTTCAGGGAAGATTTCGCTTCAATTTTCTATGTTACCTACTTCCAACAACCACTTTAAAAATCTAGGCAGTTTTGCCCAAAATGTTGTTTGGTCAACCTTATGAGGCTGTACAAAGTGTGTTTCAAAGTAATTTCATTGCCTTTTATCTTTCCAAATATTTGTAATTTCTTCCAATCTTTGCTTATTTCAGCTGAAGCAAAATACTCTAGAAGAGTAAAGTTAAGTTCACCAAAATGTCATTAAGGGATCTACTCTGAAACTTAAGCTATCTAGGGCACAAGAACCAAAGAAAGTGGTCTGGAGAGGATCACTCACTGACTTGCTCTGTCACATCTTAGGACCACTCAGACATTTGGTATTCTGGAGGAAGGAACTCATCTGGCAACTGGATAAGTGTATATATAGGACCAAGAGACCTGATTACAACATTTAGACCCTATGTATTAGTGGGCTAGGTCTGCTGAAACAAATCGGGTGGCCTAAAGAACAGAAATTTATTGTCTCATGTTTGTGGAGGCCAGAAGTCTGAAATCAAAATGTTGGCAAGGTCGGTTCCTTCTGAGGGCTGTGAGGGAAGGATCTATACCACGACTCTCTCCTTGGAGTGTAGATGGCATCTTATCCCCGTATCCCTTCACATCAGCTTCCCTCTGTGCATGTTTGTCTTGATGTCCAAATTTCTCCTTTTTATAAGGACGCCACTCATATTGGATTAGAAGTCCTCTCTACTCCTGTATGACCTCATCTTAATGTTATTAACTTTAAACTAATTACATCTGTGATGACTTTGTTTCCAAACAAGATCATATTTTGAGGTACTAGAGGTTAGAAATTCAACATATGAATTTGGGGGGACACAATTCAACCCATAATGCAATAGTTTCTTTAAAAAATCACTTTATTACCAAATGCATGACTTCAGGGATACATGCATTCTCTTGAGCAGATGAGTCACCTGAAGTATGGCAACATTGTGTCAGTAACAGTCAAAGGGACACTTTTAAAACTCCTTGTTTTAATTTTTCAATGCATATTTTCTACAGAAATAGACAAAATGTTCTCTGTTAGTCCATCATCTGGCACAAGAATGAGTTTCTGCTACCTGGGTTAAAGGTTCTCTTGGCCTGAACCCTTTAATTTTGCACAGCTTCTGAGATTCAGGATTTGTTGGGATGGAGTGGGAAGGCTGCCTGTACATAGTCTCGTAGAAGGGGGCTGATCTTATCCAGGATGACTTCAAACCTTGTGGATGTTGATGAGTGATTTCAGCACAGAAAGCAGAAAGTTTCAAATCACCATAGTTCTTTTTTACTGCAGATGTGCAGCCAGTCCCAGGGGGATTACAGAATTTCTAGAGTGGGTGGCCAGAATGCTTGTAATGTGGAACCAGACAATTTTGGACCACACGAACCAGAAGTCAGCTTTAGGATCATCTAATCCAGTATTTCTCAAACTGAATTTTGTGGAATATTAGTTCAGAGTTGTAGCAGGATAAGCAAAAGTGCTGTGATCAGATTACGTTTGATGAATTCCGGGTTAAATAAATATAAAGAGATTTATTTCCAGAGGATTTTTATTATTTTAAAACTACAAATGTGTATTGAGAATCTCTAAGAGAGAGCTTAGTGGTCAGAATTTCCTACATTTTTGTACCATACAAGCTTTTGCAATTTCTTGCATTATTTTTAGCGAGCCAATATTTGGGTTTTAATGAATTAGCATTTTGTAGAACCTAGTATGGATTACTAATATGGTCTCATTCTCTTGTTTTATATATGCAGAAATTTAGACTCAGAGAGATAAAGCATCACCATGAAGTCCCTAAAGTCTACAATCTTTGGTTATTTGGCTAAATGAAAGGTACATAATAAACAGCAGAACCAGGACCCAAAGCCAGGATCTTTGGTCCCAGCCAGTAAACTTTTGCACTGTCACAGGGCTCTTGGATGTACTTGAGCACTCCTGGAGGGTTCGATTAGGTTTGATTTGCCTCTGAGAAGATCTACTTATGCTGAAGAACTGGAATCACCTCAGCCACCACATTGCTTGGTTTTAATTGAGAAACATATGCTAGTCCTGAGACACCCTCTAGCACCAAGGTGTTAATTTTGAGGGTGTGTGACAGTAACCTGAGGAGCTTGTTAAAAAATCCAGTCATTTATTCTACCAGTACTTGCTGGAGCACCTCCGGCAAATACAGCCGTGAACAAAGCACAGAAAAGTTCCTGTGCTAGTAGAGTTTCAACTTTATCATAAAGAGACAGATGCTAAATGTTAAAAATAAAGAAATAAATAAGATCTGACATTGTTAACTACTTTGATATGCATAAAACGTATTAATGAGATAGAAACTCTTGGGTGAGAGTCGGGGGTTACTTTGGGGAGTCAGTGGACTCTGCTTTCTAGAGGTGACAGTTGAACTGAGACTTGAATGAGGAGAAGGAATCCTTCATGAGAAAGTTGGGAAATGAGAGATCCAGAAAGAGGAAAAGCTGTGCATGGCCTCTAGTGGAGACATACTTGGCATGAGTCAGAGACCAAAAGAGGCTGGAGCATAGGAGTCAAGAGGTAGGTAGAGAGATGGACATTGAGATCAGATTCCTGGAATCCAGCCCCAAGGATTTTGATTGAATAGGTCTGGGACAGATTTGCCTTTCAAACAAACGTCCAGGTATTTCTGATTCAGGAGGTTCATGAAAAACACAGAAGAAAATTCTGCACTAATCCTTTGGGCATGCACTGAACTCATACACTGTAAAGCAATTATACTCCAATGAAGATGCTAAAAATAAATAAATGAATAAAATATATGTAATGTAAAAAAAAATGTAATAACCGTTCTCAGTTCACAGGCAGTACAAAAAGAAGCCAAATGCTGGATCTGGTCCAAGAGTTGTAGCTTGCTAACCCCTATGTTACTGGATACCTGTTACAATTCTAAGGATCTATAAATATTAAATCATTCTAGTGACCCTAAAAAAAAAAAAAAATTAAATCCAGAAGCATTTCCTGAGCAGAGTGGGACCAGTGCTCTCCATTCACAGCTCATATATTCAGGGCAAATGGGGAAGAAATCAACAACTGATTTGGGGAAATTTAAGGCAAGGGTGTCCTGTAGTCACACTTTAAATAAAGTAACTTACTAGTTACTTCTTTAGTACATGCCAATTGACAAACATCCTGACAAATCCATGTAAGACCAAGTAATGTGTTGCCCTTCAAACATGAAGATGAAATAAAAGAAAATTGACAATGTTTATGAGAAATATGCTAAGGAGTTTATCCAAAATAATAAAGGAAAAGAACAGAAGAAATCAATAACTGTAGCTTTAAATTTAATTATTCTGTATTTGGTTCCTTTTTTTCCTTCAGAGAGAAAAAAATACAGGTAATAGGAAACAAAAATGTTTTTATGAGGAAAATTGTAGAATTTCAATAGCATTTCTATTATTCTAACTCTGTCCACTGTCTTTAGACAACTATCCATATACTACTCACCTACCTAGCAACTAATACCTCTTCAAGATGGGTTCCAGATATGGAGTTGCATCATGTTGCCAGGCAACAAAGAAATGTTTGGTGGTGACAAAGGAATGTAATGCATGAGCCAGAATTTGGAATGTAGTTTTCAAAGTAAACTGCAGTCAAAACTTAACTTCAAAAAGGGAATATCATATTTACAAGGTACTTAAATGTTCCAGGTACATATCAGCATTGCCATCACTGAAACTCACAGTAGCAATAGAGATGAAATCAATCTTATTACCAATTGGGATCACCTTTACCAATATGACAGGAAGCAGTTTGGCTCAGAAATTGATACAGGGTATGTCTGACTATGACCATTAATCAATCATTTACTACTTTTCATTCCTAAATTTTCTTATTCTCTAGAATGATCAATCATTCTTCACCTTATAGAGTTAACTGCCCTTACTCTAAACTTACTATCCATGACATCCTCTGGCTCCCTATCTGTGGGCTCTTTATTAATTCTATGCACCAAGCATTCAGAGATATGTGGTAGAGTTAGAATGATAGCGAGGCTGCTGGAGTTCTATTTTTTTTTTTCTTCTAAAAGCATTTTCTTTTTCCTCCCATTAGTCTTATTCTTTCTTAAGAAAAAGATTGCATGGAATAATTAAATATTAAAATATAAATTATGCAGTTTCTATTTTTTTATTATAGATAAAGCTTCTTAGCATGTTTCTCGGCAAAACTGTCTATTTTCTTTTCATCCTTAGGAACAAGAGTGCCTCATTCTTGGCATTTACATTTATACCAAACCAAAGAATGGCACACATTAGTGGTTTGAATAGAGTTAATGGTTAGAGACCTGGATCCTAGACCTATTTATTTCAACTTTTTGTACATATGACCATGCAATATGTTATTTAATGCCTTGGAGTCTTAACTTTCTCATGTGTAAATTAAGGAGACTAATACATGGTCTCTATTCCTCACATGTTTGAGGTGAATATCAAAAGAGATTTAAATTAAAAAATTGAGAGTGAGGGTGTTTTGAAAGTCATAAGTATGGTACAAAAGTGTCAGTCATTAAAATCATTTTACTTGAAACAAAAAGAAAGCAGCATGGCAGGTTATTTCTGTATTTATGACATTCCTATGTGTATGACTTAATGAATGCTTGTAAAATGCTTCAAAAATTACAAAGTGATATATGAATATGTGTATTATCACTAGAATATGATTATCTGTAAGAAAATATGCTTGGTACCATGGTATACAATGCAGAGAGTAGACACTATAACATAGATATAAGTTAATTCTATATCTTAAAAAAGGACACATCTAACAACATTAAAATAAACAGCACATCAAAACATGCCCCTACAATAGCAATATAAAAAACAGAAGACATATCTAGCCAATGTCACTGAACAACAGATGGAATACATTGAATAAAATGAGATCCCTGCTTTAATATAACATAGAAATAGTTGGGATTATACAGTGTATCAGTGATACCTGTGAGCAATGACCTAAACTTTCCAGCACTTTGAGCTAAAACAACTTCATATGGAAATGTATTTGGTCAATAGTCCCACTAAAGATTTCAACATTCTATGTTTTTATTTCTGGTATAAAACCATCCAAATACTATCAGCTCACATTGTTGGTGAATCTACAAGAGGATGATTAAAATAAAATCAGTTATCCTGACTTGCTCGGCTGATAATCTAAATCAGTGAATAGCTGAACTTTGTTGAACACAATGCTTCAGTACTTTATATTTAATCCTCCCACAACTGCTATACTGTAGTTATTAGTATCTCCAGATGAGGAAACCGGAGGTTAAAGTCACCAGTAGGACAACTAGATTCAGAGCTGGGCTCCAAATCAAGTTTCACGTGACTACAATGTCCAGAGCCTCAGACACTAATATACTCTTAAATATAGGCTGCAAGTAAAGATTGGATAGAATTTATTTAATAAAATAAATTGTAGAATTGTGTATAATAGATATAACTGAACTTTAATAATTGGGAAGGTCTGAACTGGGAAGAATATATGGATCAAATTATAAAGAATTGGTTTCTCCAAAAAAGAACTCAAATAAACTGATAATAAATAACTGATATTCCTCAAAACATAAATGGGCAATTATAGTACTCAAATATTGCAGGAATATTTACACTAATATGAAATGACATCCACCCCCACCCAAGCAAATCAAGCAGAGGAGCCATTTTATATATATTAAACTAACAAGAACTTTCATACCTGATGAGATGAGTCTGGAACAGTATGGCATTATACAACCTTTTTTTGAAAGCATATCAACTATCACATGAATGTCTTTATCTTTTGATCTGACAATATATACCCATACGTATATATCCTAAGGAAACAATCCAACAAGAAAGAACGACTATATTCCCAAAGATGTTCATTAAAGTATTATAATGAGGAAAAAAACAGAAGTAACTAAATGTCAAACAAAATAGGAATAGCTGAGTAAATTATAATGTATCAACCCAGTGGCATTTTTTGCTGTCATCAAAAATGATAAAGACTATATAGCAACATGGAATACTTTTATGATATAATGAAAAGTGAAATAAAAAATAATATTGTATGATACTATGATTAAATAATAGAAAATACGAATGAAAGGTGAAAATAACATGAAGGAAAATTAAGAAGAACATACATTTTAGGATAATGTCATTTTTAGTCAATGTAGTCCTTTATGCATTACTTCTTACTTAATAGTTAATGTTTTAAATGGGAGGTTTATATGTTAATGTTATAAAATAATTTTTCATTTTTCAAATTCACTTTCCAGCGATTTAAACTTGGCAAGAGGCACAAGTGGCTGGTTCAACCCACTGTATTTGTATTGAGTAGGTGGGTTTGGACCAGGAGCAACAACACACTAATTCTAGACCTTTATACCCTTAAGACACAATTCCTCAATCCAGAAAATGAGATGGAAGTAAATTTTTGCCATTGCTACCACCTGGGAACTCTACATTAACCTCAAAAGTACAATCACTAAAATGGCAAGTGAGAAATCTCAGCTCAATCCATTGAACACATTTATTGAGTATTTTTATATTAAAAAAACCTTGGTGTGCTTAAAGCAAGGAAAAAAAAGTATTCTAGGGGCTCATAATCTAGACTTAACTGGACAGATACATAAGCAATCAATAAAAGGATATGATGAAAAGACTAGAATAGGAACACAAAAAAAGTCCCATGGTTGTATAGGAAGGTAATGTCCCTCCAGTAACCTTAGGAAGACTTCCAGTCTCACGGCTATCTTGAAAAATTTTGCACTGTGTACCAGGCTTAGCACAGACTATGTTACAATAGAACGTTCTTCGGATATAGATGCTCAGTTAACTAAATGGAGCCTTCGTTTGTCTCACTGGAGTCTTTACATAATTGGTACTTTTTTACTTCTTACCCATTAACCCTGTCTTATCTTCATACCTGTCCTATTCAACCTAGATTCTATGAGCCATTATTTTAATAAGCTCTCACGTTTAATAATCCTGTGATCTTGTACCTGACTTGTAAAAGCTGTATTTCATATGCTGACTCTCATGCCCTCCCATCTGTTGATTTCCCTTTTATTTTATGTATTTCTAATTTCTTCCTCTCTCTTAGATTATTCCTATCTATTTTTAACATTCCCAGTGTCTCTCACCAAACAAATAAAATCACCTCTCTGATCTCACTTTCACCTTTAGCTACTGCTTTATCTCTTCCTCTTTACAATTCATTCTTCTGGAAGAGGTTTAATATATATAATATATATGTAGTCTACCATCCTTCCTCAGCACTTATTTTCCCATTCACTCTTTAATTCACTCCAATCTGACTTAATTATCCCCTCCCCACTGGCTTTTGCCACCAGTTTATTAGTGAAACAATTCCTGATGTCACCAGTGTCCTTCCTTTTGCTAATTAAAATGAGTATTTTTTTGTTCTCATTTTACTCATTTTTATTTCACTTGATTCTCAGGGTAATTTGACAAAGCTGATCACTCCCTTTTTCTTGAAAGTCCTTTATTCCTTTGGCTTCAGTGACACTACATACTTTTGATTTTCCTTCTTCCTGACGGCTACTTTTTGTTCTTATTCATTGGCTGTACATCTCTACCTAGTCCTTAAATGCTGGAGTATCTCAATGCTAGGTGCTAGGCTCTCTTCAGTTTCTTTATATCTTTATAAGTAATTCCACACACTTTCATAACTTTACATACCACTTTCTTTTAATTTTAATTGTCTATTCAACATCTGCACTTGGATGCCTCACATATCTCTTAAACTCAACTAAATTAAAAATTTCCCTCCAAAACTGTTTTCCCACTGTTTTATTAATCTTAGTGAATAATGCCAGTATACCAGGTACACAAGCCAGAACCTGGGATCCACCTTTATAAGTATTGTACGCTGATCAATTGTGCAACTGGAGCTCCCAGGATCCATCTTCAATATTCCCTTCTCACTCATCCTTCCATCCAATCACCCATGGATAAAGATGGGGCCAATGCCACAGAAGGCAGGAGGAGATATATGATTCTTGGTGGCATTGTGTCTGACTGAGACTTGCATGAAGCCAGACCAATGCTGGATATTATAACTGCCAGAGTCAATAAATACCATTTATTTGTTACCTGTAAAAATGAGAGTCATGACCTTTTATCTCTTCCTTAGTCTCTCATGGACGATGACATTGTTAATACTTTCTCTTCCCTTGGCTTCAAAACGACTGTCTCCTGGTTTTCTTCCTATTTTTTTGCCTCTCCTTTCTACTTTGTCGGCATGCGATCCTCATTCAAGCTACAAGATGTTGACAATCTTCTAAAACTGCTCCTTAACTCTCTCTCCTTTTCTAACTTGATATTTTCTCCCTATGTGATCTCATCCATGCTCACAGATTCAATTATCATTTAGTCACAACCGATTCATACAATTATATCTCTAGGCCATAACACTCTTCTGAGTTCCAAATTTGTATAACCAATTGCCTACTTTACATCTCCTCCTGGGTATTTCAAAGACATCTCAAACTCAACATGGCCAAAATTGAATGCATGAATTTCCTTCCCTCATGCTCCTAGAACCTGGACTCTGTCCATTGTTCCCAATCTCAGTAAATCGCACCATTAGACTTCTAGGAACACAGCCTGATCATTAAAGCTATCTTTGGCAGCCTTAACTTCTCATATGAAAAGTTTAAATCCCTGCTTAAATAACTTTAGTGGTTGCCCATTCTTTTAGGGTTAAGAAACTCCTTAATATGCTGTAGATGACCTTATATGTTTCAATCTCTACCCACCTTATCAAATCAGATAAAGCTCTCCTTCACCCTTTACACTCTGGTTACACTATTACATTGCTATTGTGCCTATCCTTTGCCATAATCCCTCCCATCATCACTGAATCACAGGCAACTCCCTGCATCTGCATCCCCATCTGAAACATGCTTTATTCCATTTGTCTAATTACCAACTGGTCATGCTTCAGATTTCAGTTGAAATATTATTTTCTCAGAGAAGCCTTCCCTTATCCACTTGGAGATGTCAAATAGCCTTGTTAATGGTTCACATAGCGTGGATATCTTTCTATTCTAGCGTTTGGCACAGTTGTAGTCATACATATATCCGTGTGTGTGTTTGTTTGTGTCTGTGTGTGTGTGTGTTTGGAAACTATAAGGGAAGGACCTTGACTATATTTGCTCACATTATATCTATAGTACCTAGCACATGGTAAATACTCAATACATATTTGTTAAATGAAAGAATATATGAAGGAATGAATGAGCGAGTGAATTTCTTTGCTGTAGTACTCAGAGATTGAGTATAGAACCTGGATACAAATCACTAAAGTGACAATATATACACTTAATAAATTGGCAAGTGGTCAAAAATCAAATTATTAAGAAGTTAAAAAAGTATTTATGAGGAAAGATGAAAAGAACTGCCAGTGTTTACTTGAGAAAATGACAGTTAAACATGAAAGGTCATAGATTCCTTAAGGGCACATGTCATGGAAAGAATCACTGGCTTGTAGAATCGTGCTCTTCGGTGTAGCTTGGAAATACTAACTGAAAATAAGAAAACTAGAGAGGCTAGCTTGTAGTAAGTCATACTTATCCACGATAGAGAATCAGTAAAAGAATAACTAGTGTTCATAGCCATTTACAGCAGAATAAGTACTGACTGAGAGCCAGAAAATCTGTGTTCCAGTTCTAGCTTTGCTATTACCTCTCAGCTTGACTGGTTCAATCACTTAACTATGCTGACCGTCAGTATGTTGTCTTTAATGGTTCCAAAATTCTGATTTTGTTATTTCAAAAGAGTTATGCATGAAATGGGACTATAAACTACCCAAAGGAAGGAACTGCATCTTATTCATTGCTGCACTCCCTGGGGCCTAGCATGGACCACTGCATCTAGTAGACTCTGTTAACACTGTTGAATTGTGTATCCTATAGCAAATCCTTCAGAATATCTTGGGTCAATAAATCTCTCATAAAGTATATGCAAAATATTATGTGTAGGTTGGATGTGAATTTTTCTATGTGGGTAAAAGAACAATTGCTTTTATAATATAGCCAAATAAGAGAATAAAACCCCCAAACGTGGGGTTTGGGAATATTTATGTTATCTGCATAACTCCTGTTGCACTCAATGTATCAATATATCACTCAGCTGCAATTACCCTGATTTACCAACACCTAACCCGCTTTGTTACAGTAGTCAGTTAATAAATATTTCTTGTGGATTTACCAATAGTTGGCTGGGTGCTGGGGATACAGCAGTGATAACCAGTTGTAGAAACAGTGGTGAACAGGATATATTATTGTTCTCAGGAGACTTAGTCTCTAGTGGAATAAACACACAAACATGAGAAAATCAATCAAAATGACATGAACACAAAAATGCCAAGAAAAAAAAGATGAAGGGTAATATGATAGATGATGATCGGAGTGGAAGGGAGTCGCTGGGATGGTTAGGGGAGGCCTCGACATTTAGGTTCCAAGAGAAAAGGGCACTGGAAGGGAATCATAAGATACTATCTCCAGAAAAGAGCTCATACTAGTTGTGCAACCTTGGGTAAGTCAGGCACCCTGCCTGAATCTCCATTTTCTCATCTTTTCTAAGATACCCTGCCTGCACATATTTTTCATACTTCAAAGAAATATTACACTTGTAAGTATTAGCATTAAGGCATTTCCCCTCCTTGAAGACCAATTACATTTTTGCTCTGGAACCAATATTATCCCATGGTTTACACAGCACCCAATTGTCACCTTCTTCTCATACCATAATTCTTGCCTTGTCATTCTCGCTCTCTTTCATTTATTTAAATGTAAAACACACACACACTATTACATATCTTATAAGAAGGCACTATGCCCTCCATCCATCACAGCAGGGTGGGCGTCGGCGTCGGGGAGAAGTGTTGAAAGCCCAAGTGTGAGGAGTCCAGGGCACACAGGTGCCATGACCTGAGTTAGCACAGGTCAGCTCAGGGGACATAAAGGTTGTAAATTATCTGGGCAGCGTGCACAGTAGGGCTCACTAGACCTCACGGGTCCCTAAGCGCTGGAGTGGGTGGTCCCCAAGGACATTCCAGAGCTGGAAGAGGTGGCAGCGGGCCCTGGGGGAGTTCCCGGGGGGAGCAGAGGCAGTGGGGTTAGGGCTGAGGGTCTGTGCTGGGGGGAGGGGGCAGAGGGCGGAGTTCTGGGCTGCAGGACGTTTTGGAGGCCCAAACACTGAACCTGGACGTCCATTCTGATGGAAGGACTTGGCAGCCTCTTTCCCAGCCAACTACTCCTCACTGAATGGAAAGGAAAGTGGTGGATAGTAGTGGAAGGGAACCAAGGGAGGGATTTGGGGGAGATCCCCAGTGTTGAGCCCCATCCATCAAATATCCACGTGAACTCACTCTCTCCTTTCCCTGAATCCCCAAATTGATGAGACAAAAACTAGATTATTTTTAGGCCAAGGTATCTAGCAAAAAACAACGGATGTATCTGAAGACAGCTGAAGGTATAAATATACTCATCTTCAGAAGTAGGTAAAATCCATTTCTATGTGATGCCGACACCACCTCAAATCTCAGCCTTGGAAATATATAAATCCCATTAGCCAGTGTTCTTTCTTTATCTAGAGAGGTATGACCATGGGTCACCACTATATTTGAGCTCATTGAACCTAATAATAAATATTCAGGGTAGCAAGTGAAAAGAGTGTCACTGGATCTTGAATCAAAATAGTGGAAAGCCTAATATTTATGACTTATGACCCATGGCTTTACTTCTAGTTTCACTCATCTAGGAAATAAGACAGTGAGACTACAAAATCAAATATATACTTTCAATCATAAAAAAATACACGTGGAAGGATAAAACATAAAATAGGGCCCACCCTAGGGAGTACCGTAAAACAAAACATTCCTACTTTTACCAGTATGTATCACAGATTCTTCAAACTTTTAAGAATTAGGAAGCAATCCTAAAGCTTTCTCTGAAGTCCCCACAAAAGTATTCACTTCTTTTTTATCTTTGCTAGTATTTTATCTATACCTTTGCTAAAGGATTTTCTACTTTCCTCCACCTTGAATCATAGATTTAAAAATTTTAATTCTCCACCAAAATCTAATTTCAAAGGTCAGGATTTGTGGCTGTTTTACCTCTTCTCAACAGTGTTTTATTTACAGCCTCGTATATAGTAAGTGCTTAATAATTATTTGTCAGATGAATGAATGAGTCAAAGTTTGAGGACCCTAATAAAAGTACAACTGTTTTATAAAAAATACCAATGCAGTATGAAAAGTCTTAAATGTTTCATAAACAATGTTATAAAAACATAAATGATAATTCCATCTTCCAAAACTTCAATGATTACTCTAGAATACCGAAACATTTTTTTAGGAATGAAGTAAATCTTTCATCAAATACCCTCTTAAAACTTTACAGTTTTATCTTTCAGCCTCTCTTAATCCTAATTGCACAATAAGACTTTTATTAACTCTAATTGCTCTTTGATCAGACTTTTGATTATTTACCCTGAGGCTACATTGCAGATTCCAAGTTGTTCTGCACAGTTGTAATTACCATATGTTTTCATTAATCTAATTCTGTTAGCCGGCTGTTTACTGAGTGGTCTTAGTGTCAATCAATTATCCTGCTAGCCCATGCATCAAAACAATTAGAATGGGATTTAGTTCTCAAGGTGTAGTCATTAGGGTATTTTATTACACATTTCCAGAGTATTAGAGTATAACCAGAAAAAGACAAATAGGAGATTTGTAAATGTAGCTTTATCACTGATACTAAGTACAGAACTACTGGGGAAGCATCTATGTGGCTAACACTATGATCAAAGGATATGGGTCTTGGAAAGCATTATTAAACTCTCAAAGAATGAAGCCATGTAGATCTAAGTAAATGGAAAAATAATCAATGCAAATTGACATTTTCTTTCAAATACACTGGAAACCAGGCTTCTCTAGTTAACGCAGAAATTGTCCTTCACTGGACCACTACATTTGATACGGTCTCCTAGCAATATTTCTTCAAAGAAATACTTCAAGTGTTTTTAAAAATATTCAAAACTATAATCTTATTCTTCAAAAATGAGTTATCACATTTCTGTTCAGAATTCTTATGCATATGCATTGCTCTGCACACATCATTTCACTCCTTCCTCCATTTCTTCCATCAAACAGTCCCTGAGCACAGGCCTCATGCTGCTAAAGACATTGCAAAAAAAGGAAAAGATGACACAGCTCCTGGGCTCACAGTCTTGTGGCAAGGGATAAAACCAATGAGTCCATGCCACTAAGGTGGCAAATATCACAAAGCATAGCCCATTAGACTAATCAGAACTACCAAGTCTTACAGGGATACTTAGCATTTTATTTTATTTTCCACAATAATAATAATTAATTTTCAATAGACCAGAGACTGTTCTAAAGACTTAAGATGCATTGAGTCATATAGACCTTACGAGAATACTGTGAGTTGGTTGCTATTAGATATCTTCATTTTACAGATGAAGAAACTGAGGCACACAGTGGTTGAATAATTTGCAAAAGGCACTGATTTAATAAGTGACTGTGCTATGCTGTAAACATAGAACCCGTGCTTTTAAACCACTCTGCTGTACCAGGGTGGGTTCTCAAACTCTACAGTGTGTGTGAGAATCACCAGCTGCTTTTGTTAGAACACAGATTGTTGGCTTCCACCCACAGAGGTGTGGCTGGGGCCTGATAATTTGCATTTTTTAACAAGTTCCCAGGAGATGCTCCTGGTCCAGAGAGCACACTTTGAGAACCAGTGCTGTACTATACTCCACACCTCTATCATTCTCCTCAATCTTTCAATCTACCTACCACTTCATCACTAACTCTCAGCAGGGAAGCTCATCACTTCCCAAAGAAACCAGGACATTTCTCTCAACTTATTTCTGTTCTCTCACCCCCTCCTTCAACTACATCTTACTGTTATTGTCCCTCATTATCTCCTTCTTTCCACATTGGTGAAAGCTTGTTGCTCAAGGTCAATTTTCCCAAATGTGGGCTTCATTACTCTCACCTCCTTGGGACCTTATTTAACAACATGTACCAGTAAGCTGAATAGCATGACTTGTGTGTGCACTTAAACTGCACCTTTATTTTTGTCTCCTTTCTCCACATTTATTCACTGGAAAAGTACTTCTCCTCTACCACTACAAAAATCTAAACAATCCATGACTTTTCTGGTCTTTTGTAGGTAGTAGAAAACTAATCACTTTAAATCACAAATACTGTATCTACTGAATACTAATCCAGTTCTAAAAAGTAATCAAAACTCTGAACTCTTATCCAAGCTGAAGCCATGTCTATTGCAGGCAGGCAGGTCTCCTGACATCAAGGAAAGGAATGTAGTAGCCTGTGTTTCTTATTCTTTCCTCTCCTACTAGGAAAGGGAAGGTGGAACATTCTTACTTGCTTAATGCTATTGTAAGATGCTTTATGTTTTCTAGTCCTGTTATATGTTTAAAGACTCTCTTTATGGGGATGTTGTGTGCTATTCAGTAGCTCCTCAGCTGGGCACTTCCCACTGTAGCTGTCATAAGTGGCCAAGGAATTGCTCCTTTTTTGGCTCCTGGCTTCCTGGAAGTCCACTCTCCAGAGACCCCTCTATCTCATTTGCATTCCAGGCAGTCCACTTGGGCAAGAGTCAATGTCTACATGCCAGTTCTCAGTTGTGAACTGTATTGGTTCAGAGGTAATCCTCACACATCCTTAGCCCAGGCAAATTCTGGGAGGGCACTTTCTTTCTAGATGTGCACAGGGAGGTCTTAACTTCTTGGTGTGAGTTGGGTACCTGTTCTCTGTGCCCTGTGACTGCAGGGAACCCATATGATGGCCTCAGAGAAGCCCAAGAAACCTAAGCTGACATCTCTAAGAGGGGTCTGGTACCTGACTTTAGAATTTCACATCTACTGTTTCTCTGTGTCCCAGGGGAACTTTCCAAATAAAATTTCTATTACAAAATTATTCCCCACTTTTCTTGTGTACCTATCCTCATTAATCAGCTCTTCCCCTGGGGTGTGGTAATATGCTCAAATTAAAACAAGATAAAACACATCCTTAACCTCCTCTCTCAGAGTCATGTCTCTCTCTCTCTCTCTCTCCATTTTCAGCCAAATCTCTATACTCTTTCTCCATTTCTTCATGTTTCAATCACTTCCCATCCCACTGCAATTTGATTTTAGCCCTTTTCACTCCCTGAAAGTTGCCAGTGACTCCCTAGTTGCTCTTTTCCGTGGATATTTTTCAGCTCTTATCACAGCTGACTTCTCATTGGCATCCATAGTATAAACAATTCCCTCCCTTGGAATCTTTCTGTGACTGTTGACACCACTTTTCCCTAGTTCCCTTTATGGTTCCCTCTCTCTAATTCAGAGGCTTTGATTTTTGTTTCTTTGTTTGTTTTTTCCAGACTAGTCCTCAAATAGTAGAGAGTGCACCCCGGTTTTCACCATTGACATCTTGCTGTCTATATCCTCTTTCTAGGCAGTAGAATGAGTGGTGAATCACCAACACACAGCTTTACCACTCATCACACCATTACCAATAACTCACAAACTGATTTCCACTAGATCTCTACTCTCCATCTCAGATTTAACATGTCTGAAACACCAAACTCCAAACCTAGTCTTCTTCCTTTATTTCCAGTCAGTTCTCCAGTAGCACTCAATCCCTCCATTACCTCTAGAATTCCATCTTCAGTTTCACTTGTTAAGAAGCAGAAGTAGCAGCTAGCATTATCAGCAACAGCTACCACTTATTGCACAGTAACTATACAGTAGGCAAGTATTCCGTAGATAAGGACACTTATGTTTGCAGGTTAAATAACTTGCTCAAGTCACAGAACTCTTAGCTTGCAAGGCCGGGATTTAAATCCAGATCTCGACAGGTCCTCCATGCTGTGTTCTTCCAGTAGCTCCAGAATCTACCCCTCCTATAAATGCCTGAGCTTTAATGCTTGCCTTATAACTTTGGATAAAATCCAACTTTCTTTCCAGTGTAAGCAAAGCCCTCATTATCTGGCTCCTACATCCATCCTCCTTAATCTCTTCCTACCTATCTATAAAACATCTGGACTACAGCCACAGTGAACTTCTTGGATTTGCATTCAACTCGGTGAAATGCTGTTCCTTCTAGCTAGAATGACTAACAATGAAATGGCCTTCAGGGCTGAGGCTGGTAAGGTGACTTTCCTCTGTTTTCACAAAGCACCCTGGATATCTTCTCTCATAATACTTACCATAGACTATCACAAGTCTTTTCTAACATTTACTTGAATCACCCATGACTAAACACATGTACTCTGTTGGTCTTAAGGACTGGGCTTACCTTCCTCTAGGGGCTTAAGAGACTAGAGTACATTTTTAAATTGATATGTATTTAGAAAATACCAATCTAAATTACTCCTATTATTTTAGGTATCAAAACATATGAAAAGAGTTAAAAAGAGAAACTCTTGTCAGCAATGCAGTACATGATATGCATCTATTGAGTGCATTAAAATAATTGCATATAGCTCATTTAAAAATATTATAGTGATGTAATAAAAATAGGCCATTTAAAGGTTTTATTTTATGGTTAGATTTTTTAAGCACAAATATCGTCTCCGTGCTTCACAAAGCAGAACTCTGAGATTTTCAATAAATTATTGGGCAATTACTTAGGATGAGTCAGAACTCTTTTTTGGTAACAATTTTGATTCTACTTCTAGGCACCACTCAGTGCAAAAGCGGTGAGAAGGCAAATCACGTTCCCAGATTTTCCTAACAAATGTTAGTTCTAACACAGACTTATATCATGTTTAAAGAATATGGATTGCTATTGAATCAACAGCATAAAATACTGACAGTTCAGAGACATCATAGAATCTAGCCCTGAAATGACTACAGCTTGATCTTAAAACAAGCTCGTTTCAATCTAGAATATTTGAGACAGACTGTTTAAGGGACAGGCTAACTATTGCTTTAGTTTTCTATATGCTGTCCATGTGTTAATTTAGAACATAAATTATCAAAGTTTTAGATAATCCCTAAAATATTTACTAACGGTATTTAATTCTTGGCTTTATATAAATGGATGATATAAAAATATTTGAAGAAACTTTGCCTTTCTTCTGCAAAAAATACATTGCAACTATATTACTTTAAATCCCTTTGTAAGGATTCATATGATAAAGTCATATGAAATTCAATACTAGGAAATAATTTGTCTCTCCAGATGTACTGGTTTGCACTACTTTAGCAAATAATTAAAATCATCGCACATGGCATATTGTCCTTGCTACTTTGACTACAGGAAAACTGAAACTCCTTATAATTTTTGTTCCCTTTGGTCACATTTTGATGCTGAAATCATCCTCATTTTAATTTAGACAATAAGAAATAAAAATAAATAAAATGAAAAATACATATATACCTATAAACACATTGACAGTGACAAGCAAATTTTCTTTTAAATCTCCTTGCATATTCCTGTCTTATCCAATTTGGTCGTGTTAAAGATTTCTCAATAACTGTAGAGTGTGAGAGAAAATGTTTGAATTTGTCACAGTTCGCTCTGTGATAACTTTCCAGAAAGCCTAGGATTCAATAAAGCATTCATTGTGTATCTTCTGGCTATAAAATATATTTTTCTGGTTAACACACTTTATTAAAAGCCTCAGGCAATATTGTGTCAAAGAAGTAAAAATTGTCATTAACCCATTTTTCAGAACTAGTGAAATTGTACAGGGTTGTAATTGTTTGAGAGACCTATATGGGTATAGAAAAAAAAAATATATATATATATATACACATACACATATATATATGTGTGTGTGTGTAGATAGAGATATATCTGATAATCCATTGTTAAAAGACATTAGATTTAATTATATTTGAAAAGCAAAAGTCCAGTAACCATATAGCTTGTGTGGCAGGTAAAATGGCAATTCAAAATCCAGTCATTATTTTAAAACTTCATTTTGCACAGGAGGAAGAGATACTCTTAATAGTAACTAAACTAGATTAGATATCGTAGACTTGAGAAATGCATGCTATAAGTTACATGCCTTATTTTACAACTGAAATACCAAGATGTTTTCAAGGGTTGTATAATTTCTTACTGTAATTTTACAATTATTACTATAAATTATGGAAAAACAAACACAAATGTGAACCAACTTTTAAGGGATGAAGGTAATGTTGAAAACTCCAGCAAGTTTGATATCATGATATTTGAGTTATATATATATACATTACGGGACACATGCCACCTACCATCAGATCTTACAAAGCCTGAGCCTAGGCTTCTTAAGGCTAGAAACTTGAATCAATCAATTTTGTTAGTTTGAAAAGACTTCATGCTGGGCCTTAGACTTTATGTCTTCTTTATGTTTTTGTCTAAGGAAGAAAAATGAGTGTTTAAAGAAATGGCAGCAAGGATGAAATAAGATGATGCATATTTACTTTTTGTTTTTTCTTAGCTCTGTGAAAGGAAGGACTCATAGGACAGACAAGTTCAAAGACAGGGTAAGGCAGAGGGAAATGGGATGAAATGCTTTCCGGAAGGATTATGAATAATAGTAGAACTTGAAAGCGAGAAGTAAGGATCACACAGAGCATGCTGAAGAGGGCAGAAAGTAAATAAATATTTCTGAGAAACTGAATTGTGTAGTAATATAAAAACTTAACCAGAGGTTATAGGGAACTTTGGGGTGGCTTAAGAGTGAAAAAAGACCCCTGTGAAGATGCCAAAGGACAGATTTTGACAAGGACTCTTTTTTAAAGGAAATATTAGTTGTGTTCAAGTCAATACAATAAAGACCTATCTGTATTTAAAGTATTTCTAAGAGAAAACATATTATTATACATCCCTACAGAGTGACCTTATTACAGTTCAGGCAAGAGTCCTAGAGTTTGCCCAGCACGGTCACCGGAAGTGAGGCTCGCAGGTTCTGACTGCTGTGCACCAGCATGGTCTGTTTGCTGCAATCACTGTCCGGCAGTCAGGAGTTCTGCCACATTGCTTAAAGGCCTTTGAGTATTTCTTTGGCCTACTGTGCTTACAGTCACTCCATTTCAGCTATTCTATCAGCTGCTTCACCACCCTGCTGATATTCATCTTCTGTACATGTCCAGCCCAGTAAATCTGAATTTCAGTGAGCTTGACTTCCATGCTGATGTCCCAGGATCCTGCTGTTGTTGACCTTGTCTTGCTATTAGATGTTAAGTACGATTTGTAGGCAAAGTTGATAAAACTGTTCTAGAAACTGTATGATTTTTTCTTCTGATATTCATTTCCAATTCATCTACTGAAGAAATTTTGGCATTGCCATTATTTAGTCCTAGACTTTTCTCTGAATGAACGTAAAGGCTTGGTTCATGTCATAGTTCTGTATACTGTACTTACCTTGCAAAATGTATTCTAGTTCATGAAACCACTCTCAATTTGGGGGTTTACCAAGGTCAATGCTAGACATTGACACTATTTTAAGGGAATATTTCATCTATTTTCATATAGTGTTCTGTTCAACTTTTGTCTTTTTAAATCTATCAGATTATTGTGGTTGATTCTGCTGAGCAAGAATCACAACACAAAGTCTGCTTATAACTGAGTCTGGTGATACATGGCAGATAGAGTCAGTGTATGGAATGCATCAGCAATCAGCTGGGACATCTGAACATTCTTAACTTGATATCTATAAGTTTCCATATTCTTTTATGTAATATAACAAATGGGTGGTACAAATAATTCACATACTTTCTTAGTTTATTATTTAATTATCTTTATATTATTTGTTTGGTAACATAGTAATATTTGTTTCTGATGATAGCTTTTTCAAGATTAACCTTTTACTTCCTATTAGTATTTCATATCAAAACAAACAAAAATATATCTCTCTTGGCATCTTGAGATTAACTCATGTGATACACTTTTGGGATTTAGGAAAACATGCTATCCCCTAGAAAGGGAATGCATGAAAGTGTGCTTTGAAAGGCAGAGCTGTAGACTTCTGACTGGATCAGAAAGATATTGAGCATAAGAAGAGGTTTTAGGTCGCTGGCTCCATTGTTAACAGAAAGGGACAAGAAACCAAAGTGCGATGGAAATAACATTTATCTCAAATATTAGTTCATGCTATTCAAAGTTAAAATCTTAATTGTCAAAAAGAATACAAGGTAAATACTACTAAACTGTACAAAATTGAAGCACCCTTAATATATGAATAAGCCTGGCTAAAGACAGATAGCTGTATTGCTAGTTCCCTCCCCCCAAAATCTACACACAAACATACACGTGCATAATATAAAAATATGTATACTTATATATATTTTAAGTTATTTTTTACTGTATTAGTATCAGTAGCATTTGCATCACTATAGCAAAGTGTGTCATGTTTTCTTTTCAGTTATTTAGCTTAGCAGTTCCTTTAAGAGCAGCATGTGAACCTTTACTTCAGGAGAAGATAGGCATTTGTGTTCAAAGATGTTTTAAAAATTTGCCTACTTAGTGAAAGATCCTGAAGGAAAAAAGAAAACAACCTAAGAAAAATTTCTCCCAACTGTGGAATACTTCTATATACGTTTTCACATAGTGGTAGGGAGAGGTAATAGTAAAAGTATAGCATCATTTGATCACAGACTTATTTATTCAAATAATACCTGTAAATAACTCAAGAAACACAATTTGGAAAACAATGGCTGAAAATATAAACCAAGACACTGGCACGCCACTCTTCAGTGTTGTCCTGCAGAGCTCCTTATGATTGTGTATTTTCTTACTCAGAACGGCCATGCAGATCTCATATCTAAACAGCTACCACAAAATCCAAGATCTTCTCTAAATTTAATCTATGTGATTGCCAATCCCATCCTCATGTCCTACTTCAAAATGTTAAATGTAACTCAAACAATATTCTTATTTTTTAAAAATGTTGGCATAATATTTCAAAAAATGTTATTTGGGTTCAAGGACATAAATATATAAGACTATCATGGAAAATGAAACTGCCATATTTCAACCATGCCCATTTTTATCCATTTAGGAAGAACAATTATTAAAAATTAAAAGAAAAAAAAGTCAGAATTAGGGCTGATTCCTCCAGCTTTCATGAGCAGGGCAAGTTTAGAAAGCAAGAGGACTGCGTTTCAAGCTTCCACCTCATATCAGGTGAATTCGACATTCAGGATGCTGCTGCGAAGTGCTTTAACATCTGCCACCAAAAGCAAAAGTTTGTCTTTGTTTCCAGGCATAGTGGAAAAAACACTGAATGGGGAATCAGAAGCCGTCTTGGCTCTGCCGCTGACTAGCTACATGATCCCAGGCAAGTCCTGCGCCCTCCTGAATGTGCTCAAATGTAACATGTCCAGGTTGCAGTAGACAACCTTGAGGTACTTTCTAATGACAACATTCTGTCATTTCAGTACGGTAACGGGATGAACTACAGGACTTTGTTCTGTCACTCACTATTCAGAAGTACATAAAAGAAGTGCATATGTATATGTATAACTGAATCACTTTGCTGCACACCTGAAACTAACACAACATTGTAAATCAACTATACTCCAATATAAATAAAAATTTTAAAAAACAAAAAAATAAAATAAAATTTAGTGTGGAAAATGTATGAAAATACACACATTTACTTATTGTTCTCAAGGGGTAATGAACCCCAACCAAATGCTATAATCATTACAAATAAAGATTCTGTTTTGCTATGTGCTTAAAAAATAAAAAAGCAAATACATTTTGGCTAACTACAAAAGTAAACAGTAGGTCTATCTGATGTTGCTTGTCATTTGTTTCTTCATCTAGCTATCCAAAGATGTTCAAAATGTATGCTACATTCCTGTTTCAATAAGATATTTGACAGTAACTGTTAAAATTGTGTTTGAAGTTTGAAAGATTTTCTATAACATGACATGGAGAATTGGAAAAAAAAAACAAACACTGCCATTCTTATGCTAAATTTTGGGCTGTTACTAGCAAATACTTTTGCAAATTAGAAAAAAGCCACCTCTTCTGGGAGGATGAATTGTAAAAGGTGCCCTTTCTGCAAAGACTAAATAGAAAAAAAGTCCCACTTGGCGGGACTATTAAAAAAACACCATCCTCTCCAGCTGACGTGGCTGGGCAAGAAAGGCTCAGGCTGGGTTTCAGCATCCAGTCTCCCCTCCCCCAGTGCCTTACATCACCATCTGGGGCAGCCTTCTTGGGACACCCTGCTGAGATCTACATGCTGGAATTCCTTCAAGATCTCCTTTTGGTATCATCTATCTCTCTTATATCTTGATATTCTCTCTCTCCACAAATACATGTGTTTCAGTCCCTCTAATAAAATTCTTCTCTGGATTTCTAGCTATTGACCTCGTAATCTACTTCTCTGCACACTCTGGCTTCTATAAAGTTTCACTCACTTCCCCACTAGCCACCTAACACATGCTCCTGAAAAGAGCACTGAGCTTTCAAGCCTGCCCACGTCCTCTTGTTCCCTTGTTAACCAACTGGCAAACCCACTAGATACTTTCAAGCCTTATCTTACTTAATCCCAGAGTTGAACATTTTTGACTATTTCTATATCATAAAATCTCTCTTCTGTTAGCTTTGGTGATAACTCCCTGTTTGAATGAATAATTCTCCTAATGTCCCTAATTTTTATTGCTTTTTAAATACCAATGTTTCCCCATGCCCTATCCTTTGTCCTCTTTTCTACCTAGTCCACACAGTTCTTCTAAATTACCTTCTCCATACCTCAAAGTTCAACTTGTAGTATATACTGATGACTTTCAAAGCTACAACTCAGATCCCTTTCCTGAACTCCAGATTCCTACAACCAAATAATCGGCAGTCCCTCCTGAAATCTCCCAAAGCATGTTACGTGCAACACGTGTGAAATGGAATTGGCTATTTTTATTTTCTTCTGTATTTTCCTTTATCTTTCCACATTATCTAAGGCACAAATACATTACAAAAGTAACTTATAAACCTACAAAAATGTTACTTTTAGGATTTTTAAAGTTCTTTAACGAACCCCTTTTCTAACTGCTCCCTTTACCCCCCACTCAGCTCCATGGCTTCCATCCTTGTCTTATTTAAAACCATCCTCTTATCTCACCTCAGCTGCTTTAACCATAGAATTGGAATAACTCTCACATAGCCGTGACATGAGTCAGATGAGATAATATATTTAAAAGGCCTGGAACACAGCAAGGGTGCAACAAAGGGTAGATTATTATTATCGTTGGAATTATTATTTTCATTACAGTAGAATTACGGGGTTCCATAAATTGCAGCTCGACCGTAACTACCACTAACTTTATTTGCTATAGTAATAATAGTTTAGGGTTGAACTTGGTCTGATTTACTAAATTAGCATTTTTTCAACTGCTACACAGCAGTGAAAGACTATAGACTAACTCAACATGAGAGAGCCCAGCTTAATTTAGAAATGCAGAGAGATATGGTATACTGAGTATCAGCTTTCAAAATTTTAATTAGAAAGCACCCTTAGGCTATTCTGTATCAGAAGGATAACTGTAGTTACTAAGTCACATCCAAGAATGTATTTGTTAGTTAATGGAACTAACACAGGCCTTTGTATTAACAGAATTTCCTAGTTTATTGCATAGTAAATTCTTTATCCTTTCAGAACTTTAATCTTTGGGACTAGATTTCCCATTTGAAAAAGAAATGATTTTTTAGGAAATATTTGAGCCTTTCTAGCATCTGTTTTAGAATTGAAAGCTACTTTCAAGTATGTTCAAATAAAAGGGAGAAATAAAACATCCATGTTGAAAGTTTTAACTAAAATGTGACAGTTCATGGTAAAACTTTTACCAAGAATAGATTTGGGTGAGTAAGCTCAGACTGAAAAGGATGTTTGACTTAACACATGGTATTATAAAAGAGAGGATGAAACACTTTCTTCATTGGGCCTCCAATTTAAGATAGCACTTGACTAAGAAGCTTCAAACTTGACTCCTCCTTTCAGTGACTTCCAAAGTGACTTCAAAAACACAGAAAATAAAACTATATATATATATGTGTGTGTATATATATATATATATATGTGTGTGTATATATATATATATATATATATATATATATATATATATATATATTCTGTATTCTGAACTTAACCTTGTTGCAAACCCAGCGTCTTGGGTTTGATTTTCAAAGTCCAACTTCATTTTTAAAAATCATCTTCCCAGTAGAAACTGTTCATGAACTGAGTACAAAGACTCAAGGCTTTAAAAAACAGCTTACTACTTTTCTGTTTCCCTGTCACTTTTTACTCAGATCGGCAGAAAGTTAAGAAGCAGGAGACAGAGAGATGCTTTAAGGAAGAAGACCTTCATGAGTGACAGAGCAGCTGTAAGTCACTTTGGGGCTCAAGATAGCTAAGTAGATAGTAGGGACTGCCCTCATTAAGGTTTAAGGTCAAGTGACAGATGAAGCTTCTCTGACGTGGGGGAGTTTATGTGAAGTTATTTTCTCAGTTTTCTTCTCAAAAGAGAGGAGGAATTTTCAGAGGCCTGAATCCAGACCCTCCATGCAGCATGGAGTCTATCCTTCCTCATCTGCAGAGAAGGCACCATCCCCATCTCTGCTGTACTGAGTCCTTTGTCTTGCCATACGGGTTTTCTTCAGGTTTACAAAAAATTACATCCACCTTATATTCAACACCTATATTTAATGCCCTTCTCTGTCTTCATCTTAAGTAGTATACAAAAGAGAACTACACGTGCGTACATTTCAACTACTACAAATGACTTGTCTACTTTATAACGTTTTCAAAAATAGTCCATATGTATAAACAATATTTTCATAGAACTCCTAAAATGGCCCTGGGATGGAAGAGAAATCGAATTATAACAATTGTGATTAGTTAAGTTGGGAGTAGATGAAAGGTGTCCCCAAACCCAAGCACTGCTACACATCTTTGGTATACGTTCGAGGTACTAATTTTTTGAGCTTCCCTTCAATTATTTCCACCATGGTAAAGAAAGAAGTAGGAGATGAGCCTGAAAAAAAAGTATGAAGAGACAGACAGGTAAATAGATAGATAGACAGATATAATTTATATTCTAGTTCATATAGTTAAAGGATGTAAAGTATACATAGGAAATGGCAAAGAATCACAAAAATTGAAAGTAGGTTATCAAATTGGCTTACAATGCCAAATCCAAATGTGACTCATGACACCACATCTAAAGAATGCGCTATAGGACAATTAAAAATAAAAAGACAGATAAGGAAATAACATCTAAATTTGATGTGAAGACAGGAATCACAATAGTATAAATCTAAGTGGTATTTCAGACACTGATGGTGCAACGCTGATAATCTGTACAATATACTGACCAGATATAAACATTCACAAAAGGAATAATATTGTATTTAAACATAGAAAGAAAAAGAAAACCTTTTAGAATTTCAAGATAAAATGGGCAGAAACTTTAGAATAAAGGAAAAATATAACTTGCCTCTCTGTTTTTACTTAAATATGTAACAGATAAGGATACCAAGGATCTAAAAAATAAAATTAATACATATGAGTAATATATTTCTCTTTATATAGTTTATAATTAAAGTCTATATGCTCTATCTTTGTTTTAAAACTCCATGAAAATATTTAAAAATTATCGTATATAAATACCAAAAAACCTGAATAAATTTCAATAGTAGATAGCCCTTAGGCCATATTCTCTGATCCCAATACAGTCAGCCCTCTAGATTCTCAGGTTTTGCAGCCATGGATTTAGCCAACCACGAATTTAACCAACTGCAGATAGAAAATATTCAGAAAAATAATTCCAGAAAGTTCCAACAAGCAAAAGTTAAATTTGTCGAGCATCAGCAACTACTTACACAGCATTTTACATTATATTTACAACTATTTACACACCGTTTGCATTGCATTAGGTATTATAACTAATCTAGAGATAATTTAAAGTATATGGGAGGATGTGTATAGGTTATGTGCAAATACCACAGCATTTTATATAAGGAACTTGAGCATCTGCAGATTTCGGTGTCTGCAGGGGGAGGAGGGGTCCTGGAACCAATCCCCTATGGATACAGAAGGATAACTGTACTATAAAAAATAAGGTTAGAAATAAAATTGCAAATCTTCCAAAATTCCCTGAAATTTAAACAAAAAGGACTCCACAGAGTAACTGTGAGAGCCAAAGAGAGGGAAAAATTCCATTCAGATATTAGTAGAAAAATGACAGTGAGAGTACTACATATCAAAAATTGGAGGGCATGGTCAAAGGTTTCATCAGAAGTTAAAATTTTATCTGCAAATGCTTTTATTATTAATCAATAAAAACTAAAAATTAATAAATCAATTAAATTTTGCAGTGAATAATTTAATGAATTATAAAGCAGAAAAAAATCAGTGAAAGTTATTTGACAAAGGCAATCAAATAGACAAATTTATGCCTTATGTAGTACTGAGAAAAAGAGGAAAAAACCCAAGAAGCATCATTTAAGAATGAAAGAATATCCAAAATCTGAGAAAAAGTTTGAGAATGTGATATACAAATCTGTAAAATCTGGTATACAAATCTCAGCATACGGATGATTTTCTAGATATATGTGGTGAACCAAATTTACCCTCCCCATCCCCTAAAAAAAAAAGAAAACCTTAAAATATCAGTAATTATGAAAGAAACTGGAAAAGCTGGCAAAAATGTTTGGGACCAAAGTGGTTCAAAAGCAACTAGCAGGAATCTGATATCATAACATTAAAAAAGAGAAAAATTTCCAGACTAATATAACTTTTCATATTAACATAAATAGCCTAAATAAAATAGTAGCAAACTGAATTTATTGCAAACTTGACCAAGTAGAGCTTATTTCAAGAATGCAAGATGTTCATTCATTGAATATTAAAATTTAATATTCATGTAATTCCTCATAACATTAAAGAAAAAAAAATGAATCACCTTGATAAATAACAAAACTTTACCAGTTAAGTTATAAAAAGTAAATATCTTTCTCATGCCTCAGTGTAAGAATCATCAATCCAGGGCTCATATGCTGGCTCCAAGCACGGAGGATTCAGGCGCCTAGGTCTCCTTATCATTCTGCCATCCTTAGGTATTTCCTCCTTCCAACTGGATAAAGAGGGCTCACTACTACATCTTTATTCAGGACAACAGGAGGGGGATGGAAAGAAACTTCTGTTCATGTCCTAGTAGACAGAAATTACGCACATGCTCCACTTAAATGATTGTTTTGTTGTCTAAATAATACAGCCTTTATTCTGGGCTAAAAATCAGGGGTTAAGGGCTTCGCTGGTGGCACAGTGGTTAAGAATCCGCCTGCCAATGCAGGGGACGCGGGTTCGAGCCCTGGTCTGGGAAGATCCCACATGCCGCAGTGCAAGTAAGCCCGTGCGCCACAGCTACTGAGCCCACGTGTCACAACTACTGAAGCTTGCGCGCCTAGAGCCCGTGCTTCACAAGAGAAGCCACCACAATGAGAAACCCGTGCATCGCAACAGAGTAGCCCCCACTCGCCACAACTAGAGAAAGCCCGTGCGCAGCAATGAAGACCCAACGCAGCCAAAAAAAATTAATTAATTAAAATAAATAAATTTTTTTAAAAATCAGGGGTTATCCAAGAAGAATGGATATTGGGGAAAGCCAATGGATATTGGGGAAAGAAGAATGGATATTGGGGAAAGCCCAATATCTGCTTCAGATCAATGTTTCTTTTATATGTCAGTATTTTACTCTAACCCATAAAAGAAAATAGACAAAGCAAAATAATATTTCAAAAGTTCCCAATAGACTATAACTATCTAAAATATAATGAGCGTTGGTATTTATATATGCATTATGATCTGCAAGGTTTGAGCATCTGTTTGGAGGAGAAAATTTTCACAATATTGCCCTTTTTGACTTCATGTAGGCAGTGATTAATTAAGGTTGGTTTAACCCAAACAACTTATCTACACAGATAAATATCATATTTTCCTCAGAAAGACATGCACATTTAATGCTAAGATATTTAAAATTCATCTTATATAGTACCCTTCAAATAGTTATTTTTTTCTGTAATTTTATAGCATGAATCATAGTCCTGTAGCTATATCTCTTATATTCTTTGTTTTGATAGCCTTTCACATAGATGCCTGAAATCACCATTTCATGATGCTCACCATATTATCAACTCATTAAAAAATATCCAGCTCGGTAGGAATCAGTGAGTTCTCTAAAGAAAGAAAATCCTTCATATGCTAAATTTAGTGGGGAAAATAAATTTTCTCATTCCCATAGAAATCTGTGAGCTGTTTAAGATGCAGGATTTTGCTAACCTTTCTTAGGATTCATGGATGAGAAGATTACATTTAATGTTATTTATCAATAAGTTTCGATCATGAACAGTATCATCATGCTTTCTTCTAAATAAAACAAATACAACTGAATACAACTCTTTAAGTGTACTTAGTGTATTGGGAATGTTAAGAAATATTCAAATATACAATCAGGACCACCACGGAGGAATTAATGTTTCATAAAATACAATTTAATTGAGAATACATAAAATACATTTTTAGGATAGCAATACCTACAAATAACATTCAATTACATCTAAATTGAATTAAATTTAGTTTCTTTTAAATTACAACATTAAGCTTACAACTAACTTATTAAAGAAGGAGGAGGAGGAGAATGGGGGGAGGGAGTAGAAGAGGAGGAGGCAGAAGAAGATGATGATGATGGCAGTGAAAGATCTTGTGGCCAATTTAAAATACTGTCAAAATACTGGCTTTTGCTTGCTTCCTTTGATTGTAGAATATTGTAAGAGACAAAAAACTGGATTCTTATCTTGATTTACCACTAATTTGCCGTATAACCTTAAATAAGTCTCTTTACATCTCTGCTTAATTTCCTTGTTTAAAATGAAAAACTTGGATAGACCACACGGTGCAATGAAGTATTTAAACTCTGCCTCACCAAGTGACTGTGTTCCAATAAATCTTTATTTACTAAAACAGGCAGCGGGTTGGATTTGGCCTACTATATAAATACAACACATAGTATATGGGCCCCTGTTCTAGATCTTTAGTTGAGCGACTGGTTGACAGATGATCATTTTATTATTATGCTTCATAATTTTCAACCCTGCTTACATATGAAATATTAGATAATAAATTTTAAAAATAAATTTTAAAATATATATCTTGAGACAGTTGATAACATCTGAATAAAATCTGTAGATTAGATAACAGTATTATAACAATGTTAAAAAAATACCTCTGGACACAACACTGTAAAGCAATTATACTCCAATAAAGATGTTAAAAAACAAAACAAAACTCTGCCTCATCAAATTTGGATGTTTTTATTTTAATGTTATTATGTCATTAAAGATCTCTATAACACCTAGAAAAGGTTTTTCTATGTAGTTTTATGTTAAAAAAGAATTTACTTCACTAGTTAAAAACATAAAAAAATAATTCTATATTTTGCTAATAATTAGCATTAGATTATAATTTACTCTTTCATATGATAAGCTGTATTTATTCTTGAGTGTTCGGAATGGTCTATAATTCTATTAATAATACTGATCTATATAATGGAAATGTATTCAAAATGAAGTATTTGACTAACCAATAATTTAAATATCAAACACTTTCAAGGTTCTTTCATCATTAGATCATGTCTTAACAGTTATAGAAGCAATAATTTTAGGATAATTCCTAATACATTCATATGTTAGTAATATTGTTCCTCTTCAACTATTTTTACCTAAAGTTTAAGTCAAGCAATTATTCTCTAGTTTCCTGTTTATATTCCATATTCCAACCTATCAGTCAAACTATGATTATGCCTAGACATGATGTCATAACTATCTATAGCATTATTTGATTGGCAAGGAAGCTGGTTATACATGAAACTGACATCATATCTCCACATAATAAAACATTCTTTTGACAGTGTATTTGTCATGGACTCTTTATGTAAAAACGAGTTAGAAGCTGTTGCTGTTATAAAATTTTCCCAGTGCTATAATATTCTGAATTTTCTAAGGGGAGAAAAGATACAGCTCCTCTTTTTCAACACATTATATGTATCTTGAAGCACACTGGGGAAGGTTGGTTGAATACCACACACAATTCTTTATTATTTTTTCTTCCTGATAGGGCACAGTGTTAATGCTCTCTGACAGGGGTCTGCAAACTATGGCTCACAGGCTAATTGTAGTCCCTTGTCTGTTTTTCTATGGCCTATGAGTTAAGAATGGCTTTTGTATTTTAAATGGTTAAATAATTCAGAGGAAGAATTTTACTTCATGACTTGTGACAATTATATGAAAATCAAATTTCAGTGTCCATGAATAAAGTTTTATTGGAATATAGCCACACATTACTGTTCATGTTTTATCTATGGCTGTCTGTTTGCTACAACGGCAGAAGGAAATAGTTGCAGCCAATGTCATATGGTCCATAAAACCTAAAACATTTACTATCTGCCCCTTTACTAAAAAAAGTCTGCCAATCTTTCCCTATGGTCTGTTGATACCTAAAGGGGTTTTCATGGATCCTGCAAATACGCAGTACTATTTCCAGATCAATGGATAATTATCATATTTGTGAGCCAGCCCACTATTCCTATATTTGTGTGTATATGTGTAAGTGGCAGTATAAGGTAATCTAAATAAAATGATGGAAGTATATTTAAAAAGAAAGTCCAGGAAAAGCAGCTTTGGTTTTAGCTTGTCCACTGTGTCTGAACCTAGTTTATTGTGGTTTAATATGAATAATAAATTATAAGTTCTAAATAATTAGCTTTTGTTTCTTTTAATGCTTCAGAAGTAGATTGTGTTTTTACTCAAAGAATATACATGAAGAAAGCAGGACACAAGAGAAGTAACAAATCAAGAAGTGACATCTGGAGTAGGTGGCAGATGTAGTAAAATGATGATTTCACTTTAACCTAACAGTTTATCCAGGAAGTTAAAAATGAAATTCATCTTGCAAAGCACATTTTCTGTAAATTTTAAATGCAGGTTTCCCAATGAAAATGGTTATACTTCTATGCACTTCAAAGATAATGCTAATAACAATAATAACATTTTACATTTATCTCAAGATTTACAGTTTAGAAAGAGCTTCTTAGTGGTGACTACTGATGTAGATGATTAGTAAAGAATGCTTCATTTAGCACAGAGTTTTGTTATAGAATGCACTGATGTCGATGAACCAGGTACTATCTGTGGGTCATATTTGATTATTATTTTTCAGGAACAGTTTGCTGAAGGTTATACATATAGCAAAATAGTATACAGTATAGCAAAATTCATCAATAAGCATCTACATTTCTTCCATTCTTTTCTTCCATAAATTACAGTAGTATAATGATGATAATATTTTAGATTTTATAAATTGTTTCCATATGTACCATCTGTAGATATGTCTCTCAAATACACCATTTATTGGCCTTTTTCTTTTACCATTTGGCTATGGAGTATCTTTGGTGGCTGTATCTGGGGTGACCATATAATTTTTCTCCAAACTGAGATACTTATGATACACCAGGAAAACAGATGTCAACTGAAACAGGCCCGGGCAATCCAGGACTGTCTACCATTATAGGTTATCACCCTAGTTTTGCACCCATTTGGAGTGCAGCTCTAAGAGTTAACAGAACTTACTTCAAAAAGTGACTGTCGGGCTTCCCTGGTGGTGCAATGGTTGAGAGTCCGCCTGCCGACGCAGGGGACATGGCTTTGTGCCCTGGTCCGGGAAGATCCCACATGCCGCGGAGGGGCTGGGCCCGTGAGCCATGGCCGCTGAGCCTGCGCGTCCGGAGCCTGTGCTCCGTAATAGGAGAGGCCACAACAGTTAGAGGCCCGTGTACGGCAAAAAAAAAAAAAAAGAAAAAAGAAAAAAGGGACAGTCTTTTTTTTTTTTTTTCCAATGAAGTTCTTTCTGCAAGACAATATGTTTTTTGGGGGCTTAAACAAAGTTTGTCTTGTGGTAAAACAATTTAGGTAATGATAATAAGATTTGGGTAAGTATTAGGCAAGAGAACCTAGTACAATAACCTGATTTATAAATGTGAATTTTTTGTTTCACAGTCAATTATATGGTTAAATACAATTGGTTGCCTTTATTAATTTTTTAAATTAATAATTTTAAGCTACAATGAATTTTCATAAATAGCAGAGTAGGTAATTAATCACTGAAAGATATAGAGGTTAAAAAGAAACTACGTACCTTTAAAAACTAGTGTTAAGAAAAAACATAAAATGAAGGAAAGCACTAAATACTTATGGTTTATTCTGATATAAAAAACATATGTGCTCTCTGTTACCAAGTCCATATAATCATAAAAATAGAATTTGATTTATGAACGAGAGATCATGGAACATCTATTCTAGTCTTTTGTTTTATAGATGAAATAACCACAGTACAAATTACTGTATCTGTCAGACATCTTTCAGTTGCAAGTAATGTAAGTCCAACTTAAACAAGCTTAGGCAAAAATAAGGTCATTTATTAATTTAAAAATCCAGGGTAGTATTAGTTTAAAACGGGACAGGATCCCAGAATCAAAGAGTCACAAGGATTCTTCCTTGCAGGATATCTCCTCTTATGGGCAATATGGCTACCAGAAGCTCCAGGCTTTCATTTCCCATCTCCGTGGCTCAGTAGAAAGAGTCGGACCAAAGTCTGGGACTTGAGACTCACTGATCTGACTGGGGCATGTGCCCACCCTTAAACCTGTCTCTTTAGGGTGGAATGGATTGATTGGCCAGTCCCGGGTCACATACCCATCTATGGGTCTGTAGGAAGGAAATTCTCACGCCTAAAGTGTATGGACTGACGAGGTGAGAAAGAGGTGTTTTTCCCAGAGAATACTCACCCCTCATCCTCCACCCCCTGCCACAATAGTGTTTTTACAAAAAAGAAGAGGAAATCACACCAGGTACATCATCAAGTGTGGTATTATGTGTTCACCACACTATGGCCTTTGTCACAGACACATGTACTTTCTACTGCACTGTGCATGAATTATCCTGTGGAAGAATTACATAAAATGATGTAACATTAAACCATGGTGAAATTACGTGAATATATAAAGACATACATTAAAATTCACAAAAATTCTATAAGATATAGAATACGAAGATCAGAATGATACTTGCTCTTAAAGAGGTTATATCTAGTAGGAAGAAACAAGATCAACTATGCTGTGGCTTCAGTATTATTAATATGCTAATCAATACTGTTAAAAATGCCAAGCAAAAGTCTTCGACATTGTCTGATTTTATCAGATAATATATAAATGTATTCGACTAATTTTAATAAACTGAAAAGCTACCACAAATTTTCCAAAGAAAATTTTCTTAATATTTATTTTTCAAGTAGGATGGAGACATAGTTCCTTTTAAAATCTAGTTATATAAACATCTTTTGTTTTTATTACTTAGGACCTCTTATGAATAAGTGTGAATATGAATATATTTATTTAAACTCTTTTGCATATAAACATATATATTTAATATGATTAAATTTACAGCACACACTTAAACATTCCAATTCCAGATTCTTTTGTAGCTATGAAAAGATATTTTATATTTTCCAGTAACTATACTTTTTATGTCAGCAAATGCTTAACTAATATTTATAAATGAGACTAAAACTTGTCTAAATGAAAAGTCTTAATATTCACAGAGACAAATTTTGAAAGTTTTTACCAATTTGTTCCATTTCGTTAATATAATTTAAAAGTTTAACATAAGTTACTCCATGAAATATTCTTTGGAGCATTTTAAGAAATGAAGAAAAACAATAATTCATTAAATAACCTTCATTTTCTTAGTTACAAAATGGGGTTCCAACGTTTGTTTAAGCCACTGTAAGCACACAAAACCTGTTTGTATCTTTCAATTGCTAACACTTAATAAGTACTCTGTTGAAGCATTTTCCAGGTCTATAAATGGAAATCTTTCCAGAAGCAGATGGTTAAACGTCCATCAAAATCAGAAGAAAAAATTTATTAGAAGCTGCAAAGGTAATTGATCCAGCAATGCAAGACATAATGATTTCCTCCTGACACATTAAAGTCTAGCAACACTCTGGTAAATCTACGGTAATAAATTCATATAAATTCTAGTTTGATTTAATTTTCATTTATTATTGCAATGCCATACTTCACTTTCTGACACAATTTTATACAGATATTCTGTAGTATTTTTTAAGCTGAATGTTTATTGGATGCCTTCATTTTTTAGGACTTGGTTCTACCAATGGAAGACTATTTAACTATTCATCATATTTAGTCTCCAAGTAGTAAGACAGGGTTTCAAAAGCACAATTCAGATGCCTCTTTTACCTCAGAGTCTATAAATTGACATTTATAGTACTGGCTATTAGAGGAGTTTTTCTGAAAATATAAATAAGCAGAAGTAGAACTTGTAAAATGCCCCAAGTCACATAGGAAGATAAATCTTTCTAATTACGTTTTGTTTACTGTTTTGCTCTTTTCCACCATGTAGATTAAAAAGTCTTATATTTCTTAAATGTATCATTTCTGCTAGGAATGAAAAATGACTAAAGGCTGCATCATACATAAAGCTCCCCTTTTGGCAGCCAATTATTGAAATAATTAAGAATAGATGCAGAAAGCATATTTATACCTTGAGGATTTGCAACCATAATAAAAGGCATCTAAAAACATGCTCTCCTTACATAAAGGGAACTGTAAGTCTAGATAGAATGTGCGAGGAGTTTTTCTCCAAATGTTAATTTATACTGATTATCTAATTGTTTAACTGTTTCTCTTTATGAGTAAGTACCATTTTCTTTTTTTTTCTTTTTTCTTTTTTTTTTTTTTTTTTTCGGTACGCGGGCCTCTCACTGTTGTGGCCTCTCCCGTTGCGGAGCACAGGCTCCGGACGCGCAGGCTCAGTGGCCACGGCTCACGGTCCGAGCCGCTCCGCGGCATGTGGAATCTTCCCGGACCGGGGCACGAACCCGTGTCCCCTGCATTGGCAGGCGGACTCTCAACCACTGCGCCACCAGGGAAGCCCTGTAAGTATCATTTTTCACATGGGTTGACAGTAGTTAAAAAACAGAGTGAAGAAAGATGTCTTTCCCATTGGGCAAAACTTTTCTAGGCTACAAAATCATGATTCCTAAAAATTTAACAAACTGTGCCTTCCATTTTTAAAAATGTCTTTTAGAATGCATTATTTATCAATTTCCACAAATTCCTTTATTTTAGCTAGGGTTTTTTTCTGGATTGCCAGTAAATTAGAGTTTATTGTAATCAATTAAAACTTCCAGACATAGAATTACTTTAAAATAAAACTTTAGTAAGAATCAAGATAAAAAGCATTACTTTTTAGGATTCATAAGCACAAGTACTGGAGTTTTAGAACAGTTTAAGACAAATACATAAATATTCATGAATCTGTCTACACATTTTTGCCTTCCCTCCTGTTGCTATGGCATAGACTTCCCTCTTCCTATCTCTAAAAAATGTTCTCTTCCTGTGTCCTAGGCCCAACTCCTGCCTACTTTTTCAGGTACCATCTTTCTCCTGAAACTTTTATCTCTGTCCATTTACTTGCCCATATACTAATTGACAAACAAATCCATTTCTCAAGCTCAGATCTTTCTTTTGAATTTAAGGCAACCACACCTACTTATCTTCTGGTCATGTTCACATTTATCTTCTGAAGATGCCTCACTATCAAATCTTGACACATCAACAGAACACATGTTGGATAATTCAGCACTGTCCATATGGTAATACTTATAAAATCAACAACTAACATTTAGTTTAGTAATGTGCCTTGTGTTCCAGGCCCTGTGCTGTATGATGTTTGGCATTCCTTATCTCATTTAATTCTCACATTAACTTCTGAGGTAAATATCCTCATTTTGTAAGTAAAGAAATCAGAACCTGGAGAATTTAAGTAACATTCCCAGTGTCAGCCAGCTCGAAGTGGCAGACCTGTGGTTTGAAGATAGGTTTTTCTGACACCAAAATGTGTGTGCTCATAGCCATATCTCTATGCCTCCTCCTGCATTGCCTCACAGAGTCTTAAATGTTGATACTAACTTTAAAACACACTCACTCATGGAAGCAACCTGAATGTCCATTGACAGAGGAATGGGTCAAGATGTGGTACATATACAGAATGGAATACTACTCAGCCATAAAGAGAACAAAACAATGCCATTTGCAGCAACATGGATGGACCTAGAGATTGTCATACTGAGCGAAGTAAATCAGACAGAGAAATAAAAATATATGATATTGCTTATATGTGGAATCTAAAATAATGGTACAAATGAACTTATTTACAAAACAGAAATGGAGTCACAGATGTAGAATACAAACCTATGGTTACCAACAGGGAAGGGGAAGAGGGATAAATTGGGAGATTTGGACTGACATATACACACTACTGTATATAAAACAGATAACTAATAAGGACCTACTGTATGGCACAGGAAACTCTATTCAATACTCTGTAATGACCTATATGGGAAAAGAATCTAAAAAAGAGTAGATATATGTATATGTATAACTGAATCACTTTGCTGTACAGCTGAAAATAACACAACATTGTAAATCAATATAAAATAAAAAATTAAATTTAAAACAAAACAAAACAAAAAGAATATCAACCGATGATTTTAAAGGTTATGTGTTTTTGAAATGGAAGTGAAGGCAAGCAGTGTTGATTGCTCCTTCAGAAGAAGATAACATAAGCAAACAGTATTTTTTAATTAAAAAAAAAATCTGAGTCTAGCATGATGTCTTGCATTGGATATTTGTTAAATAAATATTATATGCAAAAACAAATGTAAAAAATAAATAAATAAAACACTCGCTCATCTCCACTGGAAGCCAAATATCAGGACTTTGAGGGGCAAATGAACAAACAGTTAACTGTTTGATCTTTCAGTTTCTTGACCTCTGATAGCAGCAGATAGTACAATTCAGTAAAATGGAGAAATCATTGTTTTTTTTTCTTTTTTGACTATCCAAATAAGTTGCCTCTGCTGTTCCAATTCACTAAATATCTACTTGATTCTACTCCATGTAATCTGTATATTCCAATTCCAGCAATGAATAAGAACACTGAACACTGGCACTAGGTATGTCAATAGTAGTGATATTACTTAGTAATCTGTTTTTTTCAAACATCCATCCTTCTCATAATTTTGTCTTACATTAAGCAAAAAAACAAAATTTAAATTGTTGCTCACAATAGTTAACTTCTGTATTAGATATTTTAAAGCAATTTTATGTGGATGATTTGCAAATGTTTTAGTAAAATTACTTTTCATCCATAACATTAGTCCCTGTGCTGCACATAAAACATATTTACAAAAATAACAGTTAATGTTTATTGAGGGTACCAAGCATTGTGCTAAATGCTTTATCTATAACTTCATAATATAGTAAAAGAGTTAACATATATAAAGCTCTAAGGACAGTGCCTGGCATGTAGTGAGTACCATAGAGATGTTTATAATATTATTACTCTCCCTCTTATTATTAGATGTGGGAATATATTAATCCTAACAACTAATCAGTGAAGTATTTGCCACTATTGTCTACATTATATAGATAAGTTAAGACAATTGTCTCAGGCCACATGACATGGGTGAAACATTGTGGAGGACCAGGCCATGTGATTCGAGAAACCCCTCTTTCAAAAATGACACTAAGCTACTACTTAAGTTTGTTTTTCTTTCTAAATGAAATGACTCTTAAACATATGATAACCATTTAACCTCACCAATGTGAATTTTAAAAAAAGATCTGTATTTCACTTGTCATATTAATGATTAAAGACAATGAATGTCCCATTGAGCAGAGGCCAGTGCAGAGAAAGTCATTCTCTAATAGTAGAAGTATGAGAAGAGTTCATCTTTCTGTAGGGCAATTTGCAATAGATATAGAAAGATCCAACATGGACATAGCCTTTGATTCAATAATTCCATGTCTAGGAATCTGTCCTAAAAATATGATCCTGGAAATGCAAAGAGATAATTTATGCAAAAACTGAGAAATGAGCTAAATATCCATTAATGGGGGAGTAGGATAAGTAAATTATCATACTGCCACATGACAGTGTACTAAAAATCATACTGTAATAGTTACTGATGTGGGAAATGTTCATAAACTATTGCTAAATAAAAATGCATGCTACAAAAATAATATAAAATGCGATATACCTTTCCTGTGAACAAAACAATAAAAAATAAACATCTGTATGTAGATACACACATACAATCGAACAGAAACTTTTACACGAACCCCCCCCCCCAAAAAATGCACCAGAATATTAAATTATCTGTGTGGTGGCTTAACAGGTTATTTTGGTTTATTCAGTATAATTTTTTGAGTTGCTTACATTTCTTCAGACTGAATGCATACTGCTTCTCCTATTTAAAAACTAGGTGTTATTTTTAAATATCTAATGTAACAAAAGAAAAAAACATTGAATGGGCTTTTTCTGATTATATGAAAGTTAGTCTCTGTGGAAGAAGTTGATGACATACCTAAGGAAAGAGACAGATGACACAGACACATAAATACACACGTTGCGCTCAGCATTGGCTTATGACACCAGGAAAAGTCATACTGTAATTTTTTAAATTTTTATTTATTTATTTATTTATTTATTTATGCGTTACACGGGCCTCTCACTGCTGTGGCCTCTCCCGTTGCGGAGCACAGGCCCCGGACGCGCAGGCTCAGCGGCCATGGCTCATGGGCGCAGCCGCGGATCTTCCCGGACCGGGGCACGAACCTATGTCCCCTGCATCGGCAGGCAGACTCTCAACCACTGTGCCACCAGGGAAGCCCCTCATACTGTCTTTGACTCAAAGCTGTGGTGCTAAGACCCACCCTGACAGCCTGGAGCTGCCCTCCCTTAAGAAATGCAGTCTACTTTCACAGGGAGACTGCAGCTCACCCCTGTCCTTTCCCTAGGAATGCAACACATAGAGTGGAAGATTGACAGCTTGTTAAAAGCTAATTAGGAAGAGCAGAAAAGAAGCAAGCCTTGTACAACCAAGTGGGTACATTTTCCTCCCTCAGTTATGCTGAAGACCAAACCACTTGTAAATGCAAGTGGGAAAATAGTACATTTTTGTATACTGAATGTATCACGTTAATATGTTTTGAGTCGAAATCCTGGATTCAGAAAAATAATATATGTGTAAAATAAACAACTTTTCATTGGCATTGAAAATATGTGCATATTTCTTACAGGGGAAATGGCATTCTAGCTCATTAAATTATGTCAAGAATCATAGCTAAAAGTCAACACAGGCTGTCACCAAGCATCATACAAATAATATGGCATGGGTTTGCAGCTGAATACTACAGACTGTGCAAATAATGACAAGGAAAGCCTTATTCCCAAACCACTTAGTGCAGATTCCAGCCAGCTCTGCACACTCCAGAGGCACTAACATTATGCACAGGGAAATTAGGTTTACACACACATCCAAAAATGTATTTGTTAGGATACAGATGTAGGAGGAAATGCTGTTAGCTGCACAGATGCAACCAACGTCATCAGAGAGATTTCTGGTTCCTGGTCCCACCACCCTCTCAGAAGGAAGCCAAGATGTGATGAAAAATACCATCTATTTCAGAATTTCCAAAAAACTCCTGATATCAAGCAGGTGAGGCATATATTAGAGTCCTGCTAACATATAATGTTATTGACTTTCAAATCAGGTCAAATGAAGCTCAGACTGGATGAAAGCAATCCAATCAAATTTCTATTTAAGACCAGGTAAAGGGGACTTAAGGATCTAAATTATTCAGAAAGTGGCCTCCATCTCATTTTCTCTTCACCATCAAAGTCTGTCAATATAAAGTTACCCATAGAATTCTCAGACAGAACAAATATAAAGCTTTAGTTAAAACTCTTCTCTTTATTATATAAATTTATACAAATAATGATTACTGAATACCAGCTCTGGACAACCAGTGTGAATTTGGCATGGTCATTTCCTTCAAGGAGCTAACAATCCAGGAGGCAAACAAAAATACAAAATGGATAATTAAAATATGGTGCATCAAATCGTCAGGCTAGAAAACACTGGAAAGGAGCAAAGGGGTAGTCAAATAGTAGATAGCCTGGGGATGATGGAAAAGGTGAAAGACAGCCTTACAAGTGAGTCTCACAATTTTCCAGCTACACCAAAATCTATAATAGGAAAAATCAATGAGACTAGATTGGAAGAATTCCCTTTTCTGCTGGAATCACATCTTTCTTCACTCCTAGCTAGGCTTGCTAGTCAAACTCCACCCTGACAGTGAACACCCTGGGTTTAGGAGAGGGATCGCTGACTGATAACAGTTCGTCCCGACCAACCTTTCCAGGACCAGAGGCTGCCCCTCCCAGTTTCTCCCTGCAGTCCAGCACAGAGCGACGGGGAGATGCTACAGGAAGGATTCCACTGACTTCACATTGCTTGTGTAAACAAAGCTTCAGACAGAAGTTCACTTTTTGTCCTTTTTTAATACGGTATTTTTTTCCATATGATCATTCATGATTCATTTTAATTGAGCTCAATTTGGAATTATCATAAAATACAATATGAAAATACATTTTCTTGTAAGAGCTGATTGTCCTTAAGAAAGGGGTGCAATGTTTTCTTCCTGGGATGTTTATTTTAATTCTCCTTGGACAGGGAAATGTCTGGTAATATTAACTGGACATTTAAAATGAGGTTTTATTACAAGAAATGATAAAATGTTTCAGTTTCTTATTTCATATTTTGCTTTGTCTAATATTGGCTGGCACACTTATTTGTCTGTCAAATAGTTGCTCATTATCTGTGCTTCTTGTCACTTCTCTTGGAAAATATAAGAAAACATATTTATTACTAATGATGTTATGAAGAGATTGATTTTCCTCTGTTTTACTACTTACTGAATAATTCTTTAGCAGCTGCAAAACATTAAATGTTAAGTAGAAATACAACACTGCTTCCTGAAGTGGTTCTGGAATAACAAAATGTCATAGCGTCACACTGGGGAAGCTTTGTTGGGCTCCCTAAATGCTGTTCTTACTTTTATAGGCAATAATAGTAGGAGAATGTGAAAAATCAGATGGCAGGAAAGGGAATTTGCCTGTAAAATACAACAAAAGCACAAACCCTCCAAATCTAAGAAGTTGAATTCCTCCAAAAGCTTCAATCATTTGGTTCTTTTTCAATTCTTAGCATTCCCTGATAAAGCAGATAACACAAAATGTTACTCAACTCAAGTAGGAGCAGACACTCCAAGTACCTAAGGAAGAAAAAAGCTCAAATGTAATTGATTGTGTATGGCCTTTCACTGGAGTTAACTTCTAGCCTTTACTGATCTGGCTTGTTTTCCTGGTGGGAGTAATGTGTGCTGCACTGAAACGTGAAGAAATGATTCTGAAATGCAAAGAAAGGATGGGTGGCTCAGCAAGGATCTCGCTGGAGTTACAAGGCGTAGAGAGATACAGAAGGCCCCTTTAAAAAAGTAATCAATATGGGAGTGCTTCCAAAGAAAACATGTTTAAGACTATGTTATGTCCTTTATTACTTTCAGGGCTACTAATAGGCTAAACTGTCAGTCCAAAAAGAGAATTAAAAGTAAATAAACTGCACTTTTAATTAAATTAACATATGAAAATTTAGTTTTAACACTAACGCCCAGATCTGTACCTTTCATCCTTGTCATGACTGTCACTATTTTAATGGAAGACTATCAGTCATGCAAAGAAATATTTGAAGGTGTAATAAACTGTGAAAAAAAGGGAAAGAAATACAGGTTTATTCCTATAAGCACAAGAGTTTCACTTCTCTTTTGATTGTATTTTGCTCTTAATGGCTGGAAACTTTGTTTCCCCTCCAAATTGAAAAAAAAAGTCTTTAAACCTCAAACTCTAAAGCTCGTGCCGCACGTTCAGTAACTGCTGGTGCTGTTCCGAGATTGGAATATGCTGGAAATACAGTAAAATCGGAACCACATCATAACCATCTGAATCAACCTGAGGTGTCTCACCCTCATCCTATAATGGCTACTAGGCTAGTCTCCATTGAATAACAGAGGTCAGGTTTACATTTTGATCCTGTTTCAAACCAATACCATTAGAGTCAGTTTTTCTTTCTGGTGTTACTGTTATGAGTTAATTAAGCAGATGTAAGTCTAAACTTGCCCGACCATATAGCTCTTAGCTCTAAAACAGTATAGCAATCATTATAAGCTGGCAAAAATACAGGCAGTGAGTGCTTCACTAAATATATATATATATATAAAATGTGTGTGTTTTATATAAATATAAATATATATTTTCCTCAATAATCCTGATCATGATATTTCCCTGGAAAAAATACTCCAAAGCTAAGAACACACTTAATAGTGGGTAAAGAAGGATCATCAAAGTTCTACAAATGTAGAGCAGTGGGTAGCTTCCTCCATCAGTGTTGGCATCTGCTTAAGAACAAAGAGCCAGTGTCCTGTAGCATTGTGGATGTTGTTCATAAGTAGAATGCTTTTAAGGTAGATAATGCCCATGTGTTCATGGTATAGTGTCAATTAGAAGCTGATGATGGTGTCTAATGAATAGCAAAATGGCCAAAATGGGAGAGACAAAGTCTAAATAATTCATCAAATGCATAGTTGGCTTCTGAATAATCCAAAGATGATGGCAGAAGGACAGTTAATTCTAACTTCATCTTGTTTTCCCTTGAAAGAAATTAAAGAAAAACTGTTTGAGTCAAGGACACATAAGCCAATACAAAAAAATTTTTTTATCTATCTATCATCTCTCTCTCTCTCTCTCCTCTCTCTATCCATCCATCTATCTACACAAGCCCTAAAACGCCTTTGGCTTTTGTTGATTGTACATCCAGCTTAATAATACATTCTGATGTGTTTAATGTAGTGCATGAAGTGAAAGTCATATCCAGTCAACCTTTTAAGCCAATTATTTTGTTTTAGGCTTCAAACCATGGGGAGGTGCAATAGGATGATCCAAGCTGTCACTCGAAAACATTTAGAGATGCCTGATTCTAATTAAGCACATCAACTCTGAGGCCTGACTTCAGTGAGACAAAGGGTGCCATCAATTTGATAAGACTTCACTAAGCAGGGTTTAAAATTAATTCACAATTTCTTTTATGTTTGTCCTGTGTTGTGAAAATGAACTGCCATTCCATTTTTCATAAGCCATGCACGAGCAGAAGATTTAATTCCAGGCAGTGTTCTGGAAGGCCTGGGTAGTTTGGGGAGCAAATTATGATTCCATACTGTGATCTTCATATAATTGGAGCAGCAAGCAAAACTATCCGGCATGTGGATATTGACATTCACTCTCAAAGTCTATACACATTTATACAGCTAGACAACTTCCACTGTTTTCTCCACATAATTAACCCCTGAAAGCTCCTCTAAAGCCCTTTTACCAAACTGTACCAAGTGTAACATTTAAGACTTTTAAATCAAATGTTCTATAATTATGGAAAATAGGGTAAGAATTGTGAAGTTTCAGAAGCAGTGAAAATAAATGGTGGTAAATGATGATCATTAAAGCCATTTATAGTGAGCATTCATATAATACAGTATGTCAATATTTATTACTATAAATGTAAAATAATAAGCAGCTGGCTGGTTTCAAGAGCACCTGGTTGACAAATGCACACAGAGATTCAATAATCTTAAACTGTTTATGAGAATTATGTCTCTATCAAATATCACCTGGGGAGAAATTATAAGGTTACTTTATGAAATCAGGAAATAGTAGAATATGATTATGGGAAGATCTCAAGGAATTTTAGATGAGATGTTGTCTCCCTACGTTCAAGTGTTCTCAGATGGGTCAGTCTCCTTCATTTTGTTATTGGGAGTTGGAGTAAAAGACTCATTTTGAAATTTAATTTGTTCACATTGGCTTTTCAGAATGGAGAATATCAAATCTATAGTTTTATATAAATGTTTCAGGACAAAACTCAGGAAAGATAAACTCATGTTGATCAAGTTAATGGGCTCCATTATTTCTTCTGATGAGAATGAGGTATAATGTATACTGTAGACCGGAATCTACAAGATACAAGAAATTTTTAAAGGTGAGTTTTAATTTAATCATGACTTTATTTTCTGTTCGTAGATCAGTGCTTGAAGCATAAGTCTCAATATATTTAAGTTTATTATATACAATGTGCTTTTTAAGACCAAATAATCATTTTTGACTTGAAGATGCACTGAACCACTTTTTAAGAACACTAAGATAAATATTATCCAGCTTGTTAGATGATAAAAGTGGACTTGAGCGGATGCTTTATGCAAAAGCAAGGCAAAAAACAAAACCAAAAAACCAAAAGCAAAAATAACCCAGTGATACTCTAAAGGTGACAAAAGGCATGTTTCTATTTGGGCAAAAATACAAAGCAAGAATTTAATTGTCTATTAAAATAAATTGTAAAATGATTTTTTTTCACTTGTAATATCATTATAGTGAGTCAAGGAAAGTGGATAAGAAAGCCAAATGTTAAAAAAACATGTTTCTGTCAGCTGGAAACCCTTATGTCTGTTTTGACAATCCTATCGCACATATACAGACTGCCACAAAGGGAAAATCTTTCAGTTTCCTCTCAGGACAATCATTATGAGCCTTTTTTATTGATTGCTTCCTGTGGTATGTATAATCCTCTTTGTGGTTTTGTGCTATCCATGGGACCTGTTGTGTGTAAATAACCACAGGTGATTAGCGATCAATGTGTGATTTTAACCTACAAGATAAATGTAACAGGACACGGACCTTCACGTTAAGGGCTGTTTAGTTTTCGTTCCCTACAGATTTAACTTGATTCTTTTCAGCTGAAGGGAGAGGAACATGGAAAATCAATGTTGCTGGTTGAGTCCAACACAGTTGAGTGCTTCTGCTCACAAGAACAGTTAGATGAACGTTTCCAGTTGAAATTTAAGCTACATCATGGACTGTAATTTTTCTAGTATGTGCATATTTGGCATTTGGAGGTGTGCTTTTATAAAATATTCTGCTAATGACTCATTTCTATAAGCCCATTTTGCATAACCCATACAGTGCTTCTCTAACTTTAAAGAAATGTGAAGTAAGACCCAAAGAAGATCTAAGGTCAAAGTTATTTAATTGTCAAGACTAAACAGATGATGGTTTTATGAAGAACCAATGATACTGTCACAATTTTATCATTTATATGGACATATCTCAGAATCTAAAACTCTTGGAGCTAAAAGGAATATTATAGATTACCTACTGCAAAATTTTTCAATATGACTGACTATTGGAATTACCTGATCAGCTTTTTAAATATAAATATTTCTGGAGTTTTTCTTCTAGATACAGTCAAGCAGTGCCTGTGGAGGCCTAGTAATTTGAATTTTTAAAAGGTCCTCAGATGGAGATATATTGAGAAGAAAAAGCCACATGTGTAATGGTATCATAAATAAATCTATTTTAGCAAAATAAAAGATTAAAAGTGTTTACTGTATACATATATTTTTTTCCATGTGCTACGCATATACATACATACAGTGAAAATTTCTGGAAGCATACAAAAACTGTTTACACTAATCCCTTCTTGAAATAAGATTTATAGTCTAGGTAAGGGAAGAGATATATGTTCACTGTCTTATAACCTTTTGGTCTGGCTTGTGTTTTCCTTGTGTTCAACTTTAATTGCTTAAAAAAAAATTCAACTTTTAAAATAGGTTCATCAGGCCATTGTGTTGATCAGCTAAATTTAGGAAACACTGATTTACTCATTTCACCCCCAAATATCATCCCTGAATCAGCTGATAGATAGAAAGTTGTGTGGGGTATAGATCACCATCCCTAAACTCCACTCTTACCATCAAGGACATCTGCCATCAATCACTGATGCCGAGAGCTCCTGAGGTGAGACTTTTTCTCAGTACCTCTCTCCGTAGGAGTTGATCAAACGGGATGCAGAGTAGAGAACAAGGGGTAGGAGCTAATGATTAATTACTCATTTGATCTTATCTGTCATAGTCTGGAATAGTATGCAGTTCCTAATTTGTGCCTCTTTGACATTTTATACACACTAGCAGTATCAGTCAAGAGAGGCTAAGATGGACAGCCAAGATGGACTGCAGTCTCAAAGAACTCCAAAGTCTCAGTGGTTTAACACAACAAACAAGTATTTCCTAGTCATTGTGCACATCTAACGCAGATCACTGAAAGGCCTGCTCATTCTAGTAACTCAGCCACTGAGGCTGACTATAGGAAACACATGCTTCAGTGCTCAATGTGCCATGGGGAGGGATAGGATTGTGGTGAATCATAGTTTAGCTCTTAAATTTTGTGCTATAGAGTGATACTTTTGCTTCATTTAATCTGTTAAAACTTATCCAAATGGCCACACCTAACTTCAAGGAACTGGGGAGTGGGATTCTACTCTGAGCTTGGAAAGACAACTGAATTTCTTGTGAACAGCACCAGAGACTACTCAGCTACCTTCAAAATACAATGAGATTTTCCTCTGCTTTCCATGCTAGAAAATAAGCTTCTTGAGGATAAGCACCTTCACTTAATCATCATTGCATTCCCAGTGTTTGACAATAGATACTCAATAAATATTTGAAAACACAATGACCAATTTAAGTTTAAGTGTTATATTTACCTAATATTAACCCCAGAAGCATGATTTTAACATCAGGACAACTATATTATTGGGTCACAACTACAAATTTTGAAATGTTAACAGAACATCTAGTATTAACTTTGTAAAATGCAAACACTAATATATATCTTCTTACAAAATTGAACAGAGCAACTACTTTACAATTTTTAATGGAAGACATTTGCCTCTACTATCCTATCGTAGGCTAATCACATTTGGACAACACCCAACACTTTAGAGAGATATAAATAAAGAGTTACAGATGATATAGAATCACCTGTCAAGTGTAGTAGCTATTAGTGGTTCATGTCTAACAACTGCTTACTAAGTGATATGGTACAGGTAAGAGAAGTCACGGATTATATGCTTTCTTCTGCATGCTAGTCCGGTCTCTTTCTTTGCATTCTAATTAATGAAAAAACAAGCTTTGTATATTTAATTCTCAGTAGTAATAAATCACTTGTAATATAAAGAGCTGATCAAGGTATACCTGCTGCTTGTAATATCATCATGAGAACTGAGCTCATTTGAGTCCAGTCTCCCCATTTGAGCCACTACTAAGGTTTGTAAAGTCTATTGATTTTGTCCTCTGAGGCAGAATCTTTGCTTCATTTGTACGTACTCCAACACCTCTCACTGATAGGCACATTATTTCATAAACTTAGTAAATGAGACTCAGTTTATCATTAAGAAAGAAAAAAGGCACCTAAGAAGCTAATATAGTCACAAAAGGCATTAGCTGAAGATTCTGCACTCATAACTAAGAGCTCATGCTCTTACTTCGAACCAAAGTATCTTAAATCTGGCCATTTTTCTAACAGTCTTGATGATCTTTTTGCTCATTAAATGGTCTGGGAGCTGCCGTATGGAATCAGAGGAGGCAGATAGGAAAGAAATAAAATTATTAGTTCCATAATTTGAAAATTTGTGTTACAGGTTAACTCAGAAAACTTGCCTTATATGTCTATGTATGTATATGTCTCTGTGTTCACATGAGTTTTCTTTTACATGGTTTTACATGCTACTCTAGGTAAAAAAACTATATTTTTGTTACATTTCTAAACAATGAAAATAAATGTATTAATTCAAGACAGAAACAGTACAACTAGAATCACTTAAAAATCCTCCAATTTGTTAATATACTCACTGCCTCACATATGATAGTGAATGCTGAAGCAAAAGTACCAATGCTAGAGTAAAAACTGAGGCAATAAAGTCTTCCTTTCCAGGCGATAATGTTACAACCACAGTGGTACATCAAAACAAGGCATATACCTTTAAGACCTAAAAGAATGATAGAATCAATATGCTGATTTATGAAAGGCTGTACAAGTTGTTTCCTTTTAAAGGTACTTTCTTCAATCTTGTGGCACCCTTTCAGCTGAGGATTTTAATTTAAAACTTGTGAAAATACAACAGTAAACTGCAATAATAATGTCCTTGAGTTGCCATCCGCCGTTGTAATTCTGGTCATCGAAACAGATTCACAATGGTGTCACACTACTTAGATGTAATTACCTTTATAATGCTAGAATAAATGAGAGAAATAATTTTTATAATGCTTATTAACCTGAAGTGTCTAAACTCATAGTGTAGGAACCTGAAATAATGCAAATTAAACACACTGTAATAAACATGAAATGCATGGTACTTATGGGGAAGTGTAGGTAGACACCTATATGGCCATGCTTAGGGTGAAACATGGTGCCCTTAAGGAGAAAGCACATGCAGAGACTGGATTTATAAACTAAAAGTCAGAATAAGTCTTTGAAACATTAAAAAAAAATACAAAATCCGACCACTCACTCCTAGCCTATTTTGTTAGAGCTGTTACATAGGATTCTAGATCTAGTTTTTGCCTTAAGACAACAGAGAGCCCAGCTAGCATTCGAGTAGACACAGAGAAGGATTAAAATACACTGACAAGCTATTACAAATTAGAATAGTACCCTCAAAACTTGACTCGTTTATAAAACTTATTACATTTACACTTCACAACAAACTTATGAAGTTGATATAATTACCCCCATTCACTGTATAAGACAGATCGAATATCCTACCCAGGAATTTGAGTCAAAATTCACACTCTCAGAGCCATCCTTTCAACACAGGCCTCTGTTTAGAAAATATTCTCTCAAGAAAATATTTCTTGTAATTAAGTCTTTAATCATCTTAATGGCTGACATTACCAATTTTACTGATACAATGAATAGGCTAGGCCTTGAGAGAGACCTGATAAAAGTAAATCAAAGGAGGTTCACATTTTGGAAAAAAAGGAAACAGATGTCTTCCACGTTAAAAGTAATTTTAGAAGACTTAAAAGCTATTGCCTTAGATCAGGATTTAGCAAATTTTTACTGCAAAGGTCCAGATATTAAATGCTTCAGTTCTGCGGGTTACAGAGTCTCTGTTTCCACTAATCAATGGTGCCACTGTAGCATGAAAGCAGCCATAAGCAACAATTAGATGAATGAACAGGTCTGTGTTCCAATAAAAGTTTGTATATGGACACTGAAATTTGCATTTCATAGTTTTTACATCTTGAACTATTTTTCATTTGATTTTTTTCTTTTTTTTTTTTTTTTTTTTTAACATCTTTATTGGGGTGTAATTGCTTTACAATGGTGTGTTAGTTTCTGCTTTATAACAGAGTGAGTCAGTTATACATATATATATGTTCCCATATCTCTTCCCTCTTTGTCTCCCTCCCTCCCACCCTCCCTATCCCACCCCTCCAGACAGCCACAAAGAACCGAGCCGGTTTCCCTGTGCCATGCGGCTGCTTCCCACTGGCTATCTACCTTACGTTTGTTAGTATATATATGTCCATGTCTCTCTCTCGCCCTAACACACCTCACCCTTCCCCCTCCCCATATCCTCAAGTCTGTTCTCCAGTAGGTCTCTGTCTTTATTCCTGTTTTACCCCTAGGTTCTTCATAACATTTTTTTTTCTTAAATTCCATATATATGTGTTAGCATACGGTATTTGTCCTTCTCTTTCTGACTTACTTCACTCCGTATGACAGACTCTAGATCTATCCACCTCATTACAAATTACAACTATATAAAAATGTAAAAAGCATTCTTAGCTTGAGGGCTGTACAAAAATAAGTAGCATGCTGGATTTGACCTATGGGCTGCAGTTTGCTGACACTTGTCATAGATAACCCTGCTCTTAGAAATTATTGTGTGAAAATAATAAATGTTTGGAAAAAAACAAAAATAACATAAAAGAGGAAACTATTCCTTTTAAAGGGTTAATATTAATGTAGAGATCCAAAAACCTTTATGAAGTAAATGATAATTTTGCACAACAGAATCCATGTTTGTGAGAAGTTTTGGCAACTAGTTCAATATTTTCCATGAGACATTACCCTTGAAAATATGTTTAAGAATTTTTAACTAGCTCAGAAGAGCATTGCTGAAATCTTTACACTGTCCACGGGGATTGATATATGTCTTTGGGGTCTAAAAATCTGTATCAGTTACCACCTTCCCTCATAGTATAATTCAATATTTCATTTGAGTTTACAAATTCTAATAATTTTTGTGCCCTGGTTACTAAAAAAAAAATTGCTTTTAACACTAACAATTGGTTACAAAGACTCAAAACTACATACACAAAAATAAGACAAAATCTCAAACAAACTTGTTAGTCTAGACAATCAAAAATCTAGTTTCTGGTTTTAATGGATTTTTTTTTTTCTTCATCACTTTAATAGAAAGCGTGTGTGTGTGTGTGTGCATGTGCATGTGCATGTGCGTGTGCTACATAGACTCCATATTCTCATAACAGATGGAACCAGTCACTTTGAACTTCAAGAGGCTGGAACTTGGCTGACTTTGTGGAGGAGTGGCTTTATTGGATTTTTCCTTTCTCCTGGGTTCCAATAAAACTAGCATCTATTGATTTTCGGTGAAGATAGAAAACCCATATATTTATGCTGGACTGCATAAAAAAAGTTTTAGGTTAGACTTTTATTATTGATTCTGGTCCCAAGATTTTAACTAAGAATCGTATCTCTTATTCCCTAAGTTGCAGCTAAATTCCATCTCTGATATGTTTTTTAGCTGTATGACTGTAGGCAAGACTCTTAACTTATAAGCCTCAGATGATTTAACTATAAATGAGCTGACATGAGCAAGATCATGAAAGGCTTTATGTGCTAAAGAACTAGTTTGGATTTGAGCAAAATGATGAAGCCCTGAACTAAGGCAGTCAAATTAAAAACGAAAAGACTCCAAATTTCTGTGAAGGAGGGAACTTAGCATAGAAGTTAAGAACAATGGCTGGGCTGAAAAGCTACCTCTGTTTGTGAATAATGGAAAGCACAAGCAGAACCCACATAACCACTGGCTTTCACTCTTTTCATTTGTATAATGGAGATAACAGTACTTACCTCACAAGGCTGCTATGAGCACTTAATGAACTCCTGAAAATAAAATACCTACAATAGGCATTGGTATGTCTTCATAAAATGCTGGCTCTTTTATTGGAGAGTTGGCCACAGGCATGTATGATCTCTTATCTCTCCAAAGAGAAATTTATGAGTTTTTAAAAATCAACCTCATTGGATATTTAAATAATGACATGTTGGTGGCAAACCTATGAACTCAACCTGCTCCATGATTTGATCTTTTCTAATCAAGACTGATTCATCACCAGAGGGCAGACAGCAGAAGAAAGAACTACAATCCTGCAGCCTGTGGAACAAAAGCCACATTCACAGAAAGACAGACAAGATGAAAAGGCACAGAGCTATGTACCAGATGAAGGAACAAGATAAAACCCCAGAAAAACAACTAAATGAAGTGGAGATAGGCAACCTTCCAGAAAAAGAATTCAGAATAATGATAGTGAAGATGATCCAGGACCTCGGGAAAAGAATGGAGGCAAAGATCGAGAAGATGCAAGAAATGTTTAACAAAGACCTAGAAGAATAAAAGAACAAACAAACAGAGATGAACAATACAACAACTGAAATGAAAACTACACCAGAAGGAATCAATAGCAGAATAACTGAGGCAGAAGAACGGATAAGTGACCTGGAAGACAGAATGGTGGAATTCACTGCTGCAGAACACAATAAAGAAAAAAGAATGAAAAGAAATGAAAACAGCCTAAGAGACGTCTGGGACAACATTAAACGCAACAACATTCACATTGTAGGGGCCCCAGAAGGAGAAGAGAGAGAGAAAGGACCAGAGAAAATAGTTGAAGAGATTATAGTCGAAAACTTCCCTAACATGGGAAAGGAAATAGCCACCCAAGTCCAGGAAACACAGAGTCCCATACAGGATAAATCCAAGGAGAAACATGCCGAGACACATAGTAATCAAATGGGCAAAAAATAAAGACAAAGAAAAATTATTGAAAGCAGAAAGGGGAAAACGATAAATAACATACAAGGGAACTCCCATAAGGTTAACAGCTATTTCTCAGCAGAAACGCTACAAGCCAGAAGGGAGTGTCATGATATACTTAAAGTGATGAAAGGGAAGAACCTACAACCAAGATTACTCTACCTGGCAAGGATCTCATTCAGATTTGATGGAGAAATCAAAAGCTTTACAGACAAGCAAAAGCTAAGAGAGTTCAGCACCACCAAACCAGCACTACAGCAAATGCTAAAGGAACTTCTCTAAGTGGGAAACACAAGAGAAGAAAAGGACCTACAAAAACAAACCCAAAACGATTAAGAAAATGGTCATAGGAACATACATATCGATCATCACCTTAAACGTGAATGGATTAAACGCTCCAACCAAAAGACACAGGCTTGCTGAACGGATACAAAAACAAGACCCATATATATGCTGTCTACAAGAGACCCACTTCAGACCTAGGGATACATACAGACTGAAAGTGAGGGGATGGAAAAAGATATTCCATGCAAATAGAAATCAAAAGAAAGCTGGAGTAGCAATACTCATATCAGATAAAATAGACTTTAAAATAAGAATGTTTCAAGAGACAAAGAAGGACACTACATAAAGATCAAGGGATCAATCCAAGGAGAAGATATAACAATTATAAATATATATGCACCCAACATAGGAGCACCTCAATACATAAGGCAACTGGTAACAGCTATAAAAGAGGAAATCGACAGTAACACAATAATAGTGGGGGACTTTAACACCTCACTTACACCAATGGATAGATCATCCAAAATGAAAATGAATAAGGAAACACAAGCTTTAAGTGACACAATAGACCAGATAGATTCAATTGATATTTATAGGATATTCGACCCCAGAACAGCAGATTACACTTTCTTCTCAAGGGTGCACGGAACATTCTCTAGGATAGATCACATCTTGGGTCACAAATCAAGCCTCACTGAATTTAAGAAATTTGAAATCATATCAACCATCTTTTCTGACCACAATGCTATGAGATTAGAAATCAATTACAGGGAAAAAGACGTAAAAAACACAAACACGTGGAGACTAAACAATACGTTACTAAATAACCAAGAGGTCACTGAAGAAATCAAAGAGGAAATCAAAAAGTACCTAGAGACAAAAGACAATGAAACATGACAATCCAAAACCTATGGGATGCAGCAAAACAAGTTCTAAGAGGGAAGTTTATAGCAATACAAGCCTACCTCAAGAAACAAGAAAAATCTCAAATAAACAACTAACCTTACACCTGAAGGAACTAGAGAAAGAAGGACAAACAAAACCCAAAGTTAGAAGAAGGAAAGGAATCATAAAGATCAGAGAAGAAATAAATGAAATAGAAACAAAGAAAACAATAGCAAAGATCAATAAAACTCAAAGCTGGTTCTTTGAGAAGATAAACAAAATTGATAAACCATTAGCCAGACTCATCAAGAAAAAGAGGGAGAGGACTCAAATCAATAAAATTAGAAATGAAAAAGGAGAAGTTACAACAGACACAACAGAAATACAAAGCATCCTAAGAGACTACTACAAGCAACTCTATGCCAATAAAATGGACAACCTGGAATAAATGGACAAATTCTTTTTTTTTTTACGTTATGCGGGCCTCTCACTGTTGTGGCCTTTCCTGTTGTGGAGCACAGGCTCCGCAGCCATGGCTCATGGGTCTATCTGCTCTGCGGCATGTGGAATCTTCCCGGACCGGGACTCGAACCCATGTCCCCTGCATCGGCAGGCGGACTCTCAACCACTGCACCACCAGGGAAGCCCTGGACAAATTCTTAGAAAGTTATAACCTTCCAAGACTGAACCAGGAAGAAACAGAAAATATGAACAGACCAATCACAAGTAATGAAATTGAAACTGTAATTAAAAATGTTCCAACAAACACAAGTCCAGGACCAGATGGCTTCTCAGGTGAATTCTATCAAACATTTAGAGAAGAATTAACACCCATCCTTCTCAAACTCTTCCAAAAAATTGGAGAGCAAGGAACACTCCCAAACTCATTCTATGAGGCCACCATCACCCTGATACCAAAACCAGAGAAATATACCACAAAAAAAGAAAATTACAGACCAATATCACAGATGCATATAGATGCAAAAATCCTCAACAAAATACTAGCAAACAGAATCCAACAACACATTAAAAGGATCATACACCATGTTCAAGTGGGATTTACCCCAGGGATGCAAGGATTTTTCAGTATATGCCAATCAATCAATGTGATACACCATATTAACATACTGAAGAATAAAAACCATATGATCATCTCAATAGATGCAGAAAAAGCTTTTGACAAAATTCAACACCCATTTATGATAAAAACTCTTCAGAAAGTGGGCATGGGGGAACCTACCTCAACATAATAAAGGCCATATACGACAAACCACAGCAAACATCATTCTCAATGGTGAAAAACTGAAAGCATTTCCTCTAAGATCAGGAACAAGAAAGGATGTCTCACCAGTATTATTCAACATAGTTTTGGAGGTTCTAGCCACGGCAATCAGAGAAGAAAAAGAAATAAAAGGAATAAAAATTGGAAAAGAAGAAGTAAAACTGTCACTGTTTGCAGATGATATGATCCTATACATAGAGAATCCTAAAAATGCCACCAGAAAACTACTAGAGCTAATCAATGAATTTGGTAAAGTTGCAGGATACAAAATTAACGCACAGAAATCTCTTGCATTCCTATACACTAATGATGAAAAGTCTGTTAGATAAATTAAGGAAACACTACCATTTACCACTGCAACAAAAAGAATAAAATACCTAGGAATAAACCTACTTGGGGAGACAAAAGACCTGTATGCAGGAAACTATAAGACACTGATGAAAGAAATTACAGATGCTACCAACAGATGGAGAGATATACCATGTTCTTGGATTGGAAGAATCAATATTGTGAAAATGACTATACTACCCCAAACAATCTACAGATTCAATGCAATCCCTATCAACTTACCAATGGCATTTTTTACGGAACTAGAACAAAAAATCTTAAAATCTGTAATGGAGACACAAAAGACCCCAAATAGCCAAAGCAGTCTTGAGGGAAAAAAACGGAGCTGGAAGAGTCAGACTCCCTCACTTCAGACTATACTACAAAGTTACAGTAATCAAGACAATATTGTACTGGCACAAAAACAGAAACATAGATTAATGGAACAAGATAGAAAGCCCAGAGATAAACCCACGCACCTATGGTCAACTAATCTATGACAAAGGAGGCAAGCATATACAATGGAGAAAAGACAGTCTCTTCAATAAGTGGTGCTGGCCAAACTGGACAGCTACATGTAAAAGCATGAAATTAGAACACTCCCGAACACCATACACAAAAATAAACTCAAAATGGATTCGAGACCTAAATGTAAAACCGGACACTATAAAACTCTTAGAGGAAAACATAGGAAGAACACTTTTCGACATAAATCACAGCAAGATCTTTTTTGATCTACCTCCTAGAGTAATGGAAATAGAAACAAAAGTAAACAATTGGGACCAAATGAAACTTAAAATCTTTTTTTTTTTTTTTTTTTGCGGTACGCGGGCCTCTCACTGCTGTGGCCTCTCCCGCTGCGGAGCACAGGCTCCGGACGCGCAGGCCCAGCGGCCATGGCTCACGGGCCCAGCCGCTCCGCGGCATGTGGGATCTTCCCAGACCGGGGCACGAACCCGCATCCCCTGCATCGGCAGGCGGACTCCCAACCACTGCGCCACCAGGGAAGCCCGAAACTTAAAATCTTTTGCACAGCAAAGGAAACTATAAACAAGATGGAAAGACAACCCTCAGAATCAGAGAAAATAATTTCAAATGAATCAATGGACAAAGGATTAATCTCCAAAATATATAAACAGCTCATGCAGCTCAATAGCAAAAAAACAAACAACCCAATCCAAAAATGGGCGGAAGACCTAAATAGACATTTCTCCAAAGACGACACACAGATGGCCAAAAAGCACATGAAAAGCTGCTCAACATCACTAATTATGAGAGAAATGCAAATCAAAACTACAATGAGGTATCACCTCACTCCAGTTAGATTGGGCATCATCAGGAAATCTACAAACAACAAATGCTGGAGAGGGTGTGCAGAAAAGGGAACCCTCTTGCACTGTTGGTGGGAATGTAAATTGATACAGCCACTATGGAGAACAGTATGGAGGCTCCTTAAAAAAGTACAATTACCATATGACACAGCAATCCCACTACTGGGCATATACCCAGAGAAAACCATGATTCAAAAAGACACATGCACCCCAATGTTCATTGCAGGACTATTTAAATAGCCAGGTCATGGAAGCAACCTATATGCCCATCAACAGATGAATGGATAAAGAAGTTGTGTTACATATATACAATGGAATATTACTCAGCCGTTAAAAGGAACAAAATTGAGTCATTTGTTGAGACGTAGATGGATCTAGAGACTGTCATGCAGAGTGAAGTAAGTCAGAAAGAGAAAAACAAATATCATATATTAACGCATGTATGCAGAACCTAGAAAAATGGTACAGATGAACCGGTTTGCAGGGCAGAAGTTGAGACACAGATGTAGAGAACAAACGTATGGACACCAAGGGGGGAAAGCTGTGAGGGGCTGGGGATGGTGATGTGATGAATTGCGCAATTGGGATTGACAATGTATACACTGATGTGTATAAAATTGATGAGTAATAAGAACCTGCTGTATAAAAAAATAAATTAAATAAAATTTAAAAAATTTTTAAATAAAAAAAATTAAAAATAAATAAATAAAAAAAGCAGCAGACTCAAAGATAAAAAGAACAAACTAGTGGTTACCACTTGTGGGGGTGAGCATATAGGGGTGGGGGAAAAAGGGTTATCATGGGTTTATATGAAGTCACGTGTGTCAAACTTTTGGAAATTGTAAAGCACTATAAAATTTTAAAAATTTTTCATTCAATACAAAATTATATATATATATATAAAATAACTGATCCATCAAGAGGTTTTCTAAGAAAGCAGTTTGAGAATACAAGAACAAAGAAAAACAAGAAAATTGTAACTTATTTATAGAATGTGGTTTTCCAGGATATATAAGGGGAAAATCTTAATTGCTAGGAATAAAGACAACGTGTACAATGGGATCTCTGTTGCAGAAAAGGGCCAGAAAGCTAAGCAGCCCAATGAGAAGTGGATAGTTACTCAAAATAATTCTTATCCTTCATTTATTTGAGTTGTATCACAATATTTGCTTATAATTCAAATGCAAATCTTTACTATTCACTTTTTCTTGCAAATTCTTCATAAAACAACAAAGTAGAATGAGCAACTAAGATAATTTTTAATTTATCTGCCACAGAATGTAAACCATCCCCGATTTCTTGTGTATGTGATTCTGGTAAATTGTTAGATGCATTTAAAACAGTTCATTTACATATAGTTGTTTTACTTGTGCATATGGTTTTTCTCTAATGATATTTTAGTCTTGGAAAACAATCCAATGTCTTTTGCAGCTCCCCTAACACTGACAGTAGCACTGCGCATTGTTCAGGTGTTAACATTTCTCTTCCAATGAGTGAAGCATTTGTTTATCACATTGTTATTTAGTAAAGCATCCTTACTCAATTACAATATACATTTATGGAAAGCACTGTGATCTGACAATATCTTAAGAAAAAGAAAATCTATCAAAGCCAATCTGAGCCTTTGAGATTTGGCAAAGTAGCTGAGATTAACATTTCTGGAGTGCACTAAGAGTCTGCTTGATGTTATTCAGAACACAGAAACAACCTAGTCATTGCCTAATGGGATTTGTGTCTACATTAAGGGAAAGTAAATAAAATATCACAAGAAACCTCTGCTGATTTATCTGATAGTCATTATCATCTCATCATACGTTTCTGAAAGAGGAAATAGAAAAGGCCAGAAGAAGTAATAACTAATTACATCAGATCTGACTTCTCCTAAAGTGCTTGGGGTCCTCCCAAGCACGAGTGGGTCTGAGTCACTTGTAATTCTGTGACAAACTAAATAAACTGTCTCAAATGCCTGCTATTTTTACTCAATCCCCAAGACAGCCATTTTCCTACCCCTAACATGTGGCCTCAAATGAACTGTGGTTTATTGTGAAATGTTCTGCTAATGGAGGCTCATTTTTATCTACTTGCTAGTCCAGTGGTGGGAGGCATGTCCCTTCTCTGCACCACGAGGCTTCCAAAACACTACCTTTCTACTTTCCTTTCCCCTGCCATTCACTGAACTTCTAGTCTCTCACTTGTGGTACCATCAGTCACTAGAGACTTTGGCATCTGATTTATGGTCCTTTCTAATCCAAGTTCTAAAATTGCCCTGGATGACTCCAGTGCCCCTCTGAATGTTTAATTTGTTTGCTTTCTCATCTCTTAGACCATTGATTCCTTCTTTTCCCACTTGATCGTTCCATGACTCCCAAGATACCAATTTTTGCTCATCACTGGTACCTCTCCTACTTGTTCCTAAGGATCCTAAGATTCCCTAGGCTTCCTTGTTGTCTGTCCTTTTCAAGGTCTGGTTGTTTAGGACTTCCTGTGATTCTCTGAGCATACTTCCAATAAAGGCAACCCTCACCCATCACATCAGCCACCTTTATGATTATGTTAATCTCCTTCGATTTCAGGTGGCTTATACCAAAAGAGACTTAGCAGATATCCCACACTTACACATGAGCTAAGCTGTAACACAGCAGCTACCTGAGGCGGTTAGTGTCAGGGACTCATCCTGCACACACATTGGTCATTCCCTGGTCTTCAGTCAGTCATCTACCAGGTGGTCCTCAAGAGTGCTAACTCATTCATTCTCTTTAGCCCATAAGACATGTGATGAAACCATCACTCTAATCAAGATTAACAAATAAAAACCAGTTTAATAATTCCATCAGTTTAGTCCTCTCCACCCCCTGCCACCACAACCCTGAAGAATCTGTTCACACACCCCAAATTCAGTAACCATGGCTGATGCTACTATCCTAACAGTTTTCCTGAACAATAATATTGGAGCTACTTTCTTTCTATTTTTCTCCCAGATTTAACATGTAGAAATATTCTATCAATTTAAAAAAAATATATGAACCTTCCTTTTCTCTCACAGATTTCCTAGCTGAGGATGGGTTTATTTTCTGATGGAACACAATTCATTGCTCTCAGCATACTGGAATTAATCATAACATACCAGTGTATTTTTCTCTATACATCTATAGTTTAGTAATAAATAACAGAAATGACATAGAAAAAGGAGTTATAGCCTAATTTATTCCTTATGAATCAATCTTTAAAAAAAACAAAACTAAGGACTAACCTATTGCCACAATAACAAATCAATTTGAAATAGTACCACTTTTTGCTTGATAGTTGCAGGAAAACTCATACTACTAAGTGGTTAAAAAATAAACAAGTAACTCATCTAATATTGATCTTAAGTACCAACGAGCTCACTCAGACACAAGCACACTAAAAATCCAAACAAAACAAAGCAAAACAAAATCTGCCCTCAGTTAACAAGAACCAAATCCTTCCATTTGCTCAGGTGAAAATCCTTGGCATCATCCTCCCTCTGTTTTTCCTATCCCATCTCTTCTCCAAACTATGAACAGATGATGTTGGCAATACCTCCAAAGACATCTAGAATCTTAACACTTCTCACCCCTCTCTGTGCTACTACCTTCCCCAATCTACTATCTTGTCTCACTTGGATTATCACAGTGGTCTCTTAAGTAGTCACCTAACGCCTCCACGCAGAAGTCAGAATGATCCTGTTAACATATAGGTCAGATCTGTCATGTGTCTCCTCAAAACTTTCTAGTGCTTTCCTTTCTTCTATGCATGCACAGTAAAAGGTCAAATTCTTCAATGACCTTAAACTCCCTATGATATCTGGCCTCCTATCTCTGACCCTATTTCTACCTATTTTTTCTCACACTCACTTCTTTTCCATTTCCTCAAGAGTTATTGATCTTCCTTGATCACCAGGGGCATACTTCTGCCTCAGGACCTTTGCACTTGCTGTTTCTTCTGCCTGAAATGCTCTTACTTAGATATCCATAGAACTTGCTTCCTCATGTACTTCAAAGTCTGTCTTTAAATATTTGCATATTGAAGGCTTCCATGACCAATCTATTTTGAAAATACTGTACCCAGCTCTCCTACACCCCCTGCTACTTGCTATACTCCTTATTCCACCTCCATGCTTTATTTTCCTCCAAAGCACTTCTCATCTATAACAAACTTAATTTGTTATGTAGTTATTATGTTAGATTCTTGTTGACGTTCCTTAAATAAAACATAGGGTTCACACAGGTGGGATATATTGTTTGTTATGTTTATTGATTTACCCGACCCCTAGAATGATGCTTGCAGTTTAATAGGTTCTCACTTAATATTTATTGATCGAGTGTCTGAGTTCATTTATTAATTCATCTATTGCAAGAAAAGAGAATAGAGTGGATGAATGTAAAAATGTCAGTATAACTAAGCAATCATTGAGGTTGGAACTAGGCTACACAAGTATACTGAAATAAATACTAGGAAATTATAACAGTAAATAGTTTCATAGTTGTTTATCATTTATAAAACACTTCTGCGTACACAAACTCTCTCTCCTTAACAAGACCGTGTGAGTGAGGAGGTAGTGTTATTCATTTTACAGGTAGGTAACAGCCTCAGAGATCTTAGCGACTTACTAGACTTACACACAGATTTGAAGAAGCAGGCCACTCTGAGTGCTTGAACAGTGCTATCTCCAGAAGACCACACTTCACTACCTCTTCCAAGGGAACTCTCTAGACCTTCAAACCACCTCCCCAATTCAGATTATTTTGGATAGGATGTTTAAAAAATGCTATGTTCCCTTTTATTGTGAAAACTGGGCATCAGAAGCACCAGGATAAGTATGACAATTGAATTAACTCTCCATCTTCTTACTTCAGAGTTTGGGGTACAAAAGGCATGCTTTAAACTCTGTCCTCCTTTCTTAGATTATCTCATTCTATCCTGTTTCCTTAGCTGAAGTGGAATAGCTTTTCACCTACTGGTGTTGCATTACCTTCAGTACTTAAATTTCATTTTCATTGAAAATGAAACCCTGTTTAATGAATATTTATGAGTATGTCCCTGCAGTGTTCATTCAGTGTGTAGACTTCCCTTCACAGCAGGCTGCAGTTTTACATTTTGCTTTTTATTGCTAAAATGTTAGCCATACAAATCGATATTGCTTAGGAAATATGAAAATAACAGTTCCTCTTCTAACTGGAACATTTCCACCAGAGTCACTTGGTGCAACACTGATGGTGATAAAAAAAATAAAAAATAAAAAATAATAATAATTAGAATAATCGGCCCCAACCACGGGGTAATATGCAATTTACATTTTTGATAGATGACATTAAAGTATAAGTCTCCCAGTAGGTGCAGAGTTTCCTAGCTAAAGCATTCATCATTTCTAAAAGCACCAAGTGCAGATGCTGGGATAGATATTCTCTTCTTGCCATGAATAACATCTACTAGTTCTTTCACTATCAGGTGTCATCAGGAGGAGTTCTAGGGAGGAATTAATTTGAAAGAGCTTATTGGATAGACATACACTTTAATAAAGAGATTTGTTCCTCCCAGAAAAGATTTGGGAAACTTTAAGTTGCTCTTTTTTTCTTCTTTTTTGTAAATGACAGTGATTACCTATAAAATATTCCATTATAACTACAGAATCAAAAGTCACATAATTCCCATCCATTCAGCAAAAAGCTAACTTAAATTAAAAGTGGGTGGTCTGACATCTGATACTGTGTGGGCAAATCTGACAACCTGCCATATACTTTAAATTCCTTTAAGGTGAATGTACAACTTAGCTGGTAATTTGCAAGAAAGAAAGAATATGCAAGAATGCAAAATAAATGACGCCAACCATATGGCGCTCAGATTGTAAACCCTTGATGACAAGAACATAGCTGATCACCTTGCAACTGTTACAAGATTTTCCTCCATCTGAAGCCATTGTGAGGCATTGAATTATGCAAGTAGCACTTTGCTCCTCTCAAATCAAGGGAAAGTAAGAACTTCATGGAACTTTTGTTCATGAAACATGGATTAAATGGAATGTATCTCATTTGCCAAGTTGATATAAAACCTCTGGATTAGGTATGTCTAGAGAAACTGACTTTCACAAGAAAATTCAGATGTTCTATTTATTAATAGAATTCTATAAGAATGGTATTTACAACTACAATTGACCTTTCTTTTAAAATTTTATCCCTCTCAGAAGTTAACTATATATTGTCTACGTGAGCGTACTTCTAAATGGCATGGCATTGTTGATAGAGGAAGAGAAAAACAAATCTCAAGTTGAAAATTAAGGCAAAAGCCATCTTATTACCTGTGAACCAATTCAATTCAAACAATATTAAGTGTCTTCTATGTGTCATACACTATGTGACATAGTCCCTGCCCTCAGGTATTGTAGATTTTAATTATTCCAATAAGTCCCTGACATAGATATTATTAAGATTATGTTATTTTAACGTAAGATCATTGAGATTCAATAGTTTGTCCATGATCACAGAAGGTAATGTACCACTCAGTTGGGGTATACAGCACTCCTCACAAGGCAAATTGGAAAGCTATCAAAGTTTAACTGGCTTCCTAAAGAACAGAGGATCAAAAGGCTCTGTCACAAGTATGTGGTCGTGGGCAAAATAATTAAACTTTCTAGGTCTCAGTTTCCACATATAAGAGAATACAAATACTAACCACTCCCTGTGATTAACAATACATAACTCAGCACTCAGGATGTAAAATCTGAAGTTTTATATTAAGAGTTGTTTAGAACAACTCCTTGGTCATGGCAATAAAAACAAACAATAGAAATCTATCTACACTTGTATTCCAGGAAATCTGTGTGTGACCCTGAATGTTGGGGAATTTCAAGGACTCAGAAGAGGGTTCTGCAGTTCCTACATACAAGGCCTTGGGCTGGACATGACCAGGTCTTCAGAGAAGTATGAGACTCTCAGAGCCCCTCTTCCTACCACTGCAATGGCAGGGTACAGGGACACAAGGGGTAGGACCCCACACCAGCTGCTCCCTGGCTCAGAATGAAGAAAGGCTTTGATGTTCTTTTTAGCACACATAATGGCTAGATGAGAATGAAAGACCAAGGTCCCCCCAATGGTCCCCACTGTCTCCATCAATCCAAAAATGAGGCCACTCTTGAAAAATGTACAGACACTCACAGTTCCAAGAAAGCTCTTTCTAACTTCAAGCTCTCTCTTATTCTTCCTCTCTTTCCACAGCCTGGGGAAAGCCAGAGAGATACAATAGCTAGGAAGAGTAGGAGAAAAGACTAATTGTGTCCCCATCCCTGCCTATAACTTCCTGAGCCTGGGTCAGGCCTGAGTTAGGAGAGGGGAGAATTCAAATTTGATGAGATACTTCAGCTTTGACAGTAGACTTTAAATATTAAAAATTAAAAAAAAAATTAATTCACAAAATGTCCAGGAAAGGTGTAAGAATATTTCCAATTAAGGGAAGAAAAAAAATGATCTGCCAAAGCTTATTAAAAGGGGAAGTAATAAAGACTCAATTGGCTTTTTGCATATACCCTACCAAAATCAAGAGGTAGTAAAACTACAATACAGCTATGATGATACTTTGAAAGAGGTACTGGATTACTGGATTGTCTTAGGTTTGGTAACACTGGGTTAAAGGCTTATATTGAAACAGGAGGGAAGGGGACAGGGCACAAACTTTAAAAGAATGACATAGCCATAGTACTTGACAAAAACTAGAGAGAACCAACTAGGTCCACAATGGCGGAAGATTCTACTTCCAGTAGACCTTGAGCCTCATTATATGCTCATTGTAATACACTAGCATAAGCTAAATGACACACCAACCAGTGCCATGACAGTTCCGAGGCTAACAATAAAAGGCCAAAAAGTGGGAGGTGGCCCAATTCCTGGAAATCCCCACCCCTTCCCCCAAATAGTTGGAATAATCCACCCACTCATTAGCCTATGAAATTACTGAGCTTATAAAAATTAACCATGCCATATTTCAAGGCCTCTTGCCTCTTGCCTTCCGAGATGGCCCACACTCTGTCTGTGGAGTGTGTTTCTCTCTAAATAAATCTGATTCTTACCTATCACTTCGTCTCTGAATTCTTTCACAACGAAGAAAGAACCTCAAAATTCACCAGCAACAATATCAAAGTCAGAACTGATAATGCATCGGACACTGCCCCCACCCATGCCGCCCCCCAAACTCAGTTTCTTAAAATTCTTAACATAGATGTGTTCCCTGCCTTCGTGGAGCATGTAGCCACATATACATGTAAAAGAACTTTACAAGACACATATACGATAGGTACTAAAGATAGAACCAGTAATAAAAACCTCATGAGATCAAAGAAATGAAATTCACTGTGTACTAGTCCAGAAAGGGAACTAAGTTTTAATGTGGACAGAATCTGGATGGGTGGTAGAGGATGAGGATATGTGAATATATAAAACAAGTGGGTTTGTTTGAAGCAGATTATTCTCAGAATTTAGTGGGAAATAAGGTTGGAATTGGACAATAGGAATCCCTACAAAGCAGACTCGGGTGAACTTTAATTTCTATGGGAAGCTAGAAGTTGATTTTTGAGTTTTATGGTTGGAAAGGGAAAATGAAATAAAAGAGTATTATCTAGGGAAACTAGAGTTGGGAACATAGACTTTTGTGAGGTTTCATGCTATAATTCAATTACAATTAGGAAAACTAAATTATCTTTTCCAGAACACAAGAGATAACTTTGGTAGTTAGAAAGGTAGTCTTTTATAATCTGCTTATTCATAGATAACATGAAAACAGAAAAAACACAGTATTTAAAGAAAGAAATTATACTTTAACAAATTATCTTTAGGCCTAGAGATTTAGAAGTATTTCACTGCATGGTCACTATAAACTATTTTTAAATAGAACTAGATTATAGTAAGATCTTAGAGTTTTTAGCACACCACGATTCTAATGATAAGGACAGCACTAAAATAAAAATGAATGACAGCTAGAGAAGTTTTGAATGACATTTATAATTTTTTTTTTTTTTTTTTTTTTTTGTGGTACACGGGCCTCTCACTGTTGTGGCCTCTCCCGTTGCAGAGCACAGGCTCCGGACGCGCAGGCTCAGCAGCCATGGCTCACGGGCCCAGCCGCTCCGCGGTATGTGGGATCCTCCCGGGACCAGGGCACGAACCCGTGTTCCCTGCATCGGCAGGCGGACTCTCAACCACTGTGCCACCAGGGAAGCCCACATTTATAATTTTTAAAAATCTTTGCATCCTAATTGCAGTGGGAGAAATCAGAACAATGACAGATGTTACTTAGAAGAAATAAATTTTTTTAAGGTATTGCTCTATTTCTTAATCTGGGTGCTGATTTATTATTATGTAAACTATGAATATATATTTTTCAAACTTTTAAATCTACGGTATATTTTAAAATAAAAATGATAAGTTAGAAATGTTTCAAATTAGTCTTTTTAGAATAAATTTACAAACATATATTTGTCAACAGATCCATTCTTCATGGGAAAAAAACCATAATTATCTTCCCCTGTTCTATAGATGGGCTTTGCTCTGGGAGCAGGCTCTCCCTTTCTTTTGTTCTATATCCGGAAATGGGACTGTAATTCCTTCAGCTCCCAGGTTAGCGGGAAGAAGCACGGTGGTTCTGTGAGGTGGGCAGCTAAAGAAAACCTCCGGACAATAATAGCTGTTACTAGTCTACATTTTGTCCAGGTAGATTTTCTTTTTGCTTTTTTGTTTGTTTGTTTTTGTTTTAAAATCTTTATTGGAGTATAATTGCTTTGTAGTGAGATGGATGGACCTAGAGTCTGTCATACAGAGTGAAGTTAGTCAGAAAGAGAAAAACAAATATCGTATGCTAACACATATATATGGAATCTAAAAAAAAAAAAGAAAAAAAAGGTTCTGAAGAACCTAAGGGCAGGATGGGAATAAAGACACAGATGTACAGAATGGACTTGAGGACATGGGGAGGGGGAAGGGGAAGACGGGACAAAGTGAGAGAGTGGCATGGACATATACACACTATCAAATGTAAAATAGATAGCTAGTGGGAAGCAGTCACATAGCACAAGTAGATGTTTTTTAATTGTTCTGAATTGGTAAAATAAAAAGCATCTGCCCCAGAAGTTTCTCTCCTTATTCTTGAATGCACTGGGCTGGTTTGTCAGTCAGAGAGTTACTACTCTGAATTTTTTAAATGAACTGTTTTTTTCTTCAAAATGTTGTTAATCCAAAACTCACATCAAAATACCAACATCCCCAAAAGAAACTCAGTGGCTTAATTTCATTATCCACAGACAGCTTTCTAAAATGTCACTTTTTAATTAAGTACTTAAAATGGATTATATTATTAACATCTACATAAGGGATTTTTCTATTACAATAAATAGTACTTTAGTGAATATTTCTGGCTTCCCCCTTCTCTCCTACTCTTCCCCCCAAACGACCCCAAAGGTCTGGCCCATCATGTGTTTCTATGTGTGTGTTCTTATTCCTTTTTTATTTTTCAGGAAGACTATCAAGTTGTCAAAGCGAATTTCCACACCAAAAAAAAAAAAAAAAAAAAACCCAAAAAAATTGAAAAAAGGTTTTTGAAGATCATAACACTAAATATTTCGAAAGCAATTCTTGATAAGATTTGATTTAAGCGAATTTCCACACCAAAAAAAAAAAAAAAAAAAAACCCATAAAAATTGAAAATAGGTTTTTGAAGATCATAACACTAAATATTTCGAAAGCAATTCTTGATAAGATTTCAAAAACAATTTTATTAAATGCACATAAATATTACTTTATTTTCAAAATAAGGACCAGATGATTCCTTAAAAGGATTCACCAGTCTGTGGTTCTTAGGTATTTTTTTGCTCATATACCTTCTAAAGGAATACTTTTAAAACTACGTACTTTTATACATTTCACATCTAAAATGTTTCCTCATAAATTTAAGACTTGAAAATATGTAATTCCCAATACACCATGAATATTGGCAGGTTAAAATAATGTTTGTAACTTTTTTATTTGTATCTAATTGTCACATCAACTTAATAACCACCATCATATATTACAAAATAAATGAAATCAATAAACTTTGCTGAAACAGTTAAAATATTTTGCATTTTCTTTTTACTATTTATTTTTGGTATAACAAAAATATACCCCGTGGCTTGAGGGATCTTAATTCCTCCACCAGGGATCAAACCTGCTCCCTCAGCAGTGAAAGTGCTAACCACTCCTGGACTGCCAGGGAATTCCTATGAATTGTTTCTTTCTACCCTTGAACTTTAGTTGATTTCACCTCTCCCTCAACATTGTATTTTAATAGAATAAATGTTTTACATATGAAAGACCTCTGTTGATCATCCTCTTACAATTTTTCTGCCACAAAAATATGTATATAAAAAAACTTAAGTAAAAATTTCCTGTGATCATGAGAATCTGTGTTAACATTTTTATTCCAGTTTTAACTTTTAGTATAACTATTTTTAGTATATATTTGATCAAGACAAATAAACATAAGTTTTGATAATTACTAACCAAAATTAAAATGTTGGAAATTTGTTTCTTCATGAGATGGATGGCCCTTGATTCTACAACCAGTTCTCGTATTCACGGCTGAATATTTTTATTGCTCTAAAAAGATGGTTTTCAAAATAAATTTTATTGTTAGTTTTTATATGTCAGTCCTGAGAAAACTAATTCACATAAATAAGAAAGTGAGAATAGAAGGAGTTTTGTTTGTTGAAGGAGTTTGTTATAGAATCAGTTATCTGATTCTTTAAATTCCTTCCAAATTATGTGCCAGAAATCACACAGTAATCTGTAATAAAAAATTACCATTAATGATCTCTTAGCTGACAACTCAATTAACATCACTTTCAATTTTTTCGAAAAGAAAGAACTGGAAATTAACTGACTTGTAAAAGGATTTTTTACTCAGCCATTCTCTTTCTCAATAAAATCACCAATATTCTAAATTTTCTTTAAGACACTGAAGATTTTTTAATTCATTTATCAGCTATATACTGAAGATTCCATGAGCTAGAAGACAGAGATTATATTATATATCACTTAGAAAATTTAAAAAGTATTTCCTCAAGATTGCTTCATCTTGGAAGATGTTTAACCCATCCCTGAGAATTTTAAACCACAGGGATCAGTAAACTTTGGGAAGCGAGAGATGGATGTTGTTCTCTATGAAGTGCACTTATAAAAGGAGAAGAAAAGGAGCACATGTAATACCTCCAAAGCAGTCACCTTCTCAGACCGATCCATCTTAGAGTGGAGTGTGTATCACCATTCAGGATGGATATTGATTCCTTTAGAAATACTGATCCTGAAATCTTTGGAATATCTTGAACTTCCAGGATTTGCTGGTTTAGTTTGAGGATCACAGTTATCAACAGGACCCTCTACCAAAAAGTCCAATCTCCTGCTTGTCCTCTGCCCTCTCTCACAGACCCTAGTGACCATGGTTATGATTTTTTTTTAATTGTGTATGATCTTTTCAATTATTACAAAAGCAGTTCATGTCCATTACAGAAAAACAGGAAATACAGACAAGTAAGAGGGAGAAAATATAAAATGTGTGTAATCTCATCAACCACAAATAATCACTTTTATAATGTTTTTATCTGTCCATATCTTTTCCTGTGCAAATAGTTTTTGTATAAATGGGTAATTTTTACATAACTGTTTTGCAGCTTAATATATCAATATCACTTGCATATTTTTTCAATATTGTCAGAAGTTGTATCTTGTAAAATGTACTGTAGGACTAAATTCCACCATTTCTTCTAAGAATTTATTTTATTTTTTCACTTACTTTTTAAACATTTTTTTATTGAAGGATAGTTGATTTACAATGTTGTGTTAGTTTCAGGTGCACAACAAAGTTATTCAATATTTTGTAGTAACCTATAAGGGAAAAGAACCTGAAAAAAAAAAAATATATATATATATATATACGTATAACTGAATCACTTTGCTGTATACCCGAAACCATGGTTGTGATTTGACTTTTTCCCTCCCAGCCTTTCTTTTCAACTCCAATTCTAAGACCCATATAATTAAAAAGATTTGAAAATATTGGACTAGAACATCTATCTCATCCTTTAGCTTTTTAGGTAAGACTTTGCTAAGAAAAAAAAAAAAAAAAATATATATATATATATATATGAAACCACAAAAATGACAATGATGATGAGAGCAAACAATTACATAACACTTATTTTTGCCAATCACTATAACAAAAGCTTTTCATACATTAACTTATTTAAATCTCAGAACAGCCTTATGAGATGGGCACTACTGCTCTTTCCATTTCACAGATAAGGAAACTGAGGAATGAAGAGGTTAAGTGACTTGCTCATAATATTTAACCCCCAAGCAGTATGCCTGCTGTGACTGCACACCTACCATTATCCCAGAAAAAGTCATACTATTAGTCAATAAAATTGCTTTCCAGAGAAGATACATAGCATTAGAACAAAAAGGCACAGTGATAAGTAGTTTCCAATAAAGAACTTCCAACTTCTTTTTTCCAATTACCTTTACCCAAAATCTGCCATCTTCCCTATTCTCAGAAGAAACTCTGCAGTTCTTGAAGATGGATGCAAAATTAATAAAAAATAAACTAGGTTGAAAAAATTCAGCCAATGCCCACTTGGGATAAATTTTAAATAATTATGTGAAAGTATAACAGCTTTTATAAAACATAATATTAAAGTATTTATCTATTTCCTAGGAATAACTTCTCAATTTCAAAAAGTGTACAAATGGGGCTTCCCCGGTGGCGCAGTGGTTGAGAGTCCGCCTGCTGATGCAGGGGACACGGGTTCGTGCCCCGGTCTGGGAAGATCCCACATGCCGCGGAGCGGCTGGGCCCATGAGCCATGGCCGCTGAGCCTGTGCGTCCGGAGCCTGTTGTTCCGCAATGGGAGAGGCCACAACAGTGAAAGGCCCGCATACCGCAAAAAAAAAAAAAAAAAAAAAAAAAAAAAAAGTGTACAAATGTGTTTGGATGCATGAAGAGAAATGGTTCTTTCTAAATTTGAGCTATATTTCCTAACAAAGTTAACATTTATATGAAAATTTGTTGAGAAGTAATTAGCCACAAAATTGAGTTGATTGGTTTTAAAGTGAAAGATGTGGTATTTGAAAGACATTCAATTTTCTTATCAATTTTCATTGGATTATATTTTCACATTTAATATTCATGCAGGAATTATAAGTAGTTGAAAGTTACAAAAGAAAACCATTGTGATACCTTAGTTTTTTAATGGTCTAAAATGCAGCTCCTTAGCATTTATATAGTATTTTTACTTTAAAAGTACTATTAAGTATATAAAAACATATAGTGAATACTATTGCTTACATAATTATGATATGGAATCTTTGTAAATCATTGTTAGCACTAGTAAAGATTATTAAACATAGTAATATTTGCTTTCATATACCCAAATTCTGGTGTCCTTCAATAACCCACATCAAATAGCTCTGAAAATCTGTAGAATATGGTTTGTAAGATGACTATTGGTCAGAACTTTTTATCTTGCTCATTTGTTTCTTTTACTATGTTGTTATATGTTAATAGCTATAAACAAGATCAGTCATGATTAAAATAACTAGATAAAAATCTATGCCACCATGACAAAATATATTTTGTGAAATTAAGTATGAATGGGCCCTTGCTAGATAATACAAGGCTTTGTTATTCATTCATGTTTTGTCCAAGTAACTCATATTGTATTTTTACTAAATTGAATCCATAGTTTATCTTAAAAGGAAAACAATGAGAAATCAAACAAGGAAGTAATAAATGCACAAAATCAAATTTGAAAATATATAAAAAGTTAGACTAGCACACATAATTTTATACAATAGTCATAGAACAGGTATATTTATATCATTTTTAAAAAAACAGCACTTTATGCTAATAGCACAAGTCTCAAACCCAAATGCCTGCAGTGGCCAGGAAGGTAACATAAATATAAAGTGGGCTAGGTAGAGAGTGTGGGAAAGGGAAGTTTCACTCTCTGTCTGAAAGAGGTAGCCATTAGTCAGCTACAGAAAATGGTTCAGTGGTACAGAGTTCAGTGGAAGACAGAAATACGGATTCTTTTTAATGTAAAATATTCCAGTTTTTCAATATCGGCCATTGCCTCCATTTCTTTTTAAACTACTATGTCAGTTTACTTTCAAGATGGCCACTATCAATTCTTTAAGCTCTATATGCACATGACATTCCCCACCAGGGAGCTGGCACAAGTGACACTGTATCAGCAGCAGACATACTTTTGAATAAAGTCAAGGCCAGCTTCACACAGGACCCCACCTTCACGTGGGGCCCTGCATTTTTACCTTGCTCTGGGCTTCACAAATTACATACAATCTGTGAAGCCCTGAATAGGACTTGCCATCTCTGCTTCCTGGCTCTTGTTGAGAGGTCCGTGCTGCTCTGCTACAAAGAGTGGCCGCACAGGGGAATACAGAGGCATCTGATGTGTGAGTGAGGAAGCCGTTTTGGATGTTAAGCCCATTCAAATCTTCAGATGACTAGAAGCAAAGAGATCATCTGACTGAAAACCCATGAGACCTAAATGAGAACCACCCAGATGAGCCCAGTGAAAAACAATATCATGAGACAACTCAAAAATAAATTGTTGTCTAGGCCACTGCATTTTGGGTTGGTTTATGTGGCAATGGATAACCAGAAAAGGCACCCTGTGGGCCATACAAACATGTGCCTGCGGGCCTCTATGACCTTTGGTCCGCTAGCCTGTGGCATATATTAGCCCACTGACCACCAAGGTTGATGGCTATGAAGAAATATTCATCAAAATATTATTTTACGTTGGTATTTTAAATGATTTTAACATCTTGATTACACTGAAGAGTTCAGACAATAGTTTTTCCTTTTTTCCCCTCATATTGAGCTGTTTTATCATTTGACCTGATATTAGACAAAAAAATTAAAATATGATTTAAATTATTTGAAATGGTTGCTATAATTTGCTGCTCAGTTGATATACATTTGATTAGCGTATGTTGCCAATTCAATGTTTTTGATTTTGTTTTCATCTGAAGACAACAATTTGATTTGAAATAACTGCCTTATTACTGAGTCATTCCAGATACCTTTCACAAACACGTGTCTAACAAGCCATCAAATCCTCTCCCAAGTGCCCAATTCCCACTCCCCTCACCCCCAAATCTAAAACTATTTCTTTCTTCCAGAAGACTATTCCTCCAAACCTTTAGGCCATGTACCTTAAATTATTCATTTGAAGGTGCTATGAAAACAAATGATTAAATAATTCTCTTTGATTTTATTTTAGTAAACATGAATATAGAGACAAATTGTCTGAACTATATTTATATTTTCTTTCTTCTATCATGCTTGGCAAATAACCTATGTTTGCCTGATTCTCTCCATTTGAAGTCCAAGGAGAGTTTATTAATGAAAATTGACCAAAAATATTAAAACATAAATATTTAGTTTTTTATACAACTTGGGTTTTATTCCAAGTCAGAAAGAAAATCTATTTCTATATTCTTCCTTAAAGATTTCTAGTTGTATCGCCTGGATCACTGAGGCTGTTTCCTTAAAACATTATTTTGTAAGTGTTATATTTAGCAAATAATCAAGGAACACCACCACCACCAAGACATTACACAAGACTTAGGAACTGTCTGGCACCACCCTGGTTGCTAAGGCCTTGAACTTGGCCTTGCTATATATCTTTTGCTGTAACACATTCAGAATGGCACAGAGGAAAATGTTCTGCTCAGGATAGAAAGTGAGTGACAAGTAATAACAGTCATGTCCTCGGGGTCTGTTTCAGTCAATCAAGCGATTCAAATAATCCCAAGTACTACAATTAGCAAAGATCAACAGCACTAAATTCTTCATGGTGTCAATTTCTGATGTTTTTGCTGCCCAAGCTTTTACGTATAGAAGAAACATGGTGAGAACACATACTAGTTGGTAAGAGTCTTTAGTTTCCTTTCTCATTTTGACAATCATTTACTGTATAATTTGGGACAAGTCATAGAATGCATACACACTTTAATTGCTTCCTTCAATGAGGATAATACAATCCTGTTGGAAAAATGCCTTGATAATCTCTTAAGTGAAGTGAAAATTCATATTTATAGGTTCAATTAAATTTGAGTTGTTGAGAAATGATTATTTTCTTAGGGTAAAATAGATGAGATTTGATCACAATCAATATAAAAGAAACCAAGACTTTAGATGAATGAAAGAAAGCTATTTTGAATGTCTCCAGATGCATTCCTAGTATCAACTGAACTTGAACACAGAAAAAATAAATCACCACGGCCAAAACAATAGATTACTAAAGTCAACTTCATTGTTTCTATGGTATACACAATAAGCATCGAAGTGTCGTAAGTACAGTTGATGTACTCCACGTAAGTTCCAAGTTGTTTTGGAGGGTTTTTTAGGTTTAACTCATTTTGAGTCTCCAAACTTGAAGTTAACATGTTAGTTGAAAAATAAGTCAATAGATCCTGAAATTGAAACACATACACTGAATTCTAATTTACTTTTATATTATGTTCCTTGAATTTATAATTCCATGTTTGAAATTACAAACTGTTAATTTTAAATATGTTAATGCATTTGTCAACCAGGTATGAAGTGCTAGAACAGTGATTTTCAAACACTTCTCCCTCCTTCCATCTCTCTCCCTCTCTCTCAGTCAAAACAAACTAAGAACTGAAAAGCTCTGGTTGACATAGGTTGGGAGACCTGGAGCACTTAGTCTTCCTTTTCTCAAGAACCCTTCCTTCTTCATTTTGGTGGCTCCTAAATGAATTTGTGAAACTGTTTAAAACCTGTAGGTTGGGCTAGAGATTGGCTAGGTTACTACAAAGGTGGAGTAGAATACCTGATAACTATAAGTAATAATCTTATTTCCATTTCACTTTAGTGCCTTAAAGTAACTGTATTTAGTCTTATCAGATTGGAAGATCAATATTGGAACTGCTGAATTCATAAGATATAAGGTTTTCTCCTCTTTTCTCAATGTCTCATTGAGAAATATCTCAACTATTCAGGGCAGTTTGCAGTCTAGGGTCCCTCTACTACAACTTAAAAAAGAAATAGCATCTCAGCATGCTCATTTGATTAAGTAAAGTCAACACTCCAGCAACCATATTAACATTTCTAATATTATTTATCTTCTAAAATGTATGTAAACCTTTACAAAAGTATTAATTATCTGTTATGAAAGAAAAAGGAGATTACCCTGAATTATTAGGGTGGATCCAGCAAAATCATAGGAGTCCTTGCAGGGGAAAGAAGGAGGCAGGACACTGAGAATCAGAGAAGATGTGATGATGAAAGCAAAGGTCAGAGAGAGAAAATGAAATTTGAAGATGCTGGGCCACTGGTTTTGAAGACAGAAGAAGGGGCTACAAGCCAAGGAATGAAGGCAGCTCTAGAAGATAGATAAGGCAAGGAAATATATGCCTCACTAGAGTTTCCAAAAGAAATGCAATCCTGCCAACACCTTGATGTTTGGATTTCTGATTTCTAGAACAGTAAGATAATAAACTTAGGTTGTTTTAAGCTTCTAAGTTTGTGGTTATTTGTTATAGCAGCAATAGGAAATTTACACAATTAGTGAAGATAAGAAATGACTTAGAAAAGGCTGCCACTCTACGCATTTTAACATTTTGCTGTCTAATACCCTTTGGAGATGTGTAGCAAGCTACAGAGAACTGTGATGATGCCTGATAACCAGGTCATTTCATGTTGTAACACATCATGAAGCATTAAATAAGTACAGTGAAGATCCCATAAAAATATATACCAAAAGGATTACAAACATCAAACAAAAGATATTAATAAGTAATATTTAATGTATTATTTATATTAATAAATAATAATTACTACACTTGACTGAATATTTACTATGCATCAATGAGATAAGCATTTTACAAACACTATCTCATTTAAATCTGAAAATAGAGATAAGTGTTCATACTTCAGTTTTACAGATGAGAAACTAAATCTATGTTTAACTTGAAAAGGACAAACAAAAAGAAAGTGAATGGATTTTAACCAGAGTCTGTTGACTTAAAATTCCATGTTATTCACCAAAAATAAATTGAGATAAGGAACCAAAAATGAAAAGTTGAAGTATAAGAGGTTGCTCTGTGGGAAAAATTTGTGAGTACCTCCTTCCTGACTTCAGATGATAGTATTTAAACTTGTCATAGATATGAGGCCTCTCAAACAAGGTGGAAGGCATCAGGCATCCCAGAATTTCTGCCTTACTTTTAGTTTGAATATTTTCCCTAATAGGGAGTAACTGGTCTAACCATCACTAGAGAACTCAGGAGTGGCCATTTTAGGTCATGGCTTAGAAAAATCTAGAGGGAAAAAAAAGGTATGTTTACATACTTTGTTTCATAGAAAATCTGCTTTTGTATTCAAATGATGTTCTAATGCTTGCCATTTTCATGAATATTGACTTTTACCTGGTCTTATACCAGTCACCATAACATATTATATTTTATACGTATTAGTGTTCCCATTTTTACAAAAGAGGTACCTAAGCCTCACAAAGTTTGTCTAAAATTACACAGTCAATTTAATTCCAGGCGTGACTGACTCCAATAGTTATGATAAAAGTATCAATCCAGAGAAATACAAAATAATCCAAAAGATCATTATCTCCTTTAATCTTCCTTTATGATAAAATCCAAGAACTTCCTCCTCATCCAGTGAAGCTATATCAGATTCTGCACATCAGGTCTTTCATCTCTAAATTTAGCCCTATTTTCTGCTATGTAAATTCTCAAATTCCCTTTGGAGTGCACTTACTCAGATTTTCTTGCTAGAACTAGTTTTTAAGCAATGTGTACCTTCTTCCTTTTCTAAGTTATTCTCACTTAATTAAGTAGTATGCTGGAAGCCGCTTATTCTGCAACTGTAGTCTGAAGTTGGGAGGAAAAAAACCACCCGAATTGACACAAAACAAGGTCTGCTTTCTTGCTCTCTGCTTTCTTTGACAGTTTGGTCCAATCACCAGAAACCATCCAGAACATTTCATTTGCTCTCATCTTCCAACATTACTCTAATTAAAGCTTTTAGATTTGTTCTCAGTATTCTCCAGGAGCCAGTGAACCCTCAGCCTCATAATACTAGGATATCCTTTATGGATAAACTGGAACATTCATTCTATATTACAGTCAGGTCAAATTCAAGCACTTTTATGAAAAGGTAGCCTCATCTCTGTTTCCCATACATTTTGTGTAATCTTCCCTAAGCTATGTATCTTTTTAGGCTTTACAATAATTAAAAATTGCATTAAAGAATACATTCTACTAAAACTGCTACCTTGAAGGTCACCAGTGATTAACTGGTCACCATTTTTAGTGGCTTTCATGCAATCCTTTATTGTCACTATTATGACAACATTTACAAAGAACTTTTACATGTATCCAATTACTTGATACTAAATATTATAATTAGACTGTATTGTAATTATGTGCCTCCTTTATATATTTCCTTAAGCTGGAGTTTAATATTTCTTTGTTCCAAAAATCCCTCAACTTATAGTGATCAATAAATGAATGAATCAATGAACGAACAAAATATTTCTAGCATGCCACAGGTGTGTTTGACCAACTGTGTTTGCAGCTTCATAATACAATAGATAAAATATCTTCAGTACAATATTAAATATCTTCCAAAGTGTGGGATCTGTAATTTTTTAATACATTTTATATAGGATGTTAACTGTAGTTAGTGTTTCATGATGTGTTGCAACATGAAAGGACCTAGTTATCAGATATCATAGTTCCCTACAGCTAGCTCATTAACCTCAGCAATAGTGGGGTAGCTGAAAGGGAATTGGACTCAGACCCCTCAATGTCTGATGATCATAATAAGTAATCATCATCACACTAACTTTTACTATGTATTGATACTACTGTATATGCTTACACTGTGCCAGTTTAAATAATGTGCTTATCTGATCTCATCCTCCCAAGAAGCCTAAGATAGAGTGAATCATTACCTAAATTTTACAGATTTGAAAGCAGGATTAGATAATTTAAAATCATGCTCATGACATCCATGTTCAAACTATGTTGCCTCTTTCACACAATCTTAATTCAGCCTAAAATGATACTTTAATCAAAATTTAAAAAAAGAAATGAGAAAAGAATAAGAAAGATTAGGATAGGTAAGATAGGCATTAAATATGAGCATGAATTGGAAAAAGAAGCTGCATGGACATTGGAAATAAAAGGAGACAAACACATAAGCATTATGGTTCTTGAAAAAAAATTTAAGACTAGTCAAGGCCTGAATAGGGGAGCAGCAGATGACAAGTTACATGACTTGAGCTTATAAAGTTGCAGTTCACCATCACTATTTCTGACACATTTACTACAGTATCTGCATGGCTTAAGAAATGAAATTGGTCTTTATTAAGTAGTTTGTATATTACCAACGCTGAAAATAACTCTAGAAGTTACTTGATTAGTTGTAAGGTAAAGAATCATAGGCAGGAGAGTATGTACATATTTTTTTTCCTTTTTGAACGCTCTTAGAAAATGTTGAAAAACTTAATTGTGTATTATTCAAAAGCAATAAATTTCCTGCCTGCAGATATAGACTTCGGTCTACCTGTCAAGAGTAAACAATGTTTTTAATGTGAATTTGTTTTATCTTGATATCCATGTAGACAATTGAAAATAAATGAATCAATTATGTCTTCCATATGCAAAACGCTGGTTACTCATAAGATGTAGGTCATAAAATTTGAGTCTTTTTCCAATAGGAAATCGATTCCCATTGATTTGGTCACATTCTCTTACAAAACACCCCTTGAGACCAGAAGAGTCATTTAAAACTGGCAGGTTGGGGTTAGAAGTCTAATCTATAACCATGGAATGGAGTCAGGTTAGCCAGGTCCGAAGAAATTCATGCCTGAAATCTCAGCCTTGTTAATACGCTGCCCAAACAAGCTAATCTAAAGGGCCAAAGTCAAACTTAATGTGGAAATGATAAAAAAAAAAGTCACAATTAATGCTATTAATAATTTCATTAAAAACTCATAATCAAAGATCATATGTCATTCAAAATAAAATCTCATGCCACATTCAAATACAGGCACATCATCTAATGAGCATCCCACCACACAAAGTATGGCACTCTTTTAAGTTAAAACAAATAAACTTGAAACAGTTATTGATTTATGAAACAGTGATCTCTGGAGCTGACCTAGCATTAGTTTGAAGGGCCTATATCAGGGAACTCAAATCGTTACTCCACTCAACCTGGTGATCTTGCCATTATTGATTCATGTTTGCTTTAGCCTTTCCCTGTCTCTAGGCTTCTACGCTTTCACTTTCACATAGCAACAAAAACCACACACACACACACCACATACACACACATGATTTTATTGTGTGTTTTGTCCTGGACTGTGAAGGTATGCATCTCAGTAGATAATACTGTTTTTCCTCTCTCTGTATGTTCTCCTTTACCTTTTTCCCTATTTTAGGAGCCTCTATGCTTCATTGCCTCTGGCGATATATAAGGCTGATCACAAATCAGGCAGAGCCTGTAAGCCATGCCGGCTTTTTTTTTTTTTTTTTACATCTTTATTGGAGTATAATTGCTTTACAACGTTGTGTTAGTTCCTGCTGTATAACAAAGTGAATCAGCTATACATATACATATATCCCCATATCCCCTTCCTCTTTCGTCTCCCTCCCACCCTCCCCACCCCACCCCTCTAGATGGTCATAAAGCACCCAGCTGATCTCCCCGTGCGATGCAGCTGTTTCCCACTAGCTATCTATTTTACATTTGGTAGTGTATATATGTCAATGCCACTCTCTCACTTCATCCCAGCTTCCCCTTGCCCCTCCCCGTGTCCTCAAGTCCATTCTCTACATCTGCGTCTTTATTCCTGTCCTGCCCCTAGGGTGGCACACATATATAATGGAATATTACTCAGCCATAAAAAGAAACGAAATTGAGGTATTTGTAATGAGGTGGACGGACCTAGAGTCTGTCATACAGAGTTAAGTAAGTCAGAAAGAGAAAAAGCAAATGCCTTGCTGGCTTTTGCTTTACAAAAGCCTAAACCTTTTGAACACAGGCTGAAGTGGAGCAGAGGTTCCCTCTGATTCAAAAGTGATCTGCCCAGGAATTTGGGCGAGGGGAGAAGCCTGTGGCTAACAGAGCAATGGGAACTTAGCCACATCCTAGAGAGAGATGAGATCTCAAAGAGAGATGGATGAACGAGGGAAAGATGGGTGAACTAGGGAGGGAGAACCATGGTCCAAAACTATGACCCATGCATCATAAGGAAGCGTAGGGCCACCAAATTTCAAGAGGCCACTTGGGCTTGTCGGTGAGAATGCCAATGACACAGTACTTGACTAAAGTGTAATTTCCTTGATTTGAGTATACCATATAAGTCCACTGGAGTGTGGTGTGACTCTGGACCCTAACAATGAATGAGACATAATTTACCAAGACCAGCAGGACAGAGTTTCAGTCTATATTTTTAATCTTTTTCAATATATATCCTTCTGCTTTAAAACAGCAACATAAAATTCAACAGAGACTCTTCAGGTACATTAAGAATCACCTCATGGTTGGAAGCAGAGCAGTCTTGGTAAGAATACTATAAAAAGGCATCAAGCACTTTTCTGTGGCTATTACTGAGTTCTTCTGCTTGACATACTTTTTGCATGAAGTGAAATGTGGCCTGTCCTTGGCAGAGTAGATAATCGTACCTGGACACTAGCCAGTTTAACTAGGATGTTGAGAGAGGAGAGCTTGTCAGCATTCACTGTGAGACTCATCCAGCTGCCTCGTTCAATGCCTTCTTATCTGTCTTCCTCACTCCTTCCTGGGCTGTCAGCACCGAACCTGGCACTTAAATGAACCGCTCGTGAGCCATGGCCGCGGAGCCTGCGCGTCCGGAGCCTGCGCTCCGCAACGGGAGAGGCCACAACAGTGAGAGGCCAGCGTACCGCAAAAAAAAAAAAAAAAAAACTCAGCTAGAAAATCATGGCTCTTAGTTCCTGTGATCATTAGTTTGAGGTTATAATGAATTTTTAGTCCTACGGAAAAAAACTAGAAGGTGGACTTACAGCTGTTCCTTCCATATGCTAGGATATCTAAGGTCTAAGTCCTAAAGTTGAAAGAAAATTGCGTTCCAAATGCAAACCACACCTTTTAATCAACGTTGCAAATTGCTTTCACTTCCACTCACTATCTCCTTGGTGCATAAACTGCAATTCTTTCACACATGGATTCTTTCTTGAAAAGTCTTTTCTGTTTCTCACGTGAAGCAGCACTGCTCTGGGGACATCAACAGTGTTAGCAGAGCCACATTTTGGTTCCAGTCTTGGGATCTGGGTGAATGGTTTTCTCTTAAGTGAAAGAGAAAGAGGGATATAGGGAGCATCCCCAGTTGCTGCAGGCCACTGAGGGTGCTCACCTTGCCACTCCAACCTCTACATTTTTTCTTTCATTATATATTTTTAATTGAAAAGATAGTAAAGTACCATAAAGGAGGTGTTCTACATTAACATAGTAATCACTTATAGCCATACTACCTATACTATTTTCCTTTGGAAAACTACCTTCTTCCTAAATGTATATTTCACATGATAGTGTATTATAAAGCCCATTATTCTACTTCTGCTATTTGTAATGCTGCTGTTTTTATATTAAGTTATAAAAGTTCCCCCATAAGTCCTATTTTTTTTAAGATCAAAATGTTAAATGATTACATCATATTTAATTCTGTTGATATACCTAATTTACTAGTATAGAATTTACTAACTCATACTTCTAATTCAGGGCATGTGGATTGTTTCCAAGTTTTTGCTTTACAGACGATGCTGCACTGAGAAGGGCTGCATACTGAGAGCTCTGATAGATACACGAGGCATAGACCAGACACCTAACACATATGGTTTATAAGGCTCCCAATCACTGTTCAGGATGGATACTCTCCAGTCTGTTTTACAAATGAGGAAACTTGAGGCTCACAGAGGTAAAATACTTCCCCAAGGGCACTCAGTGAGCAAGTGGCAGAACCAGGATTTGAAATTCATATCTATCTGACTCCAAATCTCATTCTTTCTCCCCTATGTCACAGAACTCTTTCTTTAGTGGCATTTCCTCAAGACAAAAATCCCAAGAGTGAAATTGTGGAATCAAGGAGTGTGACTATCTCAATGGCCCTTGTTACTTACACATCAATGAAAATTAACAGTGAAAAGGAGACAAGAAAATTTATGTGCAAGCCTATTGTCTACCTTCCCTAAAGATCTCATGCTCTTTCAGATCAGAGGGGAACACTATCAGGCTCTATATTTTTTTATATTTGAGAAAATGATATGCAGGGAAATTTAATTATTAGCTCATATTTCATGCAACCAGATTTCTTGTGATTTTATGAAAAATATTAGAAAAATGCTGCTCAAAATTTAGCACATTGTAAGTAAAATATCATTATTATCATAAACGATTTAAATACTTGTTGTTTGCAACTCTATTGGCGTAGATGGAATTCTTAGTAAACAGAGAAACACATATTTAATCTGTGAATAAATAAGGGGGCTTTGTGTAACAAAAATTAGAGGGGTCCCTTTAGCCAGAATAAAAATAAACGTCAAGGAGACAAAGGGACGCTTTCATGGTTTGAGATACACTATTATTATTATGCCTTTTCAACAAGTATCAATGCTCTCTCTTCCCTTTCACTGGAAACAGTGGAACCTTTGCTGAACTGACAGTCAATTAGAGCCAGTCAACAGAAACTGCTTTGGGTCACATGGCACCAAGAACTGTTGTTGCCATCGCAACTGCACTATGATAAATTAGCCTGTCTCCAGTAAGTATCTGGTTTGCCTACATGCCCTAGAAGGTGCCGTTTTGATATTCTCCTTGACAGTTTTGAGCTAATCTCTGATTCAACCTTTTCAGCAGGCAAGCTAACATTTACATATATTGGGGGAGTGTAAAAGAAAATTAATATTTTTGACTCATTAGATATATGTGTCAGTGTTTCTGAATGATTATCATATTTAAGGAGTATTTTTGCATTCTCATGAAGTTTGATCATTGTTTTAGAAGCCATTTTATGTAAGGTTAATATGAATTTATTTCACCTCTTAGATACTTGCATATTAGTGTCACATAATAATTGAGATAAACTATTAGATTTCGCAAAGCTAGAGGAAAAAATGTTAGCTATAAAACCACTGGAGCTTGTAATAGCTTAAATAATTATTTCTCAAAAATTAGCACATTTTTATTTTTTAGGGGATTACTTTCTTAATAAATTCTGTGTGTATCTTATAACAGTTTGTTTCTTTCTAGAGGTACAGTGAGTTTAAGGAGTTCTGCTTTTGTTTTTTCATTTACTATCCCTCTTTTACTTAAATTTAATGAGGTTCGTTGATATTGGCATGTGAAATGCAATAAAACATATTGTGATTTCAGACAAGGTATACGAAAACAACGAATCATTAATAATATTTAGCAACTATATAAAATGCTTTCAGTTACAAGGTGTTTCACATAAATTTCCTCTTTTAATTATCATACTCATTTTACAGATGATGAACAATTTAAGAAGATAAGAAAATTGCCAGTTAAAATGAAATTAAAACAGCCCAAACAAAATCAAGTATCTGACTCCAAACATAGATTCTTTATGCTGCATCACTACCAAGGTGATTGTTTTCCTCAAGCAAGCACATAAGTATTTACATAATATACACACTGGCTGAGAGCCTTATATATTATTTATAAAACTTTAGTAATCTTAAAATCTTAAATCCAGTAGAATATATATGCTGAAGTTGCATGTAAATCTGTATACCATATATAGAACTTAAAAAAAAAAGGATACCAAAGAAATATGAGCTATATTAAGGAATTCTCTACATAATTTTTCCCATTTTTTCCTGTGTGGGAAATGAAAAGAAGAAAGAAAAAAGAGAGTCACAATAGAGCAGAATAAAATAGTAGCAAATTTCAAATTTTTGACTTAGAATGATCACATGAATTACTAGAAGGGAGAATGAAGGCTGGTATTTGGTTTGTTGAAGGAAAAGATTGCATTCTCTCCTCCTCTGTCCTTCATGGTTTGGCTCATTCCTAAGCCAATGCTTCTCCAAGTGTAGCCCATGGATAAGCAACACAACCTGCATCACCTGAGGGCATTGGAACTGCAGAATCTGAGGCACCACCCCAGTTCCACTGAACCAGAATCTGCCATTTAGCAAAACCCCGGATGGTCTACGTGGCCTTTAATACTTGAGAAGCACAGTATCCACTGGAACTTTTACCAACAATCAGGAAAAAGAAGAAAGATATTGAATATCAACCCCAGTGGTTTCAAGTGCATGGATGAAGACTACAGTGACTTTAGGGTTTAAAACTAGGTGACCTCTGGGTTAATAAATTTCTTGCCCATTGACCTGACAGATGAGAAACCATATAATTCATCAGCAACAATGAGCATCTTCAGGTGAACTGACTGCTCAATAGCAGAGACTGAACAAGTTGAGTCTTAAAATGAGATTGTAAGGTCTAGGATGCCAGGGACTGTACCTGGCACAGCACACACACACACACACACACACACACACACACACAATCCTTTTGTTTGGGAAAGTCCTGTGATAAAGGATGATCCACAACATAGGCCCCTGGGCACAATTTATCCACATAAGTATCCAGAGGAAACAGAAAATCAACAACTTGCTAGCCTTGATAATGAGTCAGTCCCAGGGTTAAAATGAAGTTTGCATTGCTTTTCTTTTCGAGATACCAAATGCCAGTGTCTGGGCTTTTTCTATATCTTAACTGAGCCTCCCCGACCCCCCTCAATCAAATCTTTCTTGCCTTGAATCATTCCATAAGGACTTCCTGACTTAGTAACTGGCTAACATAATAAAATGCATATGCTAGTCATTTCCTAAAAATGAATAACATTAATTTTGGGAGACAATGTCCTAATCCAAATGTGTGCCAGTAATGGAAGAATGATCCATTTTCCTGTCCCACTGGTAGGAAGAGGTACTTTGTGATAGCTGAGACAAATGATGCCTCTTAAGGCACTGGGTTTAAGCTGCTTGAGTCTGGCCAGTTGATGTTATTACATTTTAATCTTTAGATAAATTAATAAAGCTAAAAAATATCTTTAGCCTGCCAATAGTTCCCATTAAAAAGGTTTGTACAGACATTAAAATTATGTTAACAGAATTCAAAATGAAAGAAAAATAATTATTGTGCAGTCCCTCTATTTCAACAAGCCAAATCATTTTCATTTTTCTCAAATGAAAGAAAAATAATTATTGTGCAGTCCCACTATTTCAACAAGCCAAATCATTTTCATTTTTCTCTATTTCCTTCTGGTCTTTTACAAGCAGTGTCTTTTTTTTAAATCTAATTTCAGAAATGACATCAGTACTAATTGCCCCTGGCTTTGCCAACCCCACTAGAGTCACAGATATCTGCCACCAGTAGGCTTCATTCTGCCTGGTTCCAGAGCCAACTCTGTACTAGACAGGCTTCAAGCCCAACACAGGCAGGTGGTGCTATATTGGTGGGTGTGGGGTGATGGGGATAGAAATTATTATTGTCCATTAAATATTTAAACTCTTTAAATTTTTATGTATAATAAATAATTCTGAACTCTTCTCATGTAGCTCTTCGCTTATTTTGAATTATTTCTTTAGGATAATTTACTACCAGTGAGATGATGAGGTTTAGAAATGCAAACATTTTTGTTGCTCTTTAAATATTATGAAAATCTCTTTCAGAAGGCATTTTTTGCTCCATCCCTAAGGGTTTGGGGTGGGGATGGAGGCTGGCATTGGAAAGTTGGAAGAACTCCCCAGGGTGTTCTGATGCGCAGCCCTGAGTTGAAACTACCAGATGAGTGTGATGTTTTCACTGCAATCAAACTAGCCTTGGCATTAACATTTACATACTTTTTTTTTTTAATTTAGTAACTATAAGTATTCCCTTAATCCCTTATTTTTATAGCTTTAACAGACATACATTTATTTCTACAGAATGTGCTGTTTTCTCCTTTTAGCTCTGCAGTATGTTGAAAAGTGAAAAATAATTGAAGCAACTGTAAGTTACACCTTCTCCAGGATGCTTCTTTCATAGTCAGTCTCAACTCTTCATATGGGATAAGAAGAGAGAAAATGACTTAGCTTGAGGACAGCAATGTAGGGACATGGGGAAGGAGAGTGTTTTTCCTTGACTCCAAAGAAACCCTCTGTGGAATCCTGGACTCTGGAAATACCATGAATGCACTGCTCTCCACCAACTGAAAGGGGCAATGCACATTTTAAATTGTGCCTCAAAGTCAGAGGGTATCACCTGACATAATACTTCAATCTGAATAACAAGGACTTTCTGGGGAAAAACTCTTACACTTAAACATCCTTTCAGAAAGTGAAGTGAGAAATGCTGCTGGTGGCATTTCTTTATAATGAAGCGGAGCTGTAGGCTTTCTGGGTTTTGAATCTTTCCTGCCTGTTGAGCCTGGCCAGGGGCAATAATAAGTAGATATTTCATGCCACCATTTTTTCCTCCTTAGGTTTTAATGATGACTAGGCCCAGACAATGGGAAAGCCCTTCAACTGTTCCTAGAGGGGAAAAATGCCAAAAACTATAGGAGAAAATAGTTTATAATTTGCTTAGGATTTGAGGATTTCAAAGACCTTTTCAAGCAGTTATTAATTAATCAAAAAGAGCCTGAGTAAGGTAGACATTCTTAATATTTCATTAAAAGAAGGTAGGGGCTTCCCAGGTGGTGGCGCAGTGGTTGAGAGTTCGCCTGCCGATGCAGGGAACACGGGTTCGAGCCCCGGTCTGGGAGGATCCCACGTGCTCTGCAATGGGAGAGGCCGCAACAGTGAGAGGCCCGTGTACCGCAAAAAAAAAAAAAAAAAAAAAAAAAAAAAAGAAGGGGAAAAAAAAGGAAAGAAATCTAGTGTTACAGAAGAAGTATATTTGAAATAGCCCAAAGAAGCAGCCACTGTTTTGGCTCTGTGTACAAAAAAAAAAAAAAAAAAAAAAAAAAAAAAAGAAGGGGAAAAAAAAGGAAAGAAATCTAGTGTTACAGAAGAAGTATATTTGAAATAGCCCAAAGAAGCAGCCACTGTTTTGGCTCTGTGTTGGGAATGATGGAAAATGTAGTTGTAACTTTATTACAAATTTGTTTACAAATAGTAATAGGTTGTCTAGATAGATGGCAGTGCATTAATGCTCTGGAATTTTTCAGGGCAGTGTGATATCTCTTTTACATTCTTAGAAACTATCACAAAGTAGGTACGCTATAAGTGTCATAAGACATTGTCTTAACACAAGTCATAAATTAGTTTACCAGGTGCTTACTAAGTCAAAAGTAGCAGAGATCTATAGAGTGGGTGAATTGGATAAAGAAGAGAATAGATGGGAAGAATGATAATAAGATAGAGAGCGATATAATCTTCTGCAAAGAGCACAGGTACTTAGGGGCCAGATAAAGTTGGGTTCAAGTTCTAACTATGCTACTAACCTAGTTGTATAATCATAAACATATTACTTAAACTCTCTGCTTTCAAGTCTCCTAATCTATAATAGTTGTTAGTAGCTAGGAATAAATACTAGTTTTCTTTCCCCCTGAAATCAAAGAGAACCAGCTGGTTAGGGTGCTTCAGTTTCCTTGACTAGAAAGCCATAGTACTGCAATCAATGACCCTCGTGTTCCTTCTCACTCCAAGAGGTCTTTAATTCTACAATTTATTCACGTAGCAGAGCTCAGTTTCCTTAGTATATCACAGGGATATGTTCCCTGTGATTAAATTTCAAGGACTGCCCACAAACTGATGGAAGAAATTCTTATTTCTGTTAGGGCAAGAGTTCTCAGAACCCCACAAGTCCTACCATGTCAGTGACATCCATTTTGCTTCAAGGACAGACTATGTGCTGAGACTTCCTTGCAATTATAGAGGCAAATCTGCTAGAGAAATTGCTTCTGGATCCATGTCTTCTGTTATTTTTACCAAACATTTCTGTACTTGCTTGAAATGCCCCAAGTGATGTATTTCTTATCACATCCATCGTCACTGGCAGATCTGGTAATCTAACTCACAGACAGCATCCAACAGGCCAGTGTATGCCACAGGGCGGGCCACACGAGAGGTCTGTCTTCTGCTCTCTTAAAGATTTAGGATAGTGATAGGCCAGGAATGGGAAATGTCAGGAACACATGCCATTACTGCCTTTCCTTGCCAATGGAATATATCCCTGATAGACCAGGGCTCTCTCTCACTGAACTAGCATGAAGCCTTGGCATCCTCCTTAACATGTTGCTCTAAGCAGGCAGTACAAATTGGGGTTGGAAGTTAATATGAAATCTTTGGCTTTCCTTGCTCTAGAGTCATTTTAACAATTGGGCTCAAGTTGCAAATTCAAACTGTGCAAAATAAGAATAAAGAAATAACTAAGACATTCGCAGTGCCATTCATTCAGAAAATTAATATAATCTGGAACTTGTAAGAATAGACCTCAGCAGGCGTGAGGCCTCATCCTGCTATGGAGATGGTTCATTTGGGAAATAGAGCTTAGGCAAGCACGTAGAGAGATTCTGGAATTGTTACCAATTACTTGCATCAGGCAAGTAACCAGAACTTGCCTGAACTTATTGTCAGGAGGTGACAAGGGTGTTCAAAACCCCATGAGACTAGAAAGGAGACCTCTTCCAAAGTCCTTATAGGATCCTCACCTCAAGAATATGGTGGAAGCAGTGGTATCAGGGTCTTTCTGGGTCCCAGAAATACAGGGCACCTTGGTCTTCTCACCGGGAACACCGAAGTGTCTCCAACTTTGGGTAGTTTGTATTGGGAAGCTTATCCTGCATCTCCCTGAGTGGAGCTCACTCTAGTCTACATCCGTTGGCATTTTTCTGTCAAATCTTATCACCATCACTTTGCTGGCTACCAAGCAGGCGCACAAACACAAACATGTCTTTATATGGTCAGATCTGGCCCCAAGCATTCCCTCCCAGAAGTAGAAGTGACCCAGAAGAGGAAATGAAAAGCTGCACCATCCATATCTTCCTCCAGCTGCCGTACTGAGGATGGAAACTTTCCGTGGGCCTATATGTCACGTATTTGTGCTTGCCTACTTGAAAGCTGAATGGAAAAAAAAATGCTATCTACTCACATACATACAAAAGTGTAGTCCACTTAGGAAAAAAAAGGCAGAACAAATAAGGCAAGATATATTTTTAAAAGAGGTGAAAGTTAAAAAGAGAAAAGCAGGAGAGAAAGGGATTCTAACCACTTGACAGTAGGGACAGCCTCTTATTCTTTTTGTGTTTCCAGGGCTCCCACAAAGCCTCAAATGTATTAGCCCAAGAATAAATATTTGTTGGGCCAAAACTGAATAGAGGAAAGGGAGAGCTAAGGAGACAGAAAAAATGAGAAAGGAAGATTTTTACACCATACCTCTTTTTTTAAAAAATGTCCACACAATAATGAAATAACGTGTGGTGCCTAAAGGAATCCACAAGAATTTATATGCGGACTAAGAACCTCAGAGAGTTTAACTTTTCAAAAAATAAAATAAAATTGGCAGCCTGAAGTCACATAAATGAATATATTACAAAGTTCTTAAAGTTCAAATTGTACCGTCATGTAGAAGACCTTCAAAATTTCTTGGAAAAGTAAATCTCTACTTCAACAGTAAACTTTGTAGCTACTTGAAAATGGAAAAAGAAAGAAAAAAAAGAGCGCGCCTTCTGAGTCTGTGCTGGGGAAGAAAGACTATAAGTATTTTAAAGCCAACTTCTAGAGGGCACATCAGGATTAGAAAGGATGTAATAAAAGATCCCTTTACAGCTCCCTGAAATATACGATGGTATTTCAAGGAATCTGGCTGAGACTGACACTGACTCTCATTTGAGACTTTAAAATAGAAGACTGTCCCAGCGTTCAGCAACTGCTTCATTGTTTCAGAAGGTATATACCCACAGGTATAGTTTCCTACCTTCTCTCCTATTTCCTGTACCTCAAATGCAACTGCCTTGGTGAGGTAGCCTGGCCTCACCAATAGATAATTCTCACTTTTTAATCACCTCTTCCCAGTCTGAAGCTGCTATCTGTCCCTTCTAGAAAGGAAATATGAAACTGCAGTAGTAGAGAGCTTTATTTGTTAAAGAATTTAAAGGAGGGCTTCCCTGGTGGCGCAGTGGTTGAGAGTTCACCTGCCTATGCAGGGGACACGGGTTCGTGCCCCGGTCCGGGAGGATCCCACATGCCACGGAGCAGCTGGGCCCATGAGCCATGGCCGCTGAGCCTGTGCGTCCGGAGCCTGTGCTCTGCAACGGGAGAGGCCACAACAGTGAGAGGCCCGCGTACCGCAAAAAAAAAAAAGAATTTAAAGGAACATTTTAATATTTTATATAAATATTTTATACATATTTTTAAATGGTCAAAGCACAAAATTAGATCATCATTATCATACAAAAGCTTTTTAACATTAGCACATACATGTCCTAAGGTAAAAGTTTCATCATCTGTCCAGGTCATGATTACTCCTGATTACTCCATTTCCTTCACTCATTCAGTCAGTAGCCAAGTCTGGTCTGGTCTGTTCTTTCTCCAAACCATCCTTTCTCTTCATAGGAATCCCTCTTCCTTAGATCTAATCAATATCCTCCCAGACTGTTACAGATCCGATCTGATAAGGATATAGCCCTCCTAAAAGCCCATCAGTGTGGTGTCCTTTTGCCCCCAGGGTAAACTTCTTAATCAAAGAGGCAATGCCCTTCCTGACCTGGCCATTGTTAACTTCACAAGTCTCTTCTCCACGCTAAACTTTTCTAGACCTTTACATGTGCTGTTCGCCCTGTGTAGGATGTCCTGATCGACTAAAGCTAAGTTAGGTGGCAAACCCAAGGGCTCTTATAGTATTTTCATCATGGCAGTAATAGCACAGTACTTTGTGTTTATTTGTCTTATCCTGTGGAGGCTCTTTAATACAAGTAGTGAGTCTCACTTTTGTTTCTAACACCAGAACACTGTCTGGCACATAGTAGTTAGGAAATACATATTTGTTAAATAGATGCTCCTGATATCTTTAGACTGGACGCTGTGAGTTCACAGAATAGTTATAATCTAAAACAATTACAATCGTGTTCTCAGCTGGCCCAGAAGCAAGCCAAAATGCACTATTCCATGTCTACTCCAAGCTTCCTCAATGACAAAGAAAAAAAAAAAGAGTAAGGCTATCTAGCCTGTTGAAAGAACCAATGATCAAATAGTAAAATATAGTTGCCAGAGGCTTGCCAGCTGAAAAACTAAGTTAAGTAGCCCTGGTTACTCAAAGATCATGTGTAAGAATAAATACAATCTTAAATTATTCCATTTTGTGAAAAGCAAGTTTATGTAACCATTAGAAAATGTTGCTATATGAAATCAAGTTGACCTATAAATTTGAGATATCACATTTTTCTTTATCCTTACACAGACTCTTAAAAATCACACTTTTAGTGCCAAAAATCAGCTTTTTTTTTTTTTTTGGCCACACTGCACGGCCTGTGGGATCTTAGTTCCCCGATCAGGGATCAAACCCTTGTCCCCTGTAGTGAAGGTGTGGAGTCTTAACCATTGGACCACCAGGGAAGTCCCAAGAATCAGCTGTTTCTAGTCCTGAAATCCTCACCAGACAAAGAGGAATGTGAAGACACAGGCCAGTCATGTATCGATCCCTGTGGGAAGGCCAACACAAAGGACAGAAGCTGAGACCCCTATGTGGACTGTTTCATGGGTCCTATCCAAGAGGAATAGGAAAAATGTGGGATTTGGAAAAAGTTAAAGTATCCAAGCTAAAAGAAGTTGGGATACAGGGATATGGCAGAATGAGGGAAACTGGAGGGTTTCTTGAAAAAGTATGAGCACTGATTAGGATAATTAAATAACATTTATTCAAGGGCTAACTGTGTAAGCAACCAGATTTTCTACACCAGAAGAAAATCTACAAAATCTACAAAAAGAAAATCTACACCAGAAGATCTGATCATTAGTTTTTATACTAGCTTGTCATTAAAATGACTTAAATATAAAAGTTATATTTTAGACAAGCAAAATCTATCTGAAGTTTCAATACATACTGTGTAATTCTGTGAGACAAATGGCTCTGTCTCTGATATAGCAACTGCAATACATCCTTTCAATTCAGTTCAGAGTTCTTGAAGAGTGGTGCAGTGATTTTCAAAGTAAATCAATAAAATGCCACACCATTTTAGGGCGTATTCTTGAAAAAGAAGTTAAATCCCCTGCGTAAATTCAGATCATTTCCCAACATAGTTTCCAAAATGAAATTAGCAAAATCAAAATGTCCCAAGTACCATGAAGAGAGTTGCCACTATTTTATACTTCAGTTTTGAAAAACAGAATCCTTTATCACTTTGTAGGGAATCTTAGAAATGAGGATCTCACTTACCTAAGTTTTATACACAAAATATGCAAATCTTGAAAAAGCAAAATAGGAAATATTCTTTAGGGGGCAGCTAACAAATGGAACAAACTCCAAAATGAGATTGCAAACAGATTTAACCATAATTTGATTATTCAACTCTAACACGCAATAGAGAAAAATGGCAAGCTGCTAAAACACATTCTTTAAAAAAAAAAAAATCACACAAACAACAAAAAAAATCACACTAGCTTCCAAATATTCTGTTTCTATTTCTATTTTTTAGTTATTGGTTTCAGAAGTGAGTCTATGTATTAATTGTGCTTCCTCCTTCCTCCCTCTCCACACCGTGGTGGGACACACACTATACATGAACATCTTAAAGAGAGCAATGCATGTGAATTCCTAATGCATGCTTGGTCACAATGCCATGTTCAAAACTGGAAAAGGGTTTTTCTGGAAGGTGAGGGAAAATATATCTATATTCTAGCTTCTGCTAGGCTAAATGACAGTAACTGAATATTTTTAAATTAGATGGTCAAAAAGTCCTAAGAGAGAATTTCTATGTGCATTTCTTAAACTCTATGCTGCTTTCCTTGAAGAGCAATTGCGAAAGATAGGAGTTTGGAGACAGAAGACTTGGCTTTAAAACAGGACTATGTTAATTATCGCTTTTACGACCTTAAAATAGTCACTTCATAACTACCTAGTTTTCTCTGCAGTAATATTGGCAATATATCACACATCCCCTATCAGGATAAAATGCTAAGCAAATAATAATTAAGTCTGAATTGTTTCACTGAGTTTCTAGGATTACTTTCTTGGTCAAAATAAATGTTGCCCCGTCTCAGTGTCAATTCTGTCTCTGAACCTTTGTACTTTGCATACCTGCCTTCCCCTTAAACACTGAAGATCTCAAGATGGTTTGGGATTTGGACAGGTAATCCTAAGTAAACCCTGCCTCTTAAAAATGAGAAGTTACAATAGATTCCCTCTTCTGCTCCCCCCACCGCCCTCCCCCCATAGTTATGAAAACCTACACAGGATAGAGATGGAGATAGAGCTATTCAAAACCACATTTAATTATAAGGAAAGTAATTAAAAGGGAACCATGGGGAGAAATCCATGATATTTTAAAATCCATTTTTGTCTTCATTTGACCAGCCTTAATCCAGCAATAATTACTTCTTTTTTTTTTTTTGCGGTACGCGGGCCTCTCACTGTTGTGGCCTCTCCCGTTGCGGAGCACAGGCTCCGGACGTGCAGGCTCAGCGGCCATGGCTCACAGGCCCAGCTACTCCGCGGCATGTGGGATCCTCCCGGACCGGGACACGAACCCGTGTCCCCTGCATCGGCAGGCGGACTCTCAACCGCTGCGCCACCAGGGAAGCCCAATAATTACTTCTTTTCCTCTGGTTGGCTACCTGCATTTGCATATAAGCAGGACAAATGACATTAGGGTATAGTCACATCTACAATGTAACAGATGCACCCAAAGCTATGGTCAGACTCTGAGAAGGTCCAGATTATTCCAGTCAAAAACTTGGGCACATATTAAAGTTTATGTTTGAGAAATCAATGTTTTCAGCATTCAGTAAAAAAGAATATAATATCATTATGAGCTATCTTCTTTATTTTCTGTCTCGAGCATTATCTTTACTGATCTCTTTTCAATATTTCCAAAAGCCTTTGCCCTTTTATCCTCTGTGTTTTGGTGAGGAGAGAACATGAGGAGTAGAAGATCCACCAGCTGCTCAAGAGCCACTGGCTGGAGACAACTGAGGGGAAAGGGAAAATCTGAACACATAATCTGCAATGAACTCAGTTGATTGATATGCATTGTTTTATTTCCATGTTTAGATGTTTCATAATTAACTTATGTAGCTCTTTGATACCCTTAAGAAAACTGTTGATTTTGCTAATTTGATTCAAGTAAAGGAATGGAATAAAACCATCAAAAAAATAAGTATAATTTAGTCCCTGCTTAAGCAAATTTCTTCTGTAAAGGGACATACAGTAAATATTTTAGGCTTTACAGGCCATATAATCTCTGTTACAACTAGTCAACTCTGCCATTATGGCCTGAAAGTGACCATAAGGGCATGTAAAAGAATGGGCATGGCTGTGTTCCAATACAACTTTACTTATGGAAATTTATATTTCATATAATTTTTACATCACAAAATACTTTTCTTTTCATTTTTCTCAATCATTTAAAAATGTAAAAATCATACTGAGCTCAGCAACTGTATATATCTGGTGGTAGGCTACATGTGGCCTACCAGCCAGAGTTTGTCAAGCCTGGTTTAATCTCGCTGGTCTAGTTTAAGTACGAGCTGTAAAGCAGTGACCAAGGGTCCCTCATGTTCCCAACTGAAGAGTTTCATAGAGGTAACATCTTTCAGCCTTGTTCAAAACGTTTTTGAGAGAAAGTTAAACAATGCAGTCTACTAATGCAAGTCACTCTAAATTATTTTTTACCAATTAGTTTGAAAAAAATTTCAATGCATTAATTTTAATCACAAAAATCATTAATGCAGACTCTGTTTCAAGTTCAGCAGAATCTTGTTTTCTGAGATCATCCTTTAAGTTTTGAAGCTTATGTACCCCAACACCTCAAAGCTTTTCACCTCTGCTAAAGTAATCAAAGCCCACAGCTTCATGGAGACTGAAATGGGGGTGAGGAAGGAAAAGTAGAAGGAATGGAATTGGCTTCCTGTCTATCTTATTTTGCTAAAAGATTCAGAGATGTATATGTCTATCATTCTCTCTCTAAACTGAATTATTTTAACACAATATTATCAAATAATTCTATTATCTTTGGGAAAAACTAATTTCTTAACCCACTGATCAAACTTGATTTTTTATTACTACTATCATTTTCAATGTTCCTTTAAGCTCTATCTGAATCATCCACAGGACAATTTCATCTTTCCTTTAAATTTCAATTTGCTTAAAGTCCTTGGATCTCTTTGAAAGTGTGTTGACTCTGTGGCTGATAGTCTGTTTATTACAGTGACTATGGTTGGTGCCTTGTCAAGGAGTGCACAACCCCATTACTAAAAAAGGATTCACAGTTCATACTGACAGTTTTACCACAGAAATGGATAAGTCCCTAGTCAACTGCTAAAACAAAAACAAAAACAAAAAGCCACACAAACAACAACCACCACACAGATGACAACAAAAACAAAACAAAGCCAATTAACCAGTTCCTTTGGCTGCCCAGATCTAGCAGCTAAGTATATTAGGGAAATGTATATACCCTAATATCAGTGGTATGCTGGATAATACTTTAAAAACCAGCTGTCTGGGGAGAAGAGCCCTGATTTGTAGCTTTTGCTGATTTCTATGGTGTGAATATGCCCACCATGGCCCATTTTAAGCTACGGATGTGACATATTTGAATGCAGAATTGGAGAAAGATGGATGCAATTGGCTTTTACAAACCAGTATGAGCTAGCTCCAGCACATCACTGCCTGCTACTGTATTAAGAAACTATAGTAATTTTTCTCCCTATACCTAAAAGAGAACCTGAAAAGCAAAACTCCTTCCTATATTTACTTAAGCAAAATGTAAAATAAAAATGCATGGTGAAATATAATTGTATAACTGTACAGTTATAAAAATAAAATCCTCTAAATGATTAAAAGATGGAAAAATACTGGACTTTAAATACATCTTCAGGATAACTTACAAATAAAGAGCTTGCTTGACACTTTATAGTTTTTAGTAAGTTCAAAATTGTTACATATAACGAGGGGACATCTAGTAGAAAGATGATCATTTACGTCAGTAGAAGCTAATTGTTAAGACATAACCTTTCATTAGATATATTTTCTCTTTCAAATCTTGGCAATTCAACTATAATCTCAAAATGCATTGCTTTTATGTGTGGCTTTTAAATTCTTTTTTTCCTCAATATTAACTTTTTACAGTACACTGTGACTTTTATGAATAAATCTGATTGATTGAAATGACTCATGTAGTCTAAAAGGGGCAAGAACACCCTGCTATTTTATTAATATTGATTTGTAACACGAGTGGTAGATGTTTATGGCAAGGAGAGAAGAAATCTACAGCTTCCTTGTAGAACTGAGTCCCTAAAGTTTATCCAGCTCAGTGAAAGACTTGCCTCTTGTTAAGATATTTATTGTTTATCTTGCCTTTCACTAGTTAGAACAAAAATGCTTTACTTTTTCTACATTCAAGTGAGGGTATCAGTATGACAGTACACCTAACCTAGATATAATAAGATCAAAATGTAAATTCTCACTGGATTTAGGGTACACACTTTAAAAGTAAAATCTCTTTATTAGGATGAAACATGCCTGTTGGTGACTGAGACTATATTGAGACTATACTTAGTAGCTTAACAACTTATCCAATCTTAGATAGATATTCATATTTACAACCTAATTTCTAGGTTCTACAGATCCGCAGTGGGCATCAGCCAGTGTGTTTATTTAGTAATATATTTATAGGAATTGAAAAGGGTAGCAACGATATGGAAAAGTACCCTTTGAGGGAAAGTACCAAATCTCACTCTCTCAATTTACCATGGTAGTTATTTAGGAAAATAGTAGGTGCTTGAGGATTTTATTACAAAGACATCTAGGTGCTAAAAGGTGATGATCTCTACTAATATTTCCAGAAGGGAAAGCAGTGAGGCTGAATCTTGGGGGATCTTATTATGAGGCAAAAAAAAAGTCCAGAAAGATGGTTAAGAGTTTAAAAATATGTAAAAAACAAAAGAGTAAAAAATCATGGATTCAATGGAATTGAGTTTCAAAAGGGAAGTAAGGTACTTGCTTGTGAGTGACAGAACACTGGTCTGACAAAGAAGATCTTTGGGGACCCTAGAAACAGCATTTGGTAAGAATACCAAATAAGAATAATAATACCAAATGAGAATAATTATTGTGAAATTTTGATGGGATATATTTACTAGTAGGTTTGGGAATCAAGGCAGGTTGGGAATACCAACTGACAATCCAGTTCAAGGAAGGGGCAAAGGGAGTGTGACAAGGAAGGAAGTATCTATTTGAGTGAAATGAGAATTGAAGTCAAGGTGCCTAGCTGAGGAAGAATATGATTAGGTGAGAAAAGGGAGTGGGAGTGATGCTATATAAGAAGGCTGAATTGAAAGAACTGGAGATTTCAGGGCTGAGAGGCACCTTATAATGATGTATGCCAATGTCCACTGGGTGAATGGGAACTACAGTCCAAGGTTGGAATGGAAAAGAAAATGAAAAGCAGAGGTAATGTCAGAGAATTCCTAATAGAGCATATACCAACTTTGCTCCACATGCCTATATTTTGTAAACCAAACAAACACCTGCCAACTAAGGTCCTAAATACTAGGGAAGTAAAATGCCTTTCCAGGGCATGGGGAATTCACATAAGCAATACCCAAGCCTTGCTACACTGGAGATGGAAGCCTATCTAGTTCTTTCAGATACTTCACAGCAGGGTATTTGGAAGACTCAACTTAAAGGAGACATCCTATTTCCCAGAACCAAAGAGACTTTTATTCTACATACTATAAACCTCCTAGTTCTCAGACGGACCAGCCTGACAGTAATTATTGGGTTCTGTGTACGCTAGGCAGAATAATGCTCCCCAAAGATGACTATGCCCTAATCCTGAGAACCTGTGAATATGTTGCCTTTCATGGCAACAGGAACTTTGCAGATGTGCTATCCAGATAGACCTAATCTAGTCACATTGGTTCTTAATGAATCCCAGCCCCACCACTGCAAGAAACTGCATTCTGTCAACAACCTGAAAAAACAAGGAAATAGGTTTTACCGTAGAGCCTGCAATAACTAACGCAATCCTGCTGACACTTGATTTTAGACCAGTGAGACCTGTGAAAGACTTTCTAATTCCTTGACTATAAGATAATAAATATCTGTTATCTTAAGCCACTAAGTTTGTGGCAATTTGTATGGCAGCAATAAAAAACTCATATACTGTATGACTGAAGTATCTATTAGAGTGTATCTTTACACTCAAATAAGAACATCAAAGAAGATCTTCCAGGACAGTGAACGACTTGGAGACTCCTTCCCCTACCCCAAGTGGTTGGAAAACGTGTCAGCTACCAAGGACTACTCCATTCTCATAAACTTGAGTCTCTGAGATGAATTGTGCCTGGCAATGAGCTTGTATGTCTTCCTTCTACCTCTTGGCAAGCCACTATGCTCCATTTGTTCCCCAGGCTTCTGCTCAGGTTCCTGTTAGGTGTTGTGCTAGATGTCGGCATCCAGTGGGACCAGAGTAGCTATATAATGGTAATAATAATTATCATACTGTCGCTTTATTATTATTGCAATACTCCGTGATAGTGTTACAATGGAACTCAATACCAAATCCAGTATGTCATAAGAGAGAAAGCAACCAGTTTGGGAAGGGTAGTAAAGAGGACACAGAGGTGCTTCATGGGATTTTAAATAGCGAATAGGAGTTTGAAAGTTGGATAAATTGGCAGGATGTTTCAGGTAGGAGTAGGGGCACAAGTAAAGGCACAAAGAGGGGGAATGACTTTGGTTCCTTCTCATTCACATCTTGCATGAGAAAGAATAAAGGATATAAGTGGCAGGAGGCCAAAGATGTTGTTAGATAAATATTCAGAGTTCATATCATGCAAAAACTTTCTATGACGTGAAAAGGAGTTTGGGATTTATAAACAATAGGCAAGCTACTATAAAATTTTAAGCAGAGGAAAACAAAATTGTATTTATGCTTCTGGGGCAGCATAAAGGACAGATGGAGGTGGGTTAAGCAAGAAGTAAAGAAACAGGTTAGGAGCCCATACAATAATGATTATACAAAAAAAGATCAAGGATTAAGGCAAAGTGACAGACATAAGGTGAAGATCTGAAAGTACTTAGAATGTGCAGGATTTGGTAACCTGTGGTGAGGATGATTGAAGAAAGAGTCAAGGACCATCATTAATCATCATGGTCATCACCATAATTAATTTTTGCTGGGTCTTAATATATGCTTGTCACTATGTTAAGTATTTAACTTGGATTATATCATGTGACCTGCACAATAATACTAAGAGAAAGGTATGATTCTTATATCCATTTTAAAGATGGAGAGACTGAGATTTAAAGAGGTAAACTAACCTTTTCAAAGTCACACTGTTAGTATGAGAGCCGGATTCCAAATCATGGCAATTGACCTCAAAACCCACTTACTACAAAAGCTATGCTCTTAACCACTATGTCATTGCCCACAAGGCTTACCCCCACGTTAATGGCTTGGATGACTGGGTGGACGGGGGGGGTATCTCTAATTAGAAAAGTCAGAAAAGAGAGATAAATAGCTTGAGGCTGGAAATATATTCAACTTAGGATGTGGGTTTGAGGTGTTAGGAGACATCCAGGTGGAGAGCCAAAGGGCTCTTAGATATTGGGATCTGATTTCTCAGAGAGTTGTGGAAGGGAGATACTTGTTTCATGTCTGAAGCTCAGGCTGGGTCAAAAATCAATGTAACTAGCAGGTATACAAGAGGCAGGGGCCCAGGAGATTCATAGCTGTAGTATAGATTCACTTCAGATATTAAAAAAAAAAAAAAAAAAAAAAAGGCTTCCCCAAATTTCCAAGGTAGTACAATATCGCCACCTACTGCGATGACTGTCAAGGACAATATATCTTCTGAGTCAGCTTAAAACCTCACTGCTGGTTATGGCAGTAACCCTTTGGCACTCTTCACTTCCCCTTCCCCTCTACTTGCTGCAGTCACTGTCTTCTGTTACCTCACATTTGCCTGCCCCGTGGTTCCTGAACCATAATTGGGATATAGAGCTGGGTAGGAACCCCACAAGAGTAGAAAGATATAGAAGTCACAATAAGCGTTCAAATCTATAGATGTTATGATATAATGTCTTATGTCTCTCATTTCTTAACTGTCATTTTCTTTTTTTGTTGTTTTGTCTTTTCCTGGTTCTGAATACTGTGCTGATATATTAGCCTGCGGGAAGTTGCACACTTTTTGAAACTCAAGTTTTCTCCTCTGTAAATTGGGGCTACTATTAGTTACCTAACAGTGCTATTCTGAAGTTTAAAAGAAAATGATGCATACCAAACATGTATAGGAAAATCCTAATAATGTTTTGTTCCTCTCACCCTTCATCTGGCCAACCCACATTTAGAAAGAATGCATCACATCTGAAAAAAGAGGTTGCATAAAATGGAAACAGAGAACAGAGATGGCAAGAGCTATTGGAGGCCATGATATAGAAACTTACAAAGTAGTCCGTGTTCACAGGCCCAAAAAGAAAAAGGGAACTAAAAATGAAAATACATAAAAAATGAAAACGCATAAAATAAGGCAATTGCAAAAAACTATTTAAATATGTGTAACAAACTCTGATGTAAAATATATTTAAAATAAGTAAATACTAATAAAGTAAAAATAGATGATTTCTCTCAATTATCAAGTTTCCACGATAAACAAAACCATTTCATTTATGTGCTTCAGTTGAACAGTGATGCAGGCGAGTGTTACTTCCCCGTGAAGTCTGCTTCCAAAACGTAATTGCTCTGACCTTGGCTGTAGAATATGTATTCTGCTATTTAGTGCACTCGCCTGCATATTCATTCATCAAGTATTTATTACTTACTGCTAGGTGTGAGGCAATGTGCTAGAAGCAATTTTGTCTTTTCTGCACGATGGGCATTATTATGACTTGATTAGGACAGAGCTGGAGGGTTTATTTAGGGATAGCATAATTAGATTTCATTTGATCACTGGGTATTAGAAAGGAGCAACCTTTCTGAATTTGAATATGTTGGATTTGAGAAGAGTCCCCAGGAAACCTCAGTGGGGGCCACTCACACCCACTATCCTGGTAAGCTTTGGGATTCTGCTGCGGAGGTTGGCAAATGGCCCTGAACATTGGCCAGGAGTAAATCATCCCCGCTGTTCAACGTTTGTGGATGTTTCAGCTAGAAAAAATTGGATTCGGGAATTTTAGAGGAAAATGTAAAGGTCAAGCTAGGCACACAGGTGAAGAGGGTTGTACTGGGCAAAGGCATAATGTACATAAAAAAGAGAAATTATTTTAGGGTTGTGCTTTGACCAAATGCAATACTCTGCAGGGATTTGAAACCCTTTTTCTCTATAAATATTTTAAATGATTTTCAGATTATTCAGATAACTTGAAAATCCAACAAAATACCACATCAAGTTATAGAGAATCTAGGGAGATATCATTAGCCTACAATGCTCCCAGCTGGGAACCAAGAGATCAATGTACGTATTTGCTACTTTTGGTTATTTAGTAACCATTGCATCTGATCAATAGTCCAAAAAATGAACAGTGTGCAGTATTACTGTTGTGTCCAGAAAGTTCACAGTGCTTTACTGACATTACCTGTCAACCTTTCCAACATCTCAGTGTTGCGTGGAACAAGCGGTCTTGTTTCACCCTGTTTCTCACAGAACTAGACATGCAGGCAAGGCTTTGGTTGGAGAACAGGTCCTTAGCAGGAAAGAATAAACAGAAAAGGGGCCACGTCTACTCATCTCCACCCTTCTCCAGTCTATACATTGTCCCCTTCAAGATAAACACTCAGTGATGGATTCAATATTTATTTCCTTCTAGTTTTGTTCCCCAAAGTTATTTAATTGAATTCTCATTACAGGTGCAACCAATTCTTTTTCTATCTGTAGCTGAAAATTGCCATAGCACACAGATTCCGACCATATTTTAATGAAGACTTTTATTAGCACAGTGGCTCCTACTGCCACGTGTGAAGGAGCTCTCAGATTTTCCATTAGAGGCCACACTTTGGATGGGTTTATAACTTGGAAATAAACCTTTTCATCAGGTTGAAGTAAGGCAAAAATGCTTTAGCCTTAAGAGTACTTTGTTATTTCATGATAATAAATCAATTTTCCTTCAAGGTCAGAGTGCAGTAACAATTTGCCTCCAATGTTATCCTTGTATTTCTTCAGGTTTATATAAATGACCACCTTTCACACGTTTATATCTCCAGAAAGCATTTGTTTGGGGTCAGGGAAAAGGGTTCAAGAGTAAGGCAGTTGAACATTTTGTGCATGATGCTAATGCAATATCCAATAAGGGCAGTTAGATTTTACACTATGGAGCATCTCTGTACCAAAGGCACAGGCTGCATCTCTGATCCAAGCAGCCTTTTCAAAAATGCATTCTGTCAATCACCCAGGAAATAGACAAGCATGTGTAGGTGGTTCTGAATAAACCTCTCACCACTCTCTGAAAAACAACTGAGGGGATAGGTCCCAGGAATGAGGGTCAGTATTTTGGTCTGAACACATGAAAGACAGTTCCCTGTGTGAAATGGGAATTTAAAAGGGAATTTCCTCTCATAGTCCAGGTTAATACAGAATGTTAAAGGGGACAGCTTTTGGTTGCAGATTCCTATGCTATACTCTTTATAGCTAAGTGGAGTGACTGAAAATGATTACTGGGTAACCAGAAAATGATACCGAGCCCAAATAAACTCATAAAATTTTACCTAATCATACACACACAGACACATGCTCACACACACACACACACACACACACACACACAAAGTGAACACTTTATTTTTGGCAAAATCTCTCCTGATTCCCACAATTCGACACAATCTTTTTTATGTCTATGAGACTGAGGAATTTAAATGTTTTTTCGAGTCATTCAGAATTGGAGTTGGTGATGGTGCTTTTTAGAGTATAAATTTATATACTGTATATCTTTTGAAGGATGTGTATTTTGTTGGATGCATCTGAATTAAACAGCTTTCTCAACCAGAACAACTAGTCCTTATTATTGCTACTGGCAGCCAAACAACTACCATGGTTGTTGCCAGACCTTATGTTTGCTGTGTTCTTTTATTCCTTTTCATGTTTCGCTGTCTTTCAGACACAACCATCCTAGCTACCTTCTTTAACATAAATTGGACAGGGTTTTAAAACATCATTTAACAACAGTGAAAAACCTTTTACTTCTTGACAACCCAGAGTAATGGATCCTTCTAAAGAGGAACAGGTTGCTTAAAAAAACAGCATGTCACATCTAAATGGTCATGCCACCGAGCTTTATGATAAAAGGTATTAACCCTTTGGGATTCCTACACTGACCTCTATTTTGCTCTCTCTGTCACAGTCTCCAGTATAGCAGTAGCAGGTAGCTGGCTAGAGACTACAGTTATGCAGACAGAGGACAGAGAGGCAAGATGGCTGCAAAAATGGGTAATCCACCTGTCAGCAATTCACAAACCTCCTCCCCTCAATAACCATCTTGTCATGCTGCCTATAGTCAAAGCTCCTTTTGCTTATATGCAGCTCTGAAAATTATGCTTATTATTGCCATGATCTCAAAAAGGCAAATTATTATTATTATTCATTCCCATGTCCTACTTTCACCCTGAACAATTATGACTTCAGATGAGAAAAAACAGTTTCACATGAAAATGCTCAGACATTTATGGAAATACATAGCTGTCATTCTGCATAAAATTAGAAGCTTTCAACTTTGGTTTCAAAATTATTCTACATGCAAATAGTGAATACAAACAAAATATTTCTATAGCTGCTGTGGAATGTAGTATTCTACCCTAACAATAGGAAGCTTCCAGCCAAAGAAGTTAATTAACAACTAAATAACCCTGTCATGATAACCCTGTCTTTGTGCCTGTCTTGACAAAGAAGGTAAAAAAATGAGGACCTCTGAGTTTTGATTTTAATTGGGACACTGTAGAGTTGAAATACTCCCCAAAACCACAATGCCCTCTTCAACACCTGAAAAAAAAATCATGTAGGTACATAATGTAGAGAAAGACACAGTTCACAATAACTTTCTGCTATCTATTATTTTAGGTAGAAGTTCTGGGGAATCAAATATTCATATTAATAAAATTTCATAGTATAATATACATTCATTCAAAAGATTAGCCTATATTGAAATGAGCATAACACAGAAATATGTTCAACACTATTTAGTTTATCTGTGATGTCAAGAAGCACTTCAGTATCTTATTTTGCTTTAGGATAGCTGTTATTACATCAATTATTATTGGACTGGGAAGTTCAGATATGCTGATAATTGAGAGTCCTGGGAATAGAATAAAGAGGGTATTGTGATTCACAAAGATTCTATTCCCTACCTCATATATGCATATCACATACACCAACATGTTCCACTGTCACTGGCAATAAACATTTCCTATTGATGCTACATATATGCATTATTTTAAGGAATGAGATACAGTTAGAATATCAGTTAAAAGTCACTTAGAAAGTTCTAATTAAAGTTCATAAATTATTTCCTTGAAAAGAGCTCATATTTTGGTGATGATGGTAGTGTTTTTTTTAATGTTGTTTTGAATTTTCAGAGTGAAATTTTTATAAATACAGATTGATAATTTTAAAAAACAGTTATTAAAATAATGATAAAACTTGGAAAGATCTCTTTCAGAGCTGGCTATTTTTAGAAAGCAAAAAAATATGTTTCCCTAGTATATTTAGAAAATGGCTGTGCTTTAAGACTAACCATGGAAAATTAGAATTAAAACTATCCTCAATAGCAACATAATATATTGGATAGAGCACTGAACAGGAGTTGAGAGACTTGAGTTTTCTATGAGAACTCTGTCTCTAATTAGCCCTTCACTTAGTTTTCAAAATTTTAGTGAGGTGGAGAGTGGGAATTGGAAGACAGTTTTTATGACTTGTTCCAGCTCTAAATATAATACATTTATTTGATATTTTAGACAAAATTTACCAAATACTTTTTTATCAAGATCACTAGAAAAGTTAAGTCCACATTTTGACTGGATTTTGACTTTACAAGTCCAGCATTTAGCTATGATGGTGAAAGAAGTCAAGGAAACAAAACTGAGAAAAGATGTATGAGATCTGAATTATGAACTATTTAGGCTTTTATTGATAAAATGCATTATTAAAATTACTTTTGCTTCTAAAATATTTTGCCTTATGTACAGTTTAAGAGCTTAGTTTATAATTAAGTGCTATGGAAATCCTGAGAACCAGAGGGATGCTTGCACTTGCCTCCTGTTTAATACTCTCTGTCTTCATAAGGAAAGAAAAATAATAGTTGGTAAAATTGACGAAACTGTTAAAAATGTTGACTACGTATTAGAGTATTTCTAGTATTCAAGATGCAAATTTAAAAATTTTTATACCTAACATTTATTTATTTATTTATTTATTTATTTGCAGTACGCGGGCCTCTCACTGTTGTGGCTTCTGCCATTGCGGAGCACAGGCTCCGGACGCGCAGGGTCAGCAGCCATGGCTCAAGGGCCCAGCCGCTCCGCGGCATGTGGGATCTTCCCGGACCGGGGCACAAACCCACGTCCCCCGCATCGGCAGGCGGACTTTCAACCACTGCGCCACCAGGGAAGCCCCTTAACATTTATTTTTGCAGTTAAAAAGTAATATCCATATAACAGTAAATTTGAGGAGTAGAACAAGGAAGACAAATATTATTCATGGTGTCTCCATAATGCACCTAATTTTACAATTTTGAAGTATTTGATTTTCTTTTTAAGTGTCCTTCTTTTACATAGCTATAATCATATTGTTTTTATCATTTTGTATGCTGATATTTCATATAGCATTACATAATAAACATGTTGCCATAACTTTGCAGGGTCTAGTGACCATTATTTGTAATGGCTGCGTAAGAGTCTGTGTGTACCATAATATACCTAAATAGTTCTCTACTGATGGGCCTCTAGGTGGTATGAAATACTTCTGCCTTAAATAACATTGAAACAAGCATCCCTATGGTAAATTTTTTTCATATTTTGGATTCTTTCCTATTAATGCATTCTTTGTAAAGGAAATAATGACAAATAATGTTATCATGTATATGATTCCTGATACAAATTTCCAATCACTTTCTAAGAAAATTTTTACCAATCAAAATACAACTGATACTATAAGATACTATTATTTAACAATTGTTGATTTGGGGACTAAAAATAGATTTTTAATGTCATTTCAATGTACATTTTTTTTAAATTTTTTTTTATTGTGGCCTCTCCCGTTGCGGAGCACAGGCTGCGGACGCGCAGGCTCAGCGGCCATGGCTCAGGGGCCCAGCCGCTCCGCGGCACGTGGGATCTTCCCAGACCGAGGCACGAACCCGTGTCCCCTGCATCGGCAGGGGGACTCTCAACCACTGTGCCACGAGGGAAGCCCCAATGTACATTTCTTTAAATACAGAGAGGTTAACTCTTTCTTATAGATTTATTAATTACTTTTTTTGGCAGTGATTACTTCATGTCTTTGTCCATTTATATTCTGAGTTTTAATATATTTCAGTATTTAATGCTTTAGTAATAAAGATTTGTATTTTTTAATATTTGCTGAAAACGATGTCTCAGACAACTAATTTTTTTTTCTTTCCTGCAGCTTATTTCTTCCCTGTGTTTTCTCTGTTTCCTGAGTTTTGATTTTCAGCATTTAAAAAATATTCAAGTGTTTAACTGAATATTTAGTGAATTGATAATGTTGACATACATTTTATTTCCTGTAGATACTTATCCCTTAATCACTTACTGAATGACCTTCCTTTTTATTAATGATCTAAAATTCTTATTTATCATTTATTTAATATAGTACATATATCAAAATCTTATACGTAACAGAATCTATTTCTAGGCTAACTATATAGCATTTACTATCTTAAGTATTTCAGTTTTGTCTTAAAGTGTTTCCTTGCTTTCAAACTCTAATATGGCAATGACAATAAACAACTTAGCCATTCTTTCACTTCTCAATCATCTACTGTACTTAGCACAAGTACTTTGAGTTTCCTTTAAATAAAGTGCTTCAGATGAGCTGGACGGACATAATGTATTTATGAAAAAATAACAGAATACAGGATATGAATATTGTTCTAAATTGCATGGGGAGTTGATTACAAAAACCACTTTAAAGAATAAAGTTGAGGTCAGGGAAAAATGTGCAACATAATTTCACAGTAAAACATTAATATTTGCTAGATTCCTCAGGAATGATCTTCAGAGGATTGCAAACAGTTGCGACAGTTTAGCTGAATCTTACTGTATTGGTAGATTATATACGTGTTCATCTGATTTTAATTTATATGAGATAAAAATATGTGTACAGATAGAGTCTAGGGTTTTATGCATATACATACGTAGGAGACTTCCTTTCAGTTACCTCTGTGTGTTATGGGTATATGTGGGTGTAAAAATTCCAGCTCACTCCAAAGTATGTAGGTCCTTATTAAGTAACCTAAATCAGAACTTCCCATCACTCACTGTTAGCAATATGTTAGCCGATAGTACAGAAAGTGCTATATTTATATTTTTTACTTGAAGATCACTCTGAACAGGGCAGGCCATAAATCTGAAACCACCTATATTCTAATGTGCCTCATTACAAATAGCACATAAGGGTAAAACTTTAAGACTAGGACAGGTAGTTTTAGCATGCCCAGAAATAGAAATTAGATTCTAGGAAACAAAGTCATAAATTGAAGTTGATCCCTTCTGTCCGGTTTTTCTGGCTTATTTTTAATATTTAAAAATATCTATTTATAATTCTATCTCCTCTAGAGAATTCTTGTCAATTACAGAGAATTCTGTGTAAAGGCAATGTAAATTTATTATTTTTTTAATGTTGATCTAATTTCACAAGAAAGAAAATCTCTGAATTATCAAACACGTCAATAGGTTTAAAACTTAGAAAGAAAAAAGCATATCTACTTATAGACTACAGGTACAAAGTAATGAAACTTAAACAAAGTCTAGAGAATTTATCTATCCAGTGATGGTCTATATGCAAAATGCTATTCTGATGCTCAAAGCACTTTTTTTTTTTAACATCTTTATTGGGGTATAATTGCTTTACAATGGTGTGTTAGTTTTTGGTTTATAACAAAGTGAATCAGCTATACACATACATATATCCCCATACCTCCTCCCTCTTGCGTCTCCCTCCCATCCTCCCTATTCCACCCCTCTAGGTAGTCACAAAGCACCGAGCTGATCTCCCTGTGCTATGCGGCTGCTTCCCACTAGCTATCGGTTTTACATTTGGTAGTGTATATATGTCCATGCCACTCTTTCACTTCGTCCCAACTTACTCTTCCCTTCCCTGTGTCTTCAAGTCCATTCTCTATGTCTGTGTCTTTATTTCTGTCCTGACCCTAGGTTCTCCAGAACCTTTTTTTTTTTTTTAGATTCCATATATATGTTAGCATATAGTATCTCTTTTTCTCTTTCTGACTTACTTCACTCTGTATGACAGTCTCTAGGTCCATCCACCTCACTACAAATAACTCAATTTCATTTCCTTTTATGGCAGAGTAATATTCCATTGTATATATATATATATATATATACATATATATATACATATACATATATATATATATATATGCCACATCTTCTTTATCCATTCATCTGTCGATGGACACTTAGGTTGCTTCCATGTGCTGGCTATTGTAAATAGTGCTGCAGTAAACATTGTGGTACATGACTCTTTGTGAATTATGGTTTTCTCAGGGTATATGCCCAGTAGTGGCATTGCTGGGTCATATGGTAGTCCTATTTTTAGTTTTTTAAGGAACCTCCATACTGTTCTCCATAGCGGCTATATCAATTTACATTCCCACCAAGAGTGCAAGAGGGTTCCCTTTTCTCCACACCCTCTTCAGCATTTATTGTTTGTAGATTTTTTTGATGATGGCCATTCTGACTGGTGTGAGGTGATACCTCATTGTAGTTTTGATTTGCATTTCTCTAATGATTAGTGATGTTGAGCATCCTTTCATGTGTTTGTTGGCAATCTGTATATCTTCTTTGGAGAAATGTCTATTTAGGTCTTCTGCCCATTTTTGGATTGGGTTGTTTGTTTTTTTGATATTGAGCTGCATGAGCTGCTTGTATATTTTGGAGATTAATCCTTTGTCAGTTGCTTCATTTGCAAATATTTTCTCCCATTCTGAGGGTTGTTTTTTCATCTTGCTTACACTTTCCTTTGTTGTGCAAAAGCCTTTAAGTTTCATTAGGTCCCATTTCTTTATTTTTGTTTTTACTTCCATTTCTCTAGGAAGTGGGTCAAAAAGGATCTTGCTATGATTTAGGTCATAGAGTGTTCTGCCTATGTTTTCCTCTAAGAGTTTTATAGTGTCTGGCCTTACACTTAGGTCTTTAATCCATTTTGAGTTTATTTTTGTGTATGGTGTTAGGGAGTGTTCTAATTTCACTCTTTTACATGTATGTGTCCAGTTTTCCCAGCACCACATATTGAAGAGGCTGTCTTTTCTCCATTGCATATTCTTGCCTCCTTTATCAAAAATAAGATGACCATATGTGCATGGGTTTATCTCTGGGCTTTCTATCCTGTTCTGTTGATCTATATTTCTGGTTTTGTGCCAGTACCATACTGTCTTGATTACTGCAGCTTTGTAGTATAGTCTGAAGTCCCAGAGCCTTATTTGTCCAGCTCCATTTTTCTTTCTCAAGATTGCTTTGGCTATTTGGGGTCTTTTGTGTTTCCATACAAATTGTGAAATTTTTTATTCTAATTCTGTGAAAAATGCCATTGGTAGTTTGATAGGGATTGCATTGAATCTGTAGATTGCTTTGCATAGTATAGTCATTTTCACAATGTTGATTCTTCCAATCCAAGAACATGGTATATCTCTCCATCTGTTTGTATCATCTTTAATTTCTTTCATCAATGTCTCATAGTTTTCTGTATTCAGGTCTTTTGTCTCCTTAGGTAGGTTGATTCCTAGGTATTTTATTCTTTTTGTTGCAATGGTAAATGGGAGTGTTTCCATAATTTCTCTTTCAGATTTTTCATCATTAGTGTATAGGAATGCAAGAGAATTCTGTGAATTAATTTTGTATCCTGCTATTTTACCAAATTCATTGATTAGCTCTAGTAGTTTTCTGGTAGCATCTTTAGGATTCTCTATGTATAGTATCACATCATCTGCAAACAGTGACACTTTTAGTTCTTCTTTTATTTCTTTTTCTTCTCTGATTGCTGTGGCTAAAACTTCCAAAACTATGTTGAATAATAGTGGTGAGAGTGGACAACCTTGTCTTGTTCCTGATCTTAGAGCAAATGGTTTTAAGATATTCTTGAGAAATGCTTTCAAGAATCATTTTACATGGAATTACGTTTCTGGTCATGGCCAAGTGGCTTCTGTTGGAACAACTATCCCAAAGATGACAACTATAAGTTCTGACAATTATAAATCATACAAAACTATCTGAAGACATTGGACAACAACTGCAAAGATATGCATATCTTTGGAAGATCATAACAGAACCTAGAGTCTCTACAATATATCATTCATAATATCCATTGATATATTCCAAAGTACATTAAAAGAATAGGAAAACATGATACACACTCAATAACGAGGCAACTAATGAAGACTGATTCTAAAGTACCCCAGGGTCTGATTGAATAGACAAGGATTTTTAACTATAATCAAGGATGTAAAGACACTACACTCAACATTAATGCAATAATAAATTATGCCAGGTGAGAAATAGAAGCTGTCAAAAAAAAATGAACCTTTAGAGCTGAAAAATGTATTATCTGAAATAAAATTTCACTAGATAGAGTTAACATTAGAGGAAGACAATAGAAAATTCAGTGAATTTGAAGATCAAACAACAGAAATTATTCAATCTAAAGAACAGAGAAGAAAATATTGCACAATCAGTTTACCAGGACTTTCTAAAACATTTCTGATGGGTTTTTAAATTGTCATAACTTCTTTAGACAATAATGTTGTAAATAGGTCAAAATATATAAATATCCATATAACTGTTGACTCAGCAATTCTACTTCTAGGAATTTATCATAAGGACTATGAGATCCTTGGACTTCCCTGGTGGCACAGTGGTTAGGAATCTGCCTGCCAATGCAGGGGACACAGGTTCAAGCCCTGGTCCAGGAAGATCCCACACGCCATGGAGCAACTAAGCCCATACGTCACAACTACTGAGCCTGCCCTCTAGAGCCCGCCAGCCACAACTACTGAGCCCGCATGCCACAACTACTGAAGCCCTCATGCCTAGAGCCCATGCTCAGCAACAAGAGAAGCCACCGCAATGAAGAGCCCTCACACCACAACAAAGAGTAGCCCCCACTTGCTGCAACTAGAGAAAGCCTGCACACAGAAACGAAGACCCAACACTGCCGAAAATAAATAAATAAAAATAAATAAATTTATTTATTTAAAAAAAAGGAATATGAGATCCTTAACGGCAGAGGATAACTTCTTTTTATGTCTGCTATACTTCTGGCACCTAGAACAGTGCCTGGCACTAGTAGGTAAAAATAAATATATTTGAAAGAATGAATGAGAAAAAGTATGGAAGAATGCATAAATGTATAGATGGAAAATGATACAAGAATGTATAGCTGACCCTTGAACAACATGAGTTTGAACTGCAAAGTCCCGCTTATAAATGGATTTTTTTCAATTTCTAAGATTGGTTGAATCCACAGATGTGGAACCTCAGGTCCAGAGGAACTGCATATACAGAGGGCTGACTATAAGTTATACGTAGATTTTTTACTGCATGGAGGGTCAGCGGCCCTAATCTTCTCATCGTTCAAGGGTCAATTGTATATACAAGGATCTTTATAGCAGCATTGTTTCTTAAAACAATACCAAATATCCAAACGTGATTACATGAAGTCTAATATATTCATTGATTTAAATGCTTTTCATATTATAAGTGATGAAGAAGAGTATTTATCTCTAATATATTCATGATACAATGATACAATGTTTAGTGAAAAAGCAGGTTGCAGAACAGTGTATACATGCCATGTATTTTAATAGAGAAATGTGATTTAAATCTTTTCTTTAAAATTAAAAATAAAACCCATAATAAAACAAAAAAACGCTGAGGTCATTACTAAATAACCACACCTGTTTTTTTTATTTAAAACTACTTAGCTCACGTGGCCCTATATGATTTTTAAAGACCAAAGACATTCTCAAAGGACAAACATTAGCTAGCATACAGGTTATTTTATAAAAAGTGCCACAAACTGTGAAATAAATTCCCAAGGTGTTTAAAACAAAGGTAAAACCACTACGGTAACTGTATTCCTTATAGGTAAATCACTTATCTTGGAGACCATTAGACAGTGGTTTAAGAGTACATATTCTAGAGTTACAAGCCTGAGTTGAAGTCCCAGCTCCACAATTATCAAGAAGGATGACTTTGGAAGAAAAAGGTATCCTCTCTTTGCCTCAGTTTTCCTATCTTTAAAATGGTGATGCTAATAGCAGTTATACGATAATATTGTAAACACTATCTAGTTAGTATATGTAAAGCATTTAAAACACTACCTGGCACACATTGCTGTATAAGTGTTAGTCATTACCTTATACTTATATATGTCAGTTTTATTATAATAGCTTTAAAAAAACCTTTTTATATTGAGATAATTTTAGACTTGATATAAGAGTAGCAGTTCCCATATATCCTTCACCCAGCTTGTCTTTATGTTGACATCTTATATAACCACAGACCATTTATCAAAAGTAAGAAATTAACCTGGTTGCTGTACTATCAACCAAAGTACAGAATTTATCCAAGTTTTTCCAGTCTGTTTCACTAACATATTGTTTCTGTTCCAGGATCCAGTCCAGAACCCTACATTGCATTTAATTGTCATGTCTCTTTAGTCACCTCCATTCTCTGACAGTTTCTCAGTCTTTCCTTCCAGCCACTCTGCGGCATATGGGATCTTCCCGGACTGGGGCACGAACCCGTGTCCCCTGCATCGAAAGGCAGACCCTCAACCACTGCACCACCAGGGAAGCCCTCTGTTTAAACTTTTACTCACCAATTTTAGCATTCATCAGTGGATCTTGACTAAAGCAATTATTACTTTGGGGTTTAATGGTGATTTTTCTTATTTTCTTCATTCTTTCTACATTTATTCACTGGAATTCTTCTCTAGAAAAAGTTGTCACTTCAACCCCATTCATGTATTTATCTACTTACGTATTTGTGTCAGTAAGGATTCACAGATATTTATTTAAGATTTGGGATATAATCTAAAAGTTACTCATTTATTTAATGTATTTATTTATGCTATTTATTTTGTTGGTTAAGTTGTTCTACCTTTGGCCATTGGGAGCTATGTCAGGTTAGCTTCTGTGCCTTTTAAATATGCCCCATTTTTTTTAGAACTTTTTACTTTCTGGCAACACAAGATGCCCCAGGCTTATCTTATGTTTTCTTGCTCCAGCTCTGGAATCATATAATAACTTTTAAAATCACACTATTTTTAGCAATGCTCCATATTTCTTTCACAGAAATGTAAATTAACAATACCGCTCTAAAATTTTCCAATTATTGTTTAATTGTTTAATTTGTTTAATTAATATTGTCCCTTCATTAATTATTCTAAACTGAAAGGTGTTGTTTCAATTTTATGCATGTAAAAAAACACCTGACCATTATTTTAATTAATCAAAATTAATCAATTCTTGCTAAATTTTTTAAATAAAATGAAGCTCCCCAAATGTTTTAAACTGAGATATAAATATTTGGTGATTGAGTTACAAAGAAGAAAAAGTATTTTGTAAAAGTGATTTAACTTGTTCTGACGCACAACCACTGCAATGTGCTATCAAAATTACCCACTTCCACAGGTGTCATAACTTACTGTTCAAAACTTAAACATCTTGTTTCCTCTAAGAACTCCTACCAACTTGACATTTCTTAGTATGTGCCTGCCTTCCAGGGAAATCAATTTGATTTTTCAGCTCTTTAGCACTGTTACTATACTTAGAATGTTATCTCACCGATCAATCACTATGTTCAGTTTTAAAATTTTCTCAGGGATTTTTTGAGAGGCTTTTCAGGCCCGTGGTAAGCTTTAAAACCTCTTACCTACCCCAGCCTGACCTGCACTAAATTCTTTGTAAGCATCTCTTAATTTCTTATTGGGTAGTTATATTTCATTTACAAAGTACATCTGAGGTTCTGCTTGCCTATCTTATGAAAATAAGTCTGTCATTCGATTAGATAAAATGTTCAACTGAAATGCTGAACTCTTGTTAGAATTTTAGAAAGACAGAAGTTTCCTAACATCTATCCTGTTTAATATCATAAAACCAATTGAAAATGTAACTCTGTAAAAATGTAGGACATTATTAGGAATACTTCTGGACTAAAGATTTAAAATCAAAGTGTTTTCTCATTAAAAAAAATAGTGATGCCATTTTTCATTTAAAATTGTTTTGAATAAATAAAAAGTCTTGCTACATTAATTTTCATTTATGAGTACAATGTTCAGTATGCTTATTTTTGCTATCATGTTATTATCCGTATGTGCATTATGTTTCACAACTTACAATAAATGGTTTTTGCATGTATTACTACATTTGATGCTTTAAACAAATCTTTTTAGAAGACAGAACAGATTTTATAAATGAGTAGTCCAAGGGTGAAGGAAATTCAGCATACAGTGCAGAGTCAGGACTTAAGTACAGATCTTATGAACTGAGGTTCCAGACACAGAGTTTGCTTGGAAAGTAAAGTTTGGATGAAAGGAAGAGGGAGCTGAGAGTCACTGCCACATGTACAACTAATAATTGCCGTGGATTCATGAATTTCTGTACTGAGTGTCTTAGCTCTTTAGGGCTGCTGTAACAAAATACCACAGATTGCCTAGCTTATAAAATGACAGAAATTTATTTCCCACAGTTCTGGAGGCTGGAAGTCAGAGATCAATAGACTAGCACGGTCTGGTGAAGGCCCTCTTCCAGGTCTCAGGCTTCTCCTTGCATCCTCACATGGTAAAAGGGGCTGAGGAGCTCTGTGGGGTTTCTTTTCTAACAACACTAATCCCATTCATGAGGGCTCTCTGCCTCACCTAATCACTTCCCTAAGGCCGCACCTACTAACACCACCAGCTTTGGGAGTTAAGATTCCAACATGAATTTTGCGGGGGACACACACATACAGACTAGAACACCACCCCACCAAAGCACACATTCTAGCAGTAGCCAAACATCTTTTGTGCTTTTCTTGTGGTGCTCAGGTGGTGCTGGCAGTCTGACAGGGAGTGAGGAAGCTTGTGAAAACTCTTTGCTCTGTTACAGGAAAACCTGAGAAGACAGGGTTTATACCCCAATACTCCTCTGCCTTTGAAAACCAAAGCCTGCTAAAATTACTAACCATGACTAGTTGCATTGCCTTTAGAGCATGTACTCCCTAAACACTTCGAAATCCATTAATTAAAAAGGGCACTGTCTTAGGGCTCGGGTTAGGTTTTCTCCATCTGTAATCAGATTGCTCCCTCCTTTCATCACCTTTCAAAAACACTTTACTAGTCACAAAAGGGAATAATTAAGAGATGGAATAGATCTGTGCAAATTTATTTCTCAAAATGTACCTCCTATTAGGTAGTCTCAAATCTTTACCTTTTTATACAGTGGAGATCATGCTGTTATTACTGCTCTATGACAGGGGTTCATGACTTCAGTCTGTGAACTTGGATGAGGAAAAATATTACATGTCTATCATCACTAACCTCTAACTGAAATTTTGCATTGTGTTCCATTTTGAATGTAGGCAATAAACCACAGTAGTATTAACGGTACCTTAACTATGTCATCATTACAAAGCACAGGTATTTTCATATCACATTATAATTGATACAGATACACCAAAATATTATTTATGCTCATCACTACTTTGAAATGATGTTTGTTATTAGACCCACTTGCTAGATATTGTTATTCAATGTGTTAATAAGAACGTCCATATAATCTTAAACTTTACATTTAAAAATATTTTGATATTTTATATTTCCATATAATTGGTTTCCTTTATAATTTTACATATTTTATTTTATGCATTTAAAACATTATTCTGAGAAGCGATCCACAAGATTCATCAGATTGCCAAAGGGGTCTGTAGCCCAAAAAGCGTTAAGGATCTCTTCTAAAAGTGAAAAGCTGACAGTCTACACACATGTATACCTCCAGGGGTGAGGATAGGAAGTCTCTTGACTGTCCAATATCACAAGATAGTCACTGTCCAAAGTCTACAATCCAAGATACAGGATGTGTAGTTGAAGGAAGAAAATATTATATCTGAAACCAGGTCGTGACAATTTAAAAATACTAAGCTTTCACAGTTGACCAGGATATTCTAACTTGCATAAAAGACCACTTCAAAAACATTTACAATATTTGTAAGTATCTTTTACTAAGAAAGAAAATTCCACAGTGAAACGAAACAAGAATTTTAAAGAATTTCTTGTTCTATATAAATATGCAGCACAAACATCTAGAATTACAAATGGATCCATCTTTTAAATAATTTATAGTTAAAACTTTGAATAGAGTTATAAGTTAATTTTCATTATTTGATAAAAAAATTTTAAAGCATCTCCTTAGCTTACAATATTTTAAAATCCGTAATACATGGATTTTTGCAGTTAGCAAGTAATAATTGAGTTCCTTCATGTGCCAGGCTCTGTGGACCTCAGGGTTTGGGTCACTTCATCGTAATACGATGTGAGTGACATCATGTCATCAGACTCTAAGGTCTGGCTCACTTCCTCTTTCACCTACTTTTCCTATATCCTGTCTCCCTGTCTAATAAAGAACAAAAGACAAAGCTGCCAAAGGATGAACGGAAGTTCCAGACATTATCCAAGAGAAAGCCCTTTGTTCAGGGAAATAAACTAGATACTTAGTGAGACTATAAGCTTTAAAACCTACTTCAACACTTTACTTTTAGAGAAGCCAAATAGAAACCAAACAGAAAATCCTTAAAGCAAGCTGCAGGGCCTCAGTGGAAAAGAAAAGGAGTCATTCTTCTAGCCCTGAAGGCACTTAGGCTCACCCCAAACACTGAAGAATCCTATGCAGTGGGCCCTCTGGTTAGCCTCAGGGAACTAAGGAGGTTCAGAAAGCTAACACACACACACACACACACACACACACACACACACACACACACACACCCCAGGTGGAAAGACTTTTCTACAGCAAAAGTAGCAGAAAAACAAATTCCCTTAATTAATAAACAACCAACCAACAAAATTTTATTTAGTCAAGCCATCGTTGGACAAATCCAGTGATTATTTAGGCATTTTCCCAGAGATCCTGCCTGCCCACAGAGATAACAAGAACATGGCAGAGATAGTACAGAAGTCATTTGTAATTCTAGATTTTTTTGCTTCGTTTTAGTTCAGATTACACTGCAGTCTAAATCACAGCCGCTCAGTCATTAGCACAGGCCCACCCTGGAGACACATTAAACACCCTTCTATTGCCCACATGTTCAATTTAGACTAAAGAGCTACCCAGTTAGTCTGTCAAATCAAATTGCCCTCTTGACTGTGTAGTGTTGGCCAGGGGACTCCCTCAGTCCATGAGAGGGAGGCAACTTCAATGTCCTTGCCCACATGATCACACTCCCCTGTCTCAGTACCCAGGTACCCTGGCTGCAGCTAGCACTGCCTCACCTGGTGGATCACCCAACCAGTCTTCATTTGTTTAAATTATAAGCCAAAAGTGCTGTTCAGCAATTTATTTCTCATGAATTCCAGTAAACTGCCATGACTGTTAGACAATAAAAAGTTTTATGGATAAGAAATATTTCATATTTGATTTTAATGTCACGCAAGTTTAAAAAAAAACTTTTTTTCAAGTTTTAAAATTTTATATCCTAAGTAATGTCCCAAAAATTTCCAGCCGAATCAAGACAACGATTAGGTATTTCACACATTACCTGAAGCAGCAAGCATACCTGAATACGTGTTCTTGTGGCCTCTGTCAAGACCATTCTAGTCCATATCTGCACCATTCTAGACCATGCTCCTGTGGCCTCTATCTAGACCAAGCAGCAAGCATACCTGAATGCATGCTCTTGTGGTCTCTATCTGTACCATTCTTCTTCCAGATGAAAGGTATCAACAGCAGCAACATGCAGGTCTGACCCAGTTGGGTGCTTGTCCTGATACATTATCAGGATTGTAGTCCAGACATGACTCTATTGTACCAAGTTGTCTGGGTTTCAGGTATCGTACACATGTTTAGCTACTAGTAGGGCTGTACTCTCTTTTGGAGAACAAAAACCAGTGATCTATCTCCAACTTGCTTTTTAACTGAGATTGAGATATTTCAATTCAAACATTTACTGAGATCATCTTATATGCCAGGCATTTTGTTAACTCCTAGGGAAACAACAGTCAAGAAGATCTTTCTGCCTCTGGTGGCTCCTCAGTGTAAAATCCTCACTGAGTAAACATTTAATTTCACACTCTCCCATTTCACTGAGGGCTAATATAAGAAACATGAAGATTGTTTCTGTCCCTTTTGAAAAACTATAAAGCTTCAACTATCTTCCAGCTTGATATACTTTTAAATTCAGAGCCAGGTAAATCTCTCATCCTGGGTACTCCTTTTACTGGACCATTAGAGCAAAACTAAAACAGTTCCCCTTTTTGCTCGAACTATCAGAAACCTCTGAGCTAAGACAGAGAAAGACAAACATCTATGATCTCACTTATATTTGGAATCTAAAAACTAACAAGCATGGACTTCCCTGGTGGTTCAGTAGTTAAGACTCCGCACTCCCAGTGCAGGGGGCCCTGGTTCGATCCCTGGTCAGGGAACTAGATCCCGCATGCTGCAAACAAAGGAGCCCACATGCTGCAACTAAAGATCCTGCATGCCCCAACAAAGATCCCACATGCTGCAACTGAGATCCGGCACAGCCAAATAAATAAAACGAAACAAAACAAAACAAAAAAACTAACAAGCAAACATAAAACCCCAAGCTCATTGGCGGGGGTTCAGGTGGGGGGGGGAGGTAAATGGGTGAAGGGGGTCAAAAGGTACAGATTCCCAATTATAAAATAAATAAGTCATGGGGATGTAAGGTACAGCATAGTGACTATAACTAACAATACACTATATTGCATATTTTAAAGTTGCTAAGAGAGTACATCTTACAAGTCCCTATCACAATAAAAAAAAATCTGTAACTACGTAGGGATGTTAACTAGACTTATTGTTGTATACGTTTTGCAAAATATACAAATATTGAATCATATGATGTATTCCTGAAACTAATAAAATATTGTATATCAATTATACGTCAATAAAATATAAAAAAAACCTTAAAAAGAAGAAAACACCGAGCTACATTAGCACTAAATTTTACCTAAAACCAACCTCTAGGTCTCATGTTTTTCGAGTTATTTTTAATTTCCCAAGCTGCTTCAAACTAAGCAAGTATTTATTATTTCAACAAATAGTCAACAACTAGGTGAGATGTACTTTATTAGGTTTTTGTGATGATGTGGTCCTTAATTTCATGAAATTTATAGTTTTTGGTTTTGAAATCAGGAGGAGATATAAATAAATAAATTTATTTAAAGTTTGAATTTCAAATAAGATAAAAATAATGATAAAAATATATTTAGGCAACTTAATAACAGGCCTGAAGAGACACATGGTAACGTGTATGGTAAACATTACAGTTTTTTGATGCAAAAGTAAGGATCTCTGCTAAAACCTAGGAGGATGTGTTCTGAACAGACTTTCTGATAATCCAGCATGCTTCATACACTGAAATGTATTTGTACTGGTCAGCACTTCCTCTCTCTCAGCCTCTGGATCTATTGCTGAACATCACAGCTAGCAATGAAGTCAGCCGTGTCTAGAATAAAAGATTTTCTTTCAAATGCGTGCTTAATTTATCTGAATCAGATGCCTCTGCCTGCTGGAATTCTCGATACAGACTGAAACTAATTTGTACTCTGTCGGTCATCTGATGCAAGCAGCAACAAAAACACTAGTCAAAGAGACAATGAATTAGAGCCTCATTTGCCATATATATATATATATATATATATATATATATATATATATATACACATACACACACACATATATATAATACATATATATGTATAATTCCATAGAGACCAGTACAAAAATTGGAAAGTAGAAGTGGAAAGATGTGCTTTCTCTCATGTTGATTTGAGGGCCTCTTCCCACACCAAGGAGCCTGTGTTTCCATTGATGTGGTCAGCTTAGGTTACTGACCACCCGCAAATGCGGCTTCCTAAAGACAGACTTTTTCATTCATTTCCTATTCAAAAACTAAAAAGTGTCCTCTTAAGGTAGATTCTGGGTATGAATTTTAAGAGAAACTTCATTTTTCCTTACAATAAAAGATTATAGATTTCTGGTGTCCAGGGAATAAAACCAAACAACATTTTCCATAGGCCATTAGTTAGCATACGTATACAATCCTAGATAAGATCATCTCGCAAAGTTCAAGATTATTTATCATTTTCATCAAATTTATGGACACTCTTTAGTAGGATTTTTATATGTAGAACTGGTTTTAAAGGCATATATTCATTTCTGTGTTGAGAAAACAGCTCATTTTTATCAAATATGAGCAATTAGTAATTGCTTTTATTTCTTCCTGAATCTGATAGCCATTTCAATAGTGGTGCATGACTCTGTCATTTAAACTACAAAGTTCAGATTTAATGCTACTCACCATTTATCTGCACTTAAAAAAAAATAATGGTGTAGCCAAATGATATCCTTTGCAGTTGGAATTAACTTTTTTCTGATCTATTGCTATGTTCCTTAAAAGTGTGAAATATCACTCAGTAAAAATGTACTCAAAAATATGAAAAATGACATTTAAGTCCAGAATAGACTATCTTCTGCTCTTTCAGAATCTATCGATAACTTTTGCCTTTTAGTCCAACTGAGGGTGTTTCCAAGGCTTTTCTCCTCTTTCTGTTTTCTTCATTCTCTCTTTCTCCCTTTCTCTCTCCCTCCTTTGCTGCCTCCCTCCTTTGCTTCTTCCCATTTTCCAAATGCTTCATGCAAATATTATGGGTTTAGGCCCAACTGGCGACTAGGGTACCTCAAGATATGGAATATGGTCAGAGGAAATACGCCTTAGAGTATCTGAAGTGTGTGTAAAATGCAAGGGTCTTCTTCCACCAGAACTAACGAATCAGTATCCTTGGCCATAGGACCCTGTTAAGTTCACATTTTTACGAAAGTTTGATATGCCTGGTGAAGCTTGAGAGTCACTGTTCTAGACTTGCTTTATGTAAAACTTTGAGCAGTCAGACCCTGACTGATTTCTGGTTGAATCCTTCTTTTTGCCATAAATAGAACCATTTTACTCTCACTTAAAGATGTGAAAACCACAACTAAGAGGGACACAGATGTACGAGAGCCTTTTTATTCACTAATAAGTGAATAGTGGTCAATGTAACTTTACTTCGTGATTTACTGGATCCTAATTATTTGAAAACAACAACCCAGGTAAACTCTACATGATGCCATATAAACCAGAATCTCTGGGTAGCGAAAACATGGTATTTTTCAGCTGCTGAATGATATCAATATAGACAAAGGTGTTGACCGAACATATGCAGATAAAATATTTGAAATATTACTGCCTTCAGCATCTTGCCTTAACTTCTTGGTTATCCAATCTCCTTATATTCTCACATTCACCTTCTCCATACTCACCCACATCAACTATTTCTCCCCCCACTCAGTAATTGGACCCACAGGATTCTGTAACTGCTGAAAAAAAGCTCAGGACTCTCCAATTGTTGCACTTTTACCAACCATTTACCAATCACTGATGTGAAGAGAAAGCCACAGATATGAATTGGATGGCATTTATGAATGTAACTGGGAAATATTAGAAAGCTACAGTTTTAAAATCCACATTAAAATTCGAAGACATGTAGAAAATCTGCACTATTGTCCTTGCAGGGATTAAGGTTTTGGATAGCGAATTACTTTTAAAAAAAATGGGGCTTCCCGGGTGGCGCAGTGGTTGCGAGTCCGCCTGCCGACGCAGGGGACACAGGTTTGCGCCCCGGTCCGGGAAGATCCCACATGCCGCGGAGCGGCTGGGCCCGTGAGCCATGGCCGCTGAGCCTGCATGACCGGAGCCTGTGCTCCGCAACGGGAGAGGCCACAGCAGTGAGAGGCCCGCGTAACGCAAAAAAAAAAAAAAGGCAATAAAGCCACATAAGAACACTCTCCAGGGCTATAATTGGAAAAGCTAAAGCAAATCTAACTCTCAGTTAGAACAAGTGAATCCTGGTCCACCTCACTTTGAAAAAATATATACACATCCAAGTATTCTTAGTAACTGAATTGGAAACTTCTCAGCCTATCACATGTCCCCCTTACCCTGCCTCTTCAGGTGATTATTTTCTAGGAGTGAAATGTGCCTACATTATTACAATAGAAAGAGTAATTGACATATCCTCCCAACCACCATCACCTAATAATAATAAACCAACTTTGTTCACAATGTCAATTAGCAGCTGCCTGATAATTAATATTAACCAACATGTTAGTTCACTAACAAGCCATGAGGCAAGAGAATATATGTAGATTGTATGTTCCTTTAAAAACTAGTATAGTTGGTTTAACTTCTGGAAAGTGGATTTGTAATATTTATATCTGACATAGAATTACTCATAAATATCCATAAAAATCAGTTTATCTATCAAAGATAGATAAAAATCAAAACCATAATATAAGTGACACACATTGGTAGTTTCAGTAACCTTGTGCAAAAACTTCTAAATTAGCAAATACAGAAAAATATATATTTCTTTTCATCTAAGACAGCCTGTTTACTAGATGTATGAACTCAAGCTAGTGGCCACAATTGCCTCTACTTTCTGGTCAATACAGTGAACACATTTTTGCTAGGTTGAAACTAAATTTAGGAGACACAGCTGACTGACTGTTGTGCTGGGATCTGGTATCATTTCTGTAGACTTGGTAAAGACAGGGTTAAATTTTACTTGACGGTTTCTATACAAATCAGTTTTAAGAGTGCTAATTAATCACAAAATTGACCCTTAATGTGCTGCTCAGATCTTCCTAGTAGTACAGATGGGTTGTATTGTTGGAAGATAGTATTGTGCCTAAGACAGCCATAAACATTCAAATACAGTTGGAAACTTGCAGTACTGAATGATGTAATTTTCTAAGTTTTAACTCTTCTCTATTTTTACTCCTCTTTCCCCATAAAGACATTAGAAACGTTGCACATCTTTCTGGAATAAATTAAACCCTATTATATCTAAGTACAGGAGAATGACTATCCCCAAAAGGGTGCTAGGTAACTAACATCATCACTGTATAAATCTCCAATACCAACCTAATACATATATTCTTAAATAAGAAAACATGGCTTTATTGAAAAAGTGGTCTCTTCGGTGGCTATGTGTTAACCAGGCACAACATCTTCCATGAGATAGATTCCTTTTTCTTTAAAACCTGAAAATCAATTGGATGCTGCTGAGGTTTCAAATTTGATATTGACTAAAACTTAGTTGAGAATATAAAATCAACTCTATGTAAGTCAATTGTCAATTTCTAAAATAGTTTTACTCATAATAGGTGATACCAAACACATGACTGCTTTCTCAAAAAAACATCGTTATTCTCTCACCCTCTCTCACTATCTAGTCTTTCATATAGAGAAACAAACCTTAGCTCCTATTAACTATATAATGTAGAAAAAGAATTACTGTCTATTTAATTACTGTCATTACTGTTTTCAAATGCCGGCCCCCCACCACTAGAAATTCTCAAAGTAATGAGCTGCCTTATTATTTGCTTGCAGAGCATTTCACAAAAATATTCTTGCAACCAGATCTTCCTAAACCACAAAATTACCCTCATGAAAGAACAGATGTCAGGCTCATGGGAAAGAAGCAGATGTGTTCATAGGTATCCTTTTTTTAGGGGGTTCTCTCAACTGTGCAGGCCTGGTGCTGTTAAACTAGTCACCTGAAGAGGGAGCCTACCACCCCTTACTTCTCAGACTCCAGAACACATGGCTAACAGCATAATACAGTTCTCACACATTTTTCTAATCAAAATTGTCCAGCAAGGGTCTTGTGCTTCTAAGATTCTAGTATCTCAGATCTTGGTCATATTTCATTCCCAAAGAGCCATCCCTCTTCCAATATCAAATTTATACTCATCAAAGTTTTCCTCCAGGGGCTTCCCTGGTGGCACAGTGGTTGAGAGTCCGCCTGCCGATGCAGGGGACACGGGTTCATGCCCCGGTCTGGGAAGATCCCACGTGCCGCGGAGCGGCTGGGCCCGTGAGCCATGGCTGCTGGGCCTGCGCGTCCGGAGCCTGTGCTCCGCAGCGGGAGAGGCCACAACGGTGAGAGGGCCGCGGACCGCAAAAAAAAAAAAAAAAAAAAAAAAAAGTTTTCCTCCATTCATTCATTTTGAAGCATAAATAATGTCTACTAGACACATTAAAGAGCATCCTTCCAAGAGGCATCTGTATTTCCTAATATCAAAACTCCAGGTTTAAGATTTAGGGCAAAGTCTGAAATCAAGCCACCTGAATTTAAACTTCAAAATTTTTAGTTTCCAGCAAGGTTACCTTGATCAAGTTTCTTCATTTTTGTGTCTCAGTTTTTCATCTGTAAGCTTGCAAATATAACAGTACCTCTTTCATAGGGATGCAGTCAGGAATAAACTACTTAGTGTATGTAAAGCACTTAGAGTGGTTCTTGGCACATTATATGTTCAATAAATGTTGGCTACAATTATGCATGCATGAGAACTAAGCACAGTCATTGAGGATGGAGCATTCTGGAGGCAAGGAAGTATTGATATCTTTCCTAAAGGCACTGAAACAATAGTATATACGTGATAGTATAATACATCGTGATGTTAAGACCTTAGGGGATGAAAGGGCTGAAAGTGAGATTTAAAAAAAAAATGGATGAACTGAAATAAATACAAAGAGCAAAAGTGAAGAATAAATACAACTGGGGTTATATTCACTTCATACCAAGTCTTTAAAATAAAGCTAAAGATGTCACTTCATATGGAGTAGCATTGACTTTTGACAAATATCATACTGCACTCACAGTCTTACTCTGGAATTAGTACAAGCTAACTATACCATCAAAGTGACAGTCCAATCTGAAGTAATTTAAACAAAGTTTCCTTAGTTAAACATCATCTACATACACTTTCTGTTATACTCCCAACAAAAGCTGATGGATTGGCACACGTGATTTTTTTCCCCTCCAAATGTAGTTCAGACACTTTTACTCTATTTTTTTCCATCTCTCTTCTCCACAACCCATGTGCCCAGGGCTCCTCTACAAATAACCCCTTTTTACCAGTAGAACTGTTTACTTAGGCCTTTATAGGTGAAAGGGATGCATGTGCCAGAGTTAAAACTGTAGAAGTGGCTTCTGCCTTCAGAGCTGACCAGAAGCGTTTGATTATACCTTGCACTTAAGTTTCAGTTGTATACATAAACACTGCCTTAGTCTACTCCAATTTTTCATGGCATGGTTACAAAATTAACGGCAAAATAATTACATATTGAAGGTAAAGGAAAATTTCAGCGTTTTGGAGAAGGCAAATATCACAAATATTTTTACTAAAAATAAAATATTTTTCATTATTTTTTTCAAGATGCCAAGTAGGTCTGAAAATTCAAAAATTAAATGATTTTTATTATGGTTTCCTCCTTTATGTAACTGTTTTGGTAAAATTGCCTTATGATAAATAAAGATTTTGCTTAAGGGAAAGAAATTTGTCATCCATGATGTAAATAGATTAAAGACAATGGAAGATCACATTCTAATTTAAAAAGTGACAGTAAATGATAATCTACTAAGTGAATTGCCAATATGTACATCAATTAACTGTCACATCCATGAACTAGGACAAATTTATAATATGTTACTTATATCTCATTTCTAAAATGGAGACAAGTGGTTATTTTTCCTGTCATATTATGCTAGTTAAATAAAGAGTATAATATCGTATTTCTTGAATACTATACTAAGTTCTTGCATTTAAACAAGCCATTCAACAGCCTATTATTGGACTGACAGCTTTATACCAAAGCAAAATGGTTAAATTTTTCCTTTCTGATCATAATTTTTCCATTTGAGACAGATCATTACTCTTTCAATTTTCCTCTCACCACCATCATCAGAATATCAGAAACAGCTATGTCAGGTTGTACTTTGAGTTTGAAGAGAAAATTAACTATGTCTTTTGCAAGAGACTGATCAATTTCCCTTTATTAATATAAGATGAAGACTCCATGACAACTGACCAAGTTCTCCTCTGCCTGAAAACTTCCAGACCTCATCTTCTAGGTTACTGTATTATGGTTACCATCCTACTGTGGAGTGCCAGTCCTGTCAGTAACACAACTGACGTACTAAAGCTAAATCAGAGCAGTAAAGTACCTCTGGCATCTTGCATTTTAAATACTTTTGCTTTCAGCTTTAGTCCAAACCCTGAAGGGAAATGGAAACTCATCGGAAGCCATAACCATCAAATTAGTCCATGTGCAATTCTCCCTTTTCCTCTCTCTGATCATGACTGAGGCTTATTGTCTATTAAAGACATTCAGAATAACTTCATTGACACAAGTTCTAGCACATTCACAATGAAATTAACTGAGGAAGTAAATGCCATTACATACTCTTGTACTCAAAAGGATTTTATTGTAGACAGAGCTTACAAGAAAGAAGCATCACTCTGCTTATCAGAATTCCAAAACCTAAAAGTAAGCAAAGATTTGCTGGTATGAAGGATGATAATGAAGGAGCTTTAGGAATTGTATTATCCATTTTGGAGAAATCTGGATTAAACATAAACTGCAAAGAAAGGCAGGTATATGCCACTGAGAGAAATAAAAAGGCACAAGTGAGAATGTTCTGTTTGTAATCTTGAGCCAAAACAATCTGGAGTTAACTTTTTAATAGTTTTTCTATTTTAAAAATGAACTGTGTGTACAAATAGATCATCTAAAAACTACAGAGAGGAAAATAATAGAAAAAATAAAGTTTTCCACCAGCCATCACTCACATTGCTATATGAATGATTTTTAATTTTAATTACTGAAAGCTGTTCGTTCTTACTAGTTCATATAGGTTATTTAACAAAACAAAAGCTTTCATCTATTGCATACCTTCTATTGATATATGTCACATATTATATTAAGAAATTTGCTTAAATTTATGAATTCATTCCAGAAATATTTAAAGAGTTGCTGTTGTGGTTTTGTGACTGATCTGGTCTGGCTGCTGAGCAGTGACCAAGGCACAGAGAGCTCCTATACGTACAGAGTTGAAAACCTGAACACTGGAAGCACAAAGTAAACTAGGTTAAGTTAGATATCCTGCCAACTAACTTACCTACAATCTCTTTTATGCTTAAATTTGTACTACATAATCAATGCATTATTGTAGTGAAACATTTATTTAAATAATACAGCGGAATACAAGATAAAGCACTGTCCAAATAGTCACTGTTATTAGTTTGGTGTGTTTCTTTCCTGATACTTTCCATGAATTGATTAATAGAAACATATATGTATCTTTATCATTCTTAAACAATCAGAATATGTAATACACACCATTATATGTATTATGTTTTTATTTACTTATAAATATATTGTAGTCCTCTTTCTATACCAGTAAATACAGATGTAGTGAAACATTTATCTGAACAGTATTCTTTCCTGAATATAGGATGATAAATAAATTATTACATCACACTCATAATTAAATATTTTCAACCACATAGAGAGGTATAAAACTAAAACTTCAGAAACACACACACACACACACACACACATACATAAACTTCAGTCCATCTGCACTACCCAAAGTTTTATTTTTAATTGTTCTGTTGGCAATCATTTTAACTTTTACTGTTATTTGTTAAATATTATAAATATTATAGTCGTGTATTTATAATTACATAAACACATACATGCCAATTACTGGAATTTCCAACTCATAACAATATCTATTAACTCACCAATACAAAAAATAAGAAATTTAGGAGACAAAACACTATCCCTCTCTTCCTCTCCATCTCCCAACTCTGGATTTTATAATTTCTTTTATTTTATCACTATTTTCAAAAAATTTCTAGTGGTTGCCATAAGGATTTTAAGATTTATAGACCTTTACTTTTTTCTCTTGATTTGCCAAAATCACGCATTGTCTATAGACTTCACAGAATAAAGATAAGAGGAAGTAGTCACTGTTCTTTCAAAACCGTACCTTTTCCACCATCTGTGTTATTTTATAATTATTATTTTTATGTTTTCAAGGTTTAAAACATGCACTTTAAATTTTGAGATATAATGAAGTCTTCCCTGACTTTACAGCAGGCTAATTAAGAAAACCTAAAAACAGATAAATGGCATTAAGAGTATAAATCATGTACTATATTGAACTATAGAAGGATATACAAACCTATATTGTAACTCAAAGAAGATGTCTAATACTCTTTGGATGTCCATTTATGTTTATGCTGACTAGTATGGGCAACTGGCATGCATTTCTGTGACAGTCTTATAAGCCTCTATCCCATAGGCCTGTCCTTGAATGGGTCCTCTTACTGAAGCAGGGCAGGCAGACAGACACTGTGGAAGATTCTTCTTTAAGAACAATGTTATGGGGCTTCCCTGGTGGCGCAGTGGTTGAGAATCTGCCTGCTAATGCAGGGGACACGGGTTCGAGCCCTGGTCTGGGGGGATCCCACATGCCGCGGAGCAACTAGGCCCGTGAGCCACAACTACTGAGCCTGCGCATCTGGAGCCTGTGCTCCACAAGAGAGGCCGCAATAGTGAGAGGCCCGCGCACCGTGATGAAGAGTGGCCCCCACTTGCCACAAGTAGAGATAGCCCTTGCTCAGAAATGAAGACCCAAAGCAGCAAAAATAAATAAATTAATAAACTCCTATCCCCCCCCCCAAAAAAAAAAAGAAAAAAAAAGGAAAGAACAATGTTATGAAGAATTAAGTGAGAGAGTAGCATTGACATATATACACTACCAAATGTAAAACAGATAACTAGTGGGAAGCTTCAGCATAGCACAGGGAGATCAGCTTGGTGCTTTGTGACCACCTAGAGGGGTGGGATAGGGAGGGTGGGAGGGAGGGAGACGCAAGAGGGAAGAGATATGGGGATATATGTATATATATAACTGATTCACTTTGTTATAAAGCAGAAACTAACACACCATTGTAAAGCAATTATACTCCAATAAAGATATTAAAAAAAGAATTAAAACCATTTACATTTAATCTCTTTAGACAGTATTTCTCTTTAACAGAAAAGAGAAGTTTGGATATAAATGTCCTTGCCTTTTGGAATCTTTAAGGAATCAACCTGATCACATTGTTCACAAGGGTAGGTTATTTACTCTTTTAAATGTATTTTAACTAATCTGTTGATGACACTCATCCTTCCTCCTGCTATAATATATACATATATATATATATACCTTGATTTATTAATTTTAGAAAAAGTTTTTGAATCTCTGGAATGAAATAGATAATATTTTTATAACAACAATGGGCCACAGAGGAACATCTGAACAGACATAAAATAACTGATAGGCTACAAACTGCAGTCAGAAAAATCAATATAATTAGAAATTTAAAAGTAGCCAACAATTCTCAGAAATTCAAAAACAAAAAAAATGCATATAAATAATGCATTGGGTCAAAGAAGATACCATAGTGGAAATTTCTAAATACGTAGAACAGAACAACAGTTAAATATTACCTATAAAATATTTGAGATACATCTAAATGTTAATGTTAAATAATTAATAAAATATTTACTAATGTTAAATAAAAAGTAAACTAGGGTTAATAAACTAAGGGTTCTAATAAAAATCATAAACTATAACAAAGTAAAACCCAAACAATAAAAAGGAAAATAAAATAAACAAAATAAATAACTACTAATAAGGAAAATAAAGAAACAAAACAGTGAGGGTTAATAATACCAAAAATTGGCTCTTTGAAAGATGTATAAAATAAGCAGAACTCTGGTAGGATTGATTAAGAAAGTAAGAAAGGAGCACAAACTTTAAAAAATTAAGACTAAAAAGGAGTAGGAGTGATATAACTACTGATACCCTTGAGATTTAGAAATACCATGAGAATAGTGTGAACAACTTGATGCCAAAAAATTTTAAATTTGGATGAAATGGACAATGTTTAGTGTACATGCCCTGTATAACATCTAAGAATTTCAAATATGTAAAATAAGAGAACCCATTTATACATTATCTAGTTCAAGCCCCTAAATAGACAGATAAGAAACTGAGGCCTAGAGAAGAAAACTCAGCTTTTCAATGGGGGGAAAAGTATTTTAATTAACTGATTTTATTTATTGTATCAATGGAGTCAAAAAATATTATCAAATGCCTCTTTAACTGTTATCTCTCTCATTCATATCACATGAGAGTATTGTCTCCTAAGGACTAAAATAACAGCCCTTAAAAATATTTTCCAAGGAGCTTCCCTGGTGGCGCAGTGGTTGAGAGTCCACCTGCCGATGCAGGGGACACGACTTCGTGTCCCGGTCCGGGAAGATCCCACATGCCACGGAGCGGCTGGGCCCGTGAGCCATGGCCGCTGAGCCTGCACGACCGGAGCCTGTGCTCCGCATCGGGAGAGGCCACAACAGTGAGAGGCCCGCGTACGGCAAAAATATATATATATATTTTCCAAGACTCCTACCTGCATGGTGGTCTCTCTGAATATACCGGGTGTGGCCTGTTATTGGTACAAAGAAATACACTAAAAAACAAGCCAAAGAATTTTGCACAGTTACATATGCCTGAGAGGCAGAAAAAAAAAAAGAGGCCCAAAGGCATACATTTTTAGAGTGCAAGAGTACTAACAGGAAGACAGTGTTGTGTTTTTTTTTTAAGTATAACAATACTGTAAGCTCTTTGAGAGTGTGATATCATTTTCATAGTATTAGTTATTAGGAAGATGCTGAAAATACTTTTATTTACTGTCAAACTAGATAAAATATCAAATCCCTTGCATTGGGAAGATTTCATTTCTTTTCTTTCTTTCTTTTTATTTCTTCTTTCCCTGAAGTATTTTAGGCTTCATTGCTGTGCAAAGTGAGACAACAACAACAAAGTGAAATTAAACCATACAGAAACGGAATATTAAATATACATATTTTTATTAAGTAGAGAAACAATTTGAATTTATACTATGATTTTCTCCAATCCAAAACCTTAGAAGTTTTTACTGTATACAAAAGCTAGAGAGGCATTTTCAAACTAAGACATGATCCATGATTTCAATTAACTACTGACATTACTAGTGTGGCTTCTATGGTTGTGAAGACGTGAATAAGTGATCTGAGAATAATTTTCAGACCTAGAATGAGTATTTTGCAGGGACGTTGTAGTAATGAAAAATCCAAAGCTACCTGTATGAACTATGCATGCAATTTATTCCTAATGATGAATAAGGAGTTTCATATAAAAATTTCACTTGGGCTCAGTACTTACAGGTTTAAAACTGACATTCCAAATTAAATGAAATCAAATAATGTATGAGTTAGGAATTATCATGGGAACCATCTATGCTGACTCCTTTCGATATTAAAGTTGTATGTTTACAATGAGATAACTAATGATAGAAATCATGACCCATTTTAATCAACAACTGGGATAAATAAGAGAGTTCAGAAATTGGAAACCTATCCAAATGGCAGTGCTCTCTGAAATATATCAAATCTTAACATTTACCCAGGCCATAAATGGGTTTGATTACTAGATTATAACTTTAAAACAGAAGGTAACTGTTTTTCCAGACCTTGAAAAAGGTGGCTGAAATTAAACATCCCAGAACAGGAAATGACAAATCATTCTATCCTTCTATTTTGCCTGGTGTATGGATATAGGGAAAATATATGACTCAATCTAAAGCAGAGAAATCTGATGGACCTCATTTTTCTTCACTCATGCTTCTTTTAAATCCAGCACAATGTTGTCCTCTGAGATTTCAAAATGGAAAAGAAAAGGCTGGAAATCTCTTTCCAGGCTCACTATGCAAGTGAAGATGATAACAAAGAGGTAACTGCAAAATGAAGTCATTGAAATAGTAAGATATATATGTATGTGTGTATATATATATGTGTGCGTGTGTGTGTGTGTGTGTGTGTGTGTGTGTGTGTGTGTGTGTGTATATATATATATAAAATACAAAGAGAAATGTTTTTGTACCTAGGGCAATACTGAGATTTAAACCGTTTTTTAAAAACTATTGTTTCTGTTATTAGCACTTGGTCATTATTGATTCAATTTTTAAAAAATATGCTTGAGAGGGAATAAGGGGATCCTGGAATTCTTGGGCAGTAAAATAAAAAAAAGTAATATCCTGAAGATACCCAATAGAGCCCAATAAATGGAATCTATTTCAGAGGCCGTGGTCTTTAAGAATTTTATCCCTCTTTTCTCCTTCCAAGGTGGTAACATGATTTTTCGCAATTTTTTTTTTTTGTACTTGTAGGTCAATTTTCAAAGCTTGTTCAATATTGCCAATTCGCAAAGTATTTATTTTGTGTCCACTTTGTAGGACTGGGAGGTGAGAGAGGAGGAAAATCATTCAGGTTAGTTAAGAAAATTGGAAGTTAACTTGGGTTTTGAAAAATAAATGATAAAATCTCCAAGACTGATATGGGAGGGAGTCTTAGGTTGAGAAGACTGTGTGTTTCAAATCATGATACTGGGGATGTTTAGAGTATACAGGAGACATCAAGTAGTTTTTTACGATTTTGATCACAAGTGTGCCAGGCATCAGCAGCCAGTGGGTTCAAGTTGGATCAACAGTAAAATTTGGATCAACCCAAATTACCGTGGCTCTCAGCTTCAGTCTGCTTGACTTATGGCATTTCCACTCAAGGCCCACCCACTTCAAGGTCTTTGGCAGTTATTCTTACATGTTTCTAGAATGTTAGCCAGTAATTCTTACATGAACTTCTTCTTGCGCTCAAGAGTGAGTCTTAAATAAAAACATGAGCCACATGAAAGATCTTGTTTCTTCAGTTTTTTCTGTTTTGTTTTTTTTTTTAAATTAATGCCCTGGGAAAATGCCAAAAGAACGTTTTCTATATTTCCAAGTTCCCAGTGTCCCCAAAGCCAGAGTAATGTTGGGTTCTGTGTGGTAGAATGGTGACTCTGTGCAATTTGTACTTCCCTGTGAATATGAGCTCTAAAGTTCATTCTATACTGAGTCTCACAAAACCTGTCATGAAATTGCATCCGTCAACCTCTGGCTTTTTTCCAGTGATATTTTGGACCTCTTGCCATTTGCCCTACACTCTAGTCTTCGACTACTCCCTGGTCTTCCATTTACAAACCAACTCTCATTTTCTTCCGATTCCCCGTGGAACACTCTCCATGCATACGCATTCATGCAAATAGATTCCAGGAAGGATCGTCGACCTCTCTGTCTTTGCAGAGCTGGTTTTAAATCTAATTTGGACCGAACTGTCACACCTACAGTGTATAATATCGCTGCCACTTTTGCTGGACAATAGCTCCTGGCTACAAGGGAAGTTTTCTGTGACAGAAATATACGTGCTACTTTCTTTTTTCAACCTCTGGCAAATACAGTTACCAAATATCAAGTTTTGTATCTGTAGTACTCAGACAGTTTTCACCTGAGAGAGATCTGCCTTATATTCCCATTTCAACTATGTGACTTAGACCAAGTTTTTAAACACTCTTTAAAATTCAGTTATGCTCAGTTGGAAAACAGGATTAACACCTCCAAAGTACAGGTGGTTTTAAGGAGTAAATGAGATAGCATGAGCAAGTAGATAATGTATAGTGAAAAAGCTACAAAAATGCTACTCATGTTTGGCAATGTTACTATTACTACTATGGCAACAGCATAAACATGTTGCCACTACACTCCTTAGAAGTTAAGTCCCTGCAACATTAGGAAAGCCTCTTTTTTATTCTATCCACACCAAAATAAGAGGCTATACACTTGACAAAATACCCCGAGAGGAATGCCTTAAGATCCTGATATTGGACACAGCTGAATAACAGAAGAGAACTAGTATCTTTCCTTCCCTTTGCTGTTGGTGGGAAAAATAAGACCTGGCAATGAAAATTCAGGGAGAGAGAAGATTCTGAACAGCATTACTATTTCATCACAAAGTAACCAATATGATGAGGAAATGTGAAATTAAATGTTTTTTTTAAAGGATGATAGTGCTGTGGCAGTGTATGGTCCCCAACCTTCAGTGTGGCCACCATAATAATATAAATTATAAAAGATTTGGCATATTTATTTATAGAGTTGAATTGTAATGTTGCCTTGTCTCTACTGGGGATGATGGGCAATACTCAGAATTATCTAGAATTTCATGTTAAAATTAGTTACAGTATTTGTTGACATTCAAGCCATGTATGTTGAATAATAGAAGTTTGTTAGAAAGTGTTAGTATTGGCAACTCTCTTTGAACAGTCATGGTCATCCTTTACTTTACATATGACAGGCCTCTTGGTGTGTGACTCTTAGGAAAGATTACAAAGTGTGGCACATCTTGGAAGACTACAAGAATGCATTATGTTGCCATAGACACATCTAAAATTAATGTTTCAAATATGTAGGCTTAGTGCAGAAAACTCCTTTGCCAAGTACATCTCAACTTAAAAAAATCAAGACTATTTTGTTATTAGTAGCTTCTAGTTAACTTACCAAAATAGACATTTATTAAATAATGTTTAGAGTACAGTTACTTCTAAAAATTTTAAATATTTTCATGAATATTTTAAGTGATTTTATTTTATTTAGACATACACACTTGAATGACAACATGCAAACATCAGCTTGAGCAAAGAAAATGTTTTCATATTAATTGTATTGTAATTATTCTTCCAAAGAGTCGACTTTAGTCAGTAACTTCGTACACGAACAGGACTAATTTTAAAATACAAGTTTTTTTATATCACCACTTTTATGAACACTATCATCAATTGTTAATGTAACGATCCTAAAAAAATTCATCCACATTTTGGCAAATACTGTTTGTTAAAGCATCTAAAGTGATAGACTATGTCACATTTCCTTTTTACTCCTTCCTTCTAATAGTGAAAAATGTGATATAGTGCATGAATATTTATAAGACAGGATTGATACACTTTGTTCTACCAAAAAATAATTCTTCATGATTTTGAACAAAATGTTTAGTCTCTTCTGATTTTTGATCTTGTAGTATGCTCGAACAAGCAAACCAGCCTGGCAAAGATATGAGCTTTTTTGGTTCGACTCTTCTAGCAACTAGGTATAAGTAGGAAGGTAACAATCTTGCCAAACCTCATCTTGGCAAAACAGTAGTGATACCTTTCTACATGGCTCCCTCTATTTCAGGGCTATATGTCTTTCAAGCCCCAGTTATCAATTCCTCCACAATGTTTTTCCCAATGAATATCAATTTTAATGGCAATCTATCCCCTGTACTTCCATATTTTTTTATCAGTCAATAATTTTGAATTTATCATGCAACTTTCTTCTTGGGCTGTCATTATTATAATAAAAGAATGAATGTAAATATTGATTTGAAAAGAGCTAAAGGAGTTATTCATTATCCTGTAGATAAAAAGTTAGTCCTGGTTATGATATGAGTGAATATTATATACACACAGAAAGTTAGCACAATTTCATGCTCACATAACCTACCCTTCTTTCTTTATAATAATTTTTATTTCCATATATGCTTCAAAGGAAAGGGTCTTACTGGGCAAACCCAAAAAGAAGTGAAGCCTTCGGTTGGCATTCTTGCACTGTTTCCCTTTTTGTATATTGAAACTGAAGAGTGGTTATGGGGAGACTTCCCTGGTGGCACAGTGTTTAAGAATCCGCCTGCCAATGCAGGGGACATGGGTTCGACCCCTGGCCCGGGAAGATCCCACATGCTGTGGAACAACTAAGCCCGTGCACCACAACTACTGAGCCCGCGTGCCGCAACTACTGAAGCCCGGGCATCTAGAACCCGTGCTACACAGCAAGAGAAGCCACCGCAATGAGAAGCCCACGCACCGCAACAGAGAGCAGCCCCTGTTTGCTGCAACTAGAGAAAGCCAGTGTGCAGCAACAAAGACCCAATGCAGCCAAAAATAAATAAATAAATTTATAAAAGAAAAAAAAAAGAGTGGTTATGGGACATTTAATTTAGGTACAAATATAATTTGATTACTTTAATTAAAATGAGTTCCCAAGTAGCTAACATTTTTTTAAAAAGCTATACTGGTGTACTTTGCAAAGGAAAATGGATATTTGAGTTATTTGAAAAAAAAATAGGTTTTTTTCCCTATATTAAAGGTGCATTTTGCTTTAAAGAAAAAAAAAAAAAACTAACAAAATTCTACAGCATAAAAGTGATAAAATGAGAACCTGGACATTTGAATGGTAAAAAGTTACCTACTTTGTTTTTTCACATTTCTTAAGTGTTTGATCAGTGTTTACAAATAGCATTTATAAATACATTAAAGCTATAGTATTTTTACAGATAATGAATAAAATATTTGGGGTGTAATATATCAATTATATAAAACAAGGTACATCACCATCAAAAGTATATTCATTTTGGTAACTAACTTGTAAAATGATTATCACAATAATTTTAATTAAAACTCAGAAAAGATACTGTCACCATTACTGCTGACCCTGAGTTCCTAACACACTATTGAGTTGATTTATTTTGATGTTTAAAATCGTGAAATTTCTAAAGGCACAGGAAAAATCTGCAGAAAACATGAAGCTTAAACACAATCTGTCTTTGTTAAGTAATGCAGGTTTTAAAGATTGTATCAGTTTATCAAAAGAGGGGGTGTGGGTTTGATCCCTGGCCGGGGAGCTAAGATCCCACATGCCTCGGGGCCAAAAAACCAAAACATAAAACAGAAGCAATATTGTAACAGATTCAATAAAGAATTTTAAAATGGTCCAAATCAAAAAAAAAAAATTTTTTTTTTAAAGACATGTATTCAGTACAAAGACTCAGTCAAAATGCACTTAGTAGACACATACAAGAAATAGTTGATGTGTTAGTGTATAATTCAATCCATTTGTGAAATTCAGCCATCGAGCATGCTGCAGTGTAAATATGCAATTTTCTCGGTGTTAGACTTTTGGGACACTCTGTAGTGTATTTGTTATACTTATTTTAGATTGGATTTAATGTTGGATCTACCGCTTTACTTACAAAAGTACTTCCTCTGTAAAAGGGACTGAGTTTGAAAGAAAAAGTTATTAAGGATATTATTTAAAAATGTAACCAATGTTGTATAAAATTCAGTTCATACTGTTTCCTGACTTTTCAGATGTGCTGAAACTATTTTATTAGTTCATACTTAAACTTAATTCTTTAAGCCCCCAAAGCATCAGCAATAGGAACACTGAGAGAGAGAAGTATTTCTCCATCTCACAAATAATTGACTACCTGCCAACCTTATTAAGGAAAGGTATCATTTGTTGCTATTCTTTCTGTGGCAGCACCACCATGCTGACAACCTACAGTTAATATCTGGGAAGACATCTAAGGAGTTGACTAATGAAGCAGGTTACATGTGATTGTGGCTGTGTCTTAAAGATTGAACAGTATGCAAGGTGAACAAGATATGGGTATAAAGGTGTGGAAGACTCAGTGTATTTCTCCTAAATTTCTGATCAGCAATTATATTAAAATAGCAATAATATAGGAAGACTGGAAGATCACAAATAAACTCACTTGAGACTAACTGGAAACATCTTTGCATTTATGCTCTATCAGTATCAGCTTGACGAGATTAAAAACAACTCATCAAGTTGTTATTGATAATTTCAAGAATATAAAAGACATAATTTAAGCAAGAACATTAAGCTCCACTGGAATATAAAATCTACAGAGAAAGGAAAGGAAAGGATGTTTCTCATTTGTTTTTACAAAATAAACATGTCACTGATTCACAATTTTACATGAATCTTAATGCAAAAATACCCCTACAAATATATTAATAACAAACAGAAGTAAACAAGATATTTAATGAATTATGTCATGACTAAATAGGGTTCACCTCAGAAACACAAGGTTAAATATTAGAAATTCTCTATAATTCACGACAACATGAATTTGATAAAGCTTTAGATTCAGTACCTTTCATTCCTAAGGAACTCTTCCATGGCAGCTTTTCTTTTTCCATCCTAAACAATTATTCACTTTCAGACTCAACTAGGCATTCATAATTCTGTATTCCTTTCTTAAAGAGAGTCCTTTAAACTGTATACGTTTTAGGCCCCGTATAAACTGGAAACACTCTAATTTATCCTATTGATAGGTGAAAGGAAAAAAGTGCCAAATGATATCAAACGGCATTTGATAAAAATTTTAAGTCTATTTTAATAAGACTCTTAGCATATAAGAAATGGATGAGTAGTTCTTTAACATTTTAACGTGAGTATGTTGTAACTCTGACCAAAAGACCAAGTCTGGTTTAATGGTAGAATTCTTGAAGCATTCTTGAAATTAGGCAAAATGAAGGTTGCTCCGTCTCTTATTTAAATCCTAAGCTAGAAACACGAGATAAAAATCTTTAACACACTCACAGTTATTTATTGAGCATCTTCCAGGTGCCTGGCATTGTTAATGAAGGGGATAATATTGTTAGCAACCAAACCTGGATCTAGTCCTCATTCAGTTAATGTGTATGGAAAGCTGGGGATAACATTATTAATATTTTCAAATATCTTGGTTGTTGGAAAATTTAAGTTATTAGAAAAGTTATTAGAAAGTATAAAAATCATTCTTTAAGCTGGATGTTTAGGAATCACTTCAGAACAGTAACCATTTGTAAAATATAGTTTAAAAAACTTGTCTCAAATGTACCTTTACAAAACCCTGAAAAATTAAGGAATACATATAATCACAAACTTATGTGACCTAGATATATGTGTCTATTGAAATAAACATCAGAGACCTGAAAATAGAAGAGAACTTATTCTTGAAAATGAATGACTTGACATTGTAAAAAGCGTTTATCTTCATTAAATTAATTTATATATTCACTACAGAATAATTACAACCCTATAATGAATTTCAGGAAGTTAGATTTGATGAAATGTTCTAAAATTTGTCAGAAAATAAATTTGTGAACATAGGAAAATAATGAGCAAAAAAGTAATGAATGTGTGTGAAGTGATCTTGACCCATCAAATATTAAACTATATTATAAAGCTAAGTAAAAATGCCATGATATAAGCAACATAAAAGATTAAAAGACAAATAGAAGAGTAAAGAGAGTCTAGAAATAAACCCAAGTAAATATAAAATTCTTAATGTGTACTTCACAAAATTATTTAAAGTTAGTAAGGAAAATATTTGTTTCAACCAAAAGAGTAGAGAAATGGCCATCAAACAGGGATGTGTGTCTTTAACTCATTCTTTATACTAAATTCCAGACAGAGTCAAGAATTATTTTTTTTTTTTTAATTCCCACAAAGGAAGTACTAGAAGAAAGTAAGAATAAACATGTTTCTAATCATTTGGTGAGGAAAATCTAAGCATAAACCAGAAATTATAACACGGTGATTCTTAAGATGAGAACCTGTCCCCTGGGGACCTAAGAGGATCACCTTGTGTAATTATTATATGTTATTGCATGTCATCATTAATAAGTATGGTCATTATCATTGAGAGATGTCTGGCTATATTGCTAAATGGAAATATATATAAATATACACATATACATATACAGATTTATATGTATAAAATGCAGTTTATATAAAATTTTACATTACCTTAGTATGTAAGGATTAATGCATTAATGCAAGCATTAATGTTTGGAAAGTTGTTCACCAAACTATTTTTACTGGCTGTCTATGAGCAGTAAGACTTTAGGGCTTTTTACACCCTTCATTATATTTTTTTCTGTATTACTTGAGTTTTCTGCAGGAAGTATTACACTTATATGAAGAAATGTGTGTGTGTGTGTGTGTGTGTGTGTGTGTGTGTGTAATTAAAACAAATACATTAATATATAAAAAACATTATGCTTAGGTAAATATATTTCATTTTAGTATATATGACTCTTACATTTGAGCTCAAATGTACTTGGTTATATCAATGAACTGTGAACACATCTATCGAATGGAAAATTTTCCAGTCATGGGATCTGAGAATTGCATCACAGTAGAGGAACACAGAAATCATCTGGTTTAATCATCTGTCATAATACTATATATGAAGAGGGAGCCTCAGGTAGTTGAGATGAGTTACCAAAGTCCACATTAGAGGCTAACGCCAAAGCAGGGACAATTTCCTAATCAGTACCCTTTTTACTGTATCACACTGTTTGCTTCCCATGTTCCCAACACTGCCCTAAAGTGCTTGACTAAGGACAAGTAATTAGAATTGGCTTAAAGCAGTATTTTAAGACAGCATGGAATTCATACCTAATTCGTGCTGAATTACGAATCCTAAGAAGTACTTAACATTTTGCACACCACAGGTTTTGTATTAATAAAATAGTATGAATTTTCTTTTTTCTTTTTTTAAAAATTTGTTTGCTTATTTATTTTATTTTTGGCTGCGTTGGGTCTTTGCTGTTGCACGCAAGCTTTCTCTAGTTGTGGCAAGTGGGGGCTACTCTTTGTTGTGGTGCACGGGCTTCTCATTGCGGTGGCTTCTCCTGTTGAGGAGCACGGGTTCTAGGCGTGAGGGTTTCAGTAGTTGTGGCACGCGGGCTCAGTAGTTGTGGCTGGCAGGCTCTAGAGCGCAGGCTCAACTGTTGTGGCGCACAGGCTTAGCTGCTCAGCGGCATGCAGGACCCTCCTGGACCAGGGTTCGAACCCGTGTCCCTTGCATTGGCAGGCGGATTCTAAACCACTGCGCCACCAGTGAAGTCCAAAACAGTATGAATTTTCAAACAAGCTCCTAGTAACGTGAACCCTTCTAATGTCTGTAGGTTGTCAGACACATTCAGATGAAGGAGCCACTGCACTCTGCAGTCTCTTGCTTTGCCTAATTTGTCTTATGGTTTTTTAGATGGCTGAGTGACAACACATGGAGTCAACTAGAGAGCTAATTTGTCATTTTTTCCCTTAATGTCTATAAAGCTCAGTAGAGACTTAGAAAAGTGACTAATCAATGTGAACTAAAATTAAGTGCATATTTATCTGGAACCACACATAGAATAATTCAAACAAAACAATATTAAGTTGAAGGAAAAAATATAACCCTTCCCTCGATGGAAAAAAATTATTTTTTAATTATACGTTACTTACTGTAAAGCTTATATAGTATTTCAAAATATCATCTGTAGTCCAAGAAGAGTTGCTGATAAGCTGTACATAAAATGATTAGAAATATCCTATGTCTCTCCTGCATTTTTAGGAGGCTGTGAACTCTTCAACTGGTTTCTCATCTCATGTGCAACTTGCCACTCACCCACCCTTCCCCAACACACTTTATTTATGCGTAGAAAACAGCTTTTCTGTTCTTTATGGGTGGTTTAAAAATACATCTATTGCAGGTAATTATAGCTAATTTTTAATGTCAGTAGATACTATTTAATTCTATAACAGCTGGAAAATAAAATACTTCACATCTCATTAAAACCCAATAGGAGGTAAAACAATTCACATAAAAATTAAATGAAATACCTATTAAAAATAGAAGAAAAATTAGCTGAGAAAATCAACAAAGTATTCCAAATTGGAAGGTGACCATGTATACTTCAATAAATGCAGGCCAATATTCTAGAAGAGCTACTGCTTATTTCACATCTTCCTTTTCTTAGTAGTTCAGACGAAAATGTCATTTTATATATATATATTTATATAAAATATATACATATATTTATACATACAAATATATGTAGAAATGTATACATTTATATATTTTAATGCTAAAAGCAATGAAAGAGTAAGATATTTTAGCATTCACAAAGATGACATTTGCAATAGAAATAAACTATATAGCTTTATACTGTTACTACCTTGTGAGATACATGACTTGAAGGTTTCTAATCATTAAAATTAATTTGAAAACCATTGTGAAGACCAGTGGAATTGGGAGTCTGGTGAGCTGACACGGGACTAACTCATGGCTATGTCCTCTCTAGGCTACAACTTTGGGAAAGACTTGATGTCTCTAAGGTTCTCTGTCTGTCAGAGATTACAACACCTACCTCATAAATGTGGAATGAGGATTCAAGTTACTAATAACTAATATTGATTTCATGCTTACTGTGTGCCAAGCACTCTTCCAGGATTTTTACCCTTATCAGTTTATTAAACTATCATACCAACATCAGGTATTACAATTATCACTATTTTACAGAAAAGGAAAAAGGGGTTAAGTAACATGCTCAAGGTCTCACAGCTAGTAATTGGCGAATTTTTATCTGAGTCCAGGTAATAAGGCTTGAAAAATCATGCCCTGCCATTAACAAGATCGCTGGCATAGAGTAAATGTTCAGTAGAGGGAAATTTAATATACTTGTTTGTTACTTACTCCTTCCATTAGACTGTAAGCTTCTTGAGAACAGAAAGTTTTTGTTTACTGAATAACTTTTATTCATCTCTTTGACACTATAATCACCTAACCTGTTTCAAATCTTCAATAAATGTTTCTTGACTTATACAAGTACATAGCAGTGAATGTAAGCTTTTCTCCTATTATATTACTGGTTGAATGAAAATAATTATTCTTAAGGGGAATAATTAGTATGGTTCACTTCATTATTATTTATAAAAATGTTCCCATGCAGCCAAGGCTGTATTTTAGAGAAATACAGGTAGGAAAAGGTGAAAGTGAATGAATTTCATAATATAAAGAAGTTATATCTTTTTCTCTACATACTTAGAAAATAATTTTATAATGAATATACTTTTTAGGAGTGCCTAAAGTAATACAATAATATAGCTTTTAAAAAACTTCTCTTCAGAATAAACCCCTGTCTTTAAAGCTAACGTTTCTATTATAGCTGGTAACAGTCATTGTTAGAAACATTTATTTGAAGAATTGAGGACTTGATCAAAATGTCTGTTTTCCCTTTGTGTTTGATTTGCATTTTGTAAGTAATATAAAAACCATACCATCTTTGAGATGTGAGAAAAATGCATTGAGAGATCTAAGTAATGTATAAAAATCTTTCTGGCAAAAAAAGAGCAAAACAAAGCTATTCATCAGTTGTCATTTCAGAATGCAATCCCAAGATACCTTTTAAACAATCTTCTCATTGCAGTGTTTTTTTTTTTTTTTAAACAAGAACATATTTAACTGTCTTTTGCAAGTTCATCATTTCAAACAGTTGTTCTTTAAACATTTAATCAGGTAAAGGAAGACATGTAAGAGAGTCACCTTTAATATACTTTTTAAGACAACTACTTTGGAATATTATTAAGCATCGGAGGCAGTTTAACATTTTCCTTTCTCATGCACTCATGGAGCAGTAGGAAAGAAAAAAATGTTAACTACAAAGGAAGGTTCTAAAATTTTTTTAGACTATTAATGCTTCTGGGAGATATGTATTAGAGTGGTTCTTGATTCATTTAGACATAAGGGCAATGTCTGTCCACCATTCACATGGTTATTAAAAGAAAAGCTTCCATTTAATTTAGTAACTCAGACTCACAGATGGCATAGCTCATGCCCATCAAGAAAATTACCATCCTTAAGGTGAGTGATATTGGTTTGAGTTCAGTGATACTAAGACGTGGAAGGGGATTATCAGTTAGGTGTAATACTGTGAGCACACATAATTCATGTTACCCTTGAGCAAATGAGTTAATCTTCCCATGTCTTAATTTCCTCCTCAGTAAAATATCATCATTCTCTCCCCAGCAGGATTCTCTCTGGTTCAATTCATTTGTGGAAATGGGAGGGGATGGCACACAGTGAAATCAGATTCCCCATCTTTCCAGGTCAAGAGTCATGGTTGTAGCATCCAGAGAATTAAGAAACTTGCAATTTTGGTGGGATCTGAATGAGGATTTCCCCAGCTTGGGTCCATCCTATCCTCCTCCCATCTTCTCTCATCCCAGACACTCCAGGTAATCTCCAGATCTGTTTCTAACTTCCATTCTAAATTGCTTAGAAATGTCCCTGAAATACCAGGGCCAGTTTACCTTATATGAAAGCACTGAGCCCTGGGTCTCCTGTTATCTGCTGAGAGTGTACCCTAGTAAGCCAGAGGATCTAACAGAGTGCAGGCAGGTTTTTCTGTTCAATGAGGCTTCATTCAGTAACACTGGATGGAGTCCTGAGTGGAGGATTTATAAATATGCATCTTAGATAAGATGGCTCATTCATTCATTCCTAGTAATATTTTCAAATATCTATTATGTTCTAGGAGCTGTACTTGTACCTGGGACACAAACTAGCAAAGCATAGCTCTTGCCTATCAAGAAAATGACCATCCCAGTGGTGAGTGATAAATAGATGACTAAACAAATGGTTATAGGACAAAGTGTTGAATACTATGATATCAAAACATTTTAAATTAAAATTTAAAATGACAGTAAAGAGAACTAGATTCAGCCCTATTTTTTCTTCTAATACCTCACCTCAATTTTTAACCTATAAAGAAAGAGTTGGACTAGATACTATTTAAATCCCTTTCACTTTTAACATTCATTTTTCCCTATTAAGTTGCTCCTGGATTAATTCCTATATCCCTATCTATCTATCTATCTATCTATCATGAATATTATTGAATCCTAAAGAAATATTTGAAAAGAGTAGTTTTTTTAACAATATAAATTTCTCATTATAATTCCAGGGTGTGTGTGTGTGTGTCTGTGTGTGGGTGTATGTGTGTGTGTGTGTATGTGTTTTGCTTTATTTTGTTTCTTTGCTTTTGTTTATAGAAGATCATCAGCCTAGATGTTCTACAGTAGAAAGTGGATAGGATTTGGCCTTACAACTCACAGCACACCAGCCATATAGTGAAGGTCCAGTAAAGCACGCCCTATTATGTATTGATACTGTAATAAAATTGCGGCGTTTGCCCATTAAGGCACAGACTCATTTTACACGACTACCTCAAAATTATATTTGTTCTACCAAAAGTAATGATATGTCTGTTAATATATTAGAATTTGTTCAACTAACATCAGCAGGATGGTGGGAGTATGGAATTAACAAAATGAAGAGTGAGGTACCTTTATGGAAATCACTATCTTTTAAGATCACCGAGAAACTCCTTTTCACATAATCCAGTGGCTTTTTCCCCAAACCCTTTTCCTCCCTAGAGATACCATCTTAAATGCATGGTATTTTGCCAGTTCAAAGAATTTCCACAGATCATAAGATAATGTCTTTATTCTTATGTCTTAATCTTCTTTGCTTTATAATGGTTGGTCATTTTAAACTACTAAACTGTGAAATCCTTGAACTTGGCAGCAACTCTGTGCTGTTTTTGTTTTTTCTGGTATAGTGTGTAAACCAAACTAGACACTCAATAAAAGTTGTCAAATGAGTGCAAATGTTGAACAATCATGCAAAATAATTTTAGAACTATGCTTACTCTGTTAATGTCCATAATGAAACAATGAAAAACATTATTATTCACTGTTCCTTCCTTCCAATATTTACAGCCTAACGCAAGAAATTTAAATGTAAAAGCAGATGAAACAAATTGAAAACTTTTCTTACTCTGCTGTTAAATTTACAGAAAAGGTAATACCTCAGCCCCTCCCTCGTGTTTCAAGAACTTATTGCATCAAATTTGCATCCCGTTAACAAAGTATTATTCTCCACAGCTTGTTTTCATATTTAATTTTTCCTTATAAATGTTTTCACATTTAATTTTCCTTAGGACCACCCTTCCAAACATACCTACCCACATGCAACCAAACCCACACACTCCATCAATATATGAAAACAAAATAAATACAGCACTTCCCTCCACTCTACTTTCCCCTCATAACACTCCCTCTGTCTTACTTTCCTTCATTACCAGAGTTCTTGATAGAACAATCTAAAAGCGCTACCTCCCTGCCACCTCAACCCCAGCTAAATATAGGTTCCTTAACCATTTGCCATTTGAATTCTGGCCCTATCATTCTATAAAAACAATGTTCCCCAATGTCACGCATGACCACCAAAGTCACCAGCATTTCTCCATTGCCTTCTTGGAGAACTAACCATTCCTTTTCATCATACTTCATCCTTTGGATCTCCTTTCACTTCTGTGTTTTTTCTTACTTATGCTGATCCATCTTCTTCGTTGTGATTTCTTCTATGTAGAAATTACCCAAGGTTTCTACCTTCAACACATTTTGCCATCCAATATTTCTCCTTTAGTCATTTCATTTGCACCCAAGACTTCACCTATGCCCTCTACGGACACCATCCAAACGTCCATCTCCAAAAACAGGTCCCCTCTAGACCTACTGATCAGTGTCTGCTATTGCACATTGGGCATCTCCACCTTGCTATCTCACTACAAACTTAAATCAGCAAACATGTAAAAGACTGAACTCATCCTCCATGCCCCGAACAACTTTCTCTTATCCCATGTAGTTTGTGAATGCCAAAACAATTCTCCAATTTCATCTACTTTAGGTGCTAGATTCAAAATTTTTCTAAAGCTGCCTTAACGGATAAATATACTCTCATTTAAGAGGGGTGGGATGAAGTCATACCAGATGATCTATATTTGGGAAAACGTATACACTGGAAATAATGATCCATTTACAATAACACAACAAACAATTTTACCACATTTGACTGGTATTTGATTTGGGATATATACATGTGGAACAGATATAAAGACAGTTAATTTGGTAGAGTGTTTAAATTTTTCCAAAAACTTTAGATTTGCTTAGACATTGAGAAAAAAAGTAGGAATAATTATTGTAAAGCTAGTAGCTTCTATGCTCACAGTGCAAAATCATCTGTGTGTTGTAATTCTTAGAGTGGGGTGACAGCTATAATATTCACAGAGATGCTGGAAGAAATGAAGTTGTACAGATAAGTTGAAGTCAGGTTGTGAGAGTATTAAAAACTGGGTAGGGAATATCAAAAACATAGTTTCACCTTTTTTTTTTTTTTTTTTTGGCGGTACGTGGGCCTCTCACT